>NC_142071.1:31875663-32183826 GCF_059756535.1 Pantherophis guttatus
TGGCTAGAAATGCACCAGAATCTCTTGCAGCCATACATGGGCACTAGTGTGGCATTCCATATTTGCAACCCAGCTGAAGTTTTCATCGGTTGGGAGAGCTGGGGGGGGAGGGCAAAAGAGGAAAACATGGGTCCCTCTCAAGGCTTCAGCTGTTAGGCCGCCACCTGTTCCTGGGCGTCCCCAAACTGAGCCAAGGGTGAGGAGCTTCAACATTTTCAAGAGAGCTTTCTTTCCATAACCACACAAACCCATCTTTTGATTTCCGTGGAAAATGACTTCAAGATAAACATGATTGTGTACAAGTCTGAGAGAAGGCAAGTATTTGACTTTGGAGGGGCACGTACAGTTTTTGGGGGCTTCTAAGCTCCATCGAAGACTATTCAGAATTGTCTCTTAAGGCCAGTTGTGGTCCGTTAGCTCAGGGAGCATAAAGGAAGCTTCCTCTGCCTTCGCTCTGGCACTCCTTGATCCCAGATTGGCTATTTCCAGACCACCAAGAAGGCCTTGGCTGTAGCTAGAGGGGGTCTCCAGCAGCATCCCATCCCGTAAAGCCCCTTCTCCTCCAGGAACCGTCTTCCAAGACATCAGGTGGCTCTTGACTGGGATGGCATCTCTGCACTTCCCCCTCTAGAGCAGCCCACCTGGCCTCCTCCCCACTGTGGCTAGCCACACCTTTGCTGATTGCAGACCCTGACCCAGTTGCTGCTTTCTCCCTCAGCCAGAGCCCCCTCCCCCAACCCCCAGGCCCTTTTGGAAACCATTACATCTCTGCCTTCCCTTCGGCTCATTTGGCCTTTCAGTTGGGATGGGGGCCAGTGGTTTGCTGCTCCTTGTGAAGCCCCTGTCAAGGGGGGACCTGGAGCTGCAACTCAGCAGCCGAGGGGTGGGTGGGTGGGTTTCACCGCCCGGCTCCGCTGCACCGCATGACTGCTGCGTGTCCACGCCACTCGCCCCATTCAGGCTCCACCTGTTGTCTGAGGCTGGCAGCTGCCTTTTCAATATGACCGGGGACCTTGTCTTGGCACCAGCTCAGCGCAGAACACGCTGGGATAACAGCCATTGCTGTCCTCCAGCCTCTTTGCCTCTTGTTGTTCTGTTTGTTTTCTGCGCAGGGATCACAACCCCTGGTGAAGAAGACTTTTGTCATCCCAGATTGCGAACCTGTCGGCTGACAACACAGTAATGAAACTCCGAGAAGCAGGCAAAGCCCTTTTCTCTGCCGCACAATAGCCGGGCTTGTCCGCGGGGGAAGCAGGGGAGGGGGCTCCGTTGTAGAGGGGCTGGGCACATCACCAGAGTGGTTCAGCTCGGAGGGCGAGGAGGGGCTGGGATTAGGCTCTGGGCAGATGGGGGTCGTGCATGGAGGAGTGGGGCTCAGGCTGGCAAGGCTGACTGACCGTTGGCAGAGAAGGCGGCCTCATCGGGGAGCAGTTTTGGGGATGTGGAATAAATGGCCGCTATTTATCATGTTGGGGGTTAGCCTGAGGAGGGGCTTCTGGGACTCCCAGTCAGAAAGCCCCAGCTCTCCACATTTCCTAACCAGGCTCTGATTTGGGGTGGGACCTAGGCTGGCTGGGCCTATTGCCACTGAAGCCTCTTTTCCTGTCCCTCCTTTGACGGACGAGACCCCTGGATGAAGGTCTCTGGCATCCAGCTGGACACAAAGCCACCCAGTCCTGAATGGCACTTAGACAATGCCCAGACACGAAGCAAAGGTCAAGAGGGAACTTGCACCCCTGGGAGTTAGCGGCAGCTCAGTTTCTCCAGAAGAAATCCAGCTGGCCTAAGTGAAGGACTTTGGGTGGACGCCAAGCACTTAAGGGCCAGTTTAGGCAGTTAGCACCATTAAGCAGTGAAATTCAACCCGCTGCTGAGCTACCGATATTCAGCGTTTCTCTCCTGGGGAGGCTGCCCAGAACGGGAGAGGTCACCTACGCACTCTTACCTGCAAGGGGAGGCGGCAAAGCCCGCCTGATGGAGCAGAGGAAGCAACCGGGGCTTGGAAGGCATTCAAGGGG
Source organism: Pantherophis guttatus (assembly GCF_059756535.1). Taxonomy (NCBI): domain Eukaryota; kingdom Metazoa; phylum Chordata; class Lepidosauria; order Squamata; family Colubridae; genus Pantherophis; species Pantherophis guttatus. The sequence continues at coordinate 31,877,682 of NC_142071.1, forward strand.
GCAGCTGAACTTCTGGGCGAGGCCAAACTGAGATATCCCCAGACGGGACTCTGAGTCCTTCTGACCCCAAACTACCTTGCAACTCTTTGCTTCCAGACTTGACCTTCTGTGGGGCAGAATGATGGGGAACCCTACAAGGATAAGGGGATGGGAAATGACAACATCTGGGATGAGAAAAAAACTGGGTGCTAAGAGAAAGAGGGGGCAGAGATGGGACAGGTGCCAGATGCTCAATATAAGATGGGCGGCTAGGTAAATGTTTTAAATAAATAAATGTGAGTGGTGGATCTTTCCAGAAGGGCTGTCTGGGAGCCCAGAGGTGGATGGGGGCCATCCATCTCTTGGCTTTTGCAACTGGGAGACCCTGAGATGGGGTTGCTCAGCAACCTCTTTCCTCCTTCCCCCTCAAATCAAGCACCACCCTAGGGTCAGATAAGGTATTTGCTGGAAGATTCAGCCTGGGGGCATGTTTGATTCCCCCCACCCCTCCAAAGGACATTGATTAGTAGCATTGTCTGAAACATAGCAAGGTGCCAATACTTCCCTTGTCCTATGACAGATCGCCAGGCCAGTGCCCGGCTAATGCTGTTATTTCTCCTTATTATACATTAATGCTTACAAAACAGCTGACAATTGGCCCAGCTCATTAGGGCAAATCTTTGCTTTGCTGGCCTCAGAAGTATCCATGGTGATGATCTGATCTGGGGTGGGGAGATCGAGGGGGAAGCTGTGGAAGGAAATCCAGAAGCCCCCTCCCCCCCGTGCTTTCCCAGGGCCTCTGAGGAGGGGGTGAGCTTCCTGGCTGCTCCCTGGACACTTGGCAGGAGCACCCCCCCCCCACGCTCTTGTTGCCGTCCATCTTCTGGGTCAGCAGAAGAGGAAGGCGAGCCTCAAGCGATGATGAAGAGATCGGCCAATGCTGGGAGCTCCCATGACTTGCATTTCTGCTCTTCCAGCTGCCAAATTGATTTATTTGGGGGTGGGGGGACAGAGAAACAACATTTCTGGAAAGAGGAGAAGGGAATGAAGGAAAAGACCACCCTGGCAGGTGTTGAAGGAATGCCAACTGGTTTGAGAGCCCACCAAGTTCTTCAGATCCAGAGGCCTTGGCAGAGAGAATGAAAGCCGTCTTCAGAGCTGGAACCCAAGAATTGTTTTATGTGGGGGCATCTCCGAATCATCTGCTCAGAAGCCGGCCAGGGGCCTTAGACGGAGGCTCTGTCGGGGGCCTACGAGGCAGGGGTTTGCTTTGGGGCTGATCACTGTTTTTCCACCGAGGAAAAGTTTGGAAGTGACTTCATATGAAAAGCAGAAGTCGCACAGTTAGAAGCAGACTTGACCCCATTCTCATGACATACGTAAGTGGGTCTCATAAGTGGGGCAGTTGGGAGAGGAGGGGATTAGTTAGTGGTGGGAACACAAAAATAGGGTTAATTGATCCCATCCATTAACCTGAAAAATAGCTTTGCTTCAGGCCCAGCCATGCAGAAGATTAAACTAATCCTGTCACAGGAAGCCCAAACCCCATGCAAGGACCCACCCTGCCAGGCTGGAGAGAAAAGGGGCTTGGAAAGGGGTCACCATCCCCTTGCAGCCCCCAAAGACATGGGCTTGGGTCTGAGGAGAGTCCGGCGGTTTGATTGTGGGGTTTTTGGGTGGAAGTGTTTTTCAGGGCCTCGGCTGCCTGTTACTATGGAGCCTATTTTTAATTTTTGAGGGGGTGGGGATTGCTATGGTTTTAATTTAATGTTAGCCTTCCCAAGTTGTGGAAGTGAGGTGGGGGGGGGCGACATAGAAACTATTTAAATAAGTAAGAATGGATGGAGGAGAATCATGCTGGGGGGGGGGGGTTGGAGAGATTTGAGTGGGTTGGTGGCTAACCAGGTCAAACATCTTGTAGGAACAGGATGAATTCAGAATTTCTCAACAATCAAGATGGAAGAATTAACTGGTCATCATCTCCCAGTGCAGGAATGTGAAGGGAGAAGAAGAAAAAGGCTGGCTGGGAAGACGGAGAGGCAGCTCTGGGCTTCATTTGGGTAGGCAGTCCCACAGCTGAGAAAAGCCCCCTCCCTCAATTGCCCCGCAGGACAGGGAGCTGAGATCGAGGAGGGCATCTTCTCAGCGGTGGCTCATACCAAGTCTGGGACATTTCTTCTGCTCAGGGATGCTAGAAATTAACCGGTGGCTTGTGCTGAAATGAGACGACTGAAGGAAAACTCTTAAGGTTTTCTTAGCAAAGCCCCTTGCCTCAAGGGTGCAAGAAGGGGTGCAAAATGCTGTGGTCCCTCTGCAGCCTCAAGAAGGCTAGCAGAGCCCAGCTCCTTGGGCAAGACTCCACGCAGGGAGGGGGTCATCCGTGCTGGGCGTCTCAGCCACCTCTCAGACAGGAACGGGCCAGGAAGGGGCCAGCTCAGCCTGTGGGGAGAAAGGGGGTCCATCCCTCCTTTGAGGAGGGAGAAGCTGCTGGGGTGCTGGGCAAAAGATTTTTAGGAGCCGCTTCCCTCCTTTGCCAGGTGAGGGCAAAGTGCCTTTTTCCGTGATCTCCCATGGAAGGAGGAACCACAGGGCGGCATTCTTAGGCACAATTCAAACCCTCGGAGGGGCACTGAAGGGGTCAGGAGGGTGGGAGACACACATCTCCTGCACTCAGCTCTCCTCATCCCGACAAGAAGTGCATCTCACACACCCCGCAGACAAAATGCCCACTTCCACCTGGGCATGGCAAGGGGTCATTGGCAGAGACCATTGCCTGCAGCAACTCTGGTGCTCGCCCCCCCTCCCCACTTGGTCCATCTGAAGCCTGGCCCTTGCTGGTCACAAAAAGCCCGTCTGGAGGCTGCAGACCCCCCTCCGATAATTCTACCGGATTCTGCTTAAGGGCCTCTTCTGTTCAGTGCCCCATTCAGAATGGCTGCCTGATTGGGATGATCAAAAGGCTGCGATGAGATTTCGCTCCCTGTGAGCTCTGCCTACGGGCAGACGGGCGAGGGGCGTTGTCTTTTCAGAGCTGGGGAGAAGAACCGTTTCCCAGCCCCTGAATGCCGGCCTGGTTTGATACCTGACAATCCTCTCCAACTGCAGCCTCCATTTTGAGAGACGGGCTTTGATGGAAAAGGCACCCAGCCTCTCCTGAATCTCCTTGTTTTGTTTTCTTCTTTTTCTGCACCTCCTTTCCTTCTCTGAGAAAGAGTCCTGGGCCACTTAAATCCTCCTCAGTGCGATGTTTGGTGCTAATAAGGATGTGCCCGAGCCTCACTACTGCTGCCTTCCCCACCAGGTGAGAATTGAGCCGCTGAGAGGGAGGCCCAGGCAGAGGCTGCAAGAGGTGGGAGAGCTGGAGGGCTGTCGTGCCAGCACCTCATCTTGGCTTCCTGATAGAGGCCAAGACAGAGAGCCCTGCCTTTGAGAACGGAAGATAGGAAAGATACCTTTCCTAGCTTTATCAGCTCTTTGTCTGAAATGATGCAGGGTCTCAAGCTTGAGCAGGGGGTTGGACTAGAAGACCTCTGAGGTCCCTTCCAACTCTGTTATTCTGTTAGTTCAGAGTAGCCCCGTTTTATCAGGTGCTGCCAGTTGCTTCTTGATGATGGACAGTAGGAATCCTCAACATGGCCATGTAGGGGCAAAGTTGTTAAAGGACAGCAAAGGAACCTCCAGTCACGAAGAGGCCTCAGTTAGTGACACACTGAAGAGGACATGTTGATTGTTCCTTTCTTGACTCGATTTCTTGACTTGCTTCTGATGACGAGAAGGTGGAAGTCTCTAGGGCTGCTCTCTTCCCAGCTGAGGAGACCAAGCAAACGACTGGCCCATCGGAGCTGATTATTCTGACTGGCAGCAGCTCTGGGGGCTTTTTGGCACCCTGCATTTCTCCCTCTGCCCTCTCCCACCCTTTCTAAGCTGGTGGAACCCCAGAATTCTTCTCCTCCTTGCCTTCCTTTGTGTGGCACCATTGCTCCCTTCCAAGCCTCCCCTTCCCACTGAGAACCCGCCTGATAAACGGAGCAGAGGAAGAGGCAGCAAGAAGCGAGAAGGCATCTTCTCCAGAGATGACTGGCTTCACGTTTGCATTCTTCGGCTAGGCTTCTCCTGCTGTTCAAATGGAAGGGCAGAGATAGCTCTAAGAGGCTCTTCAGGAGATGGTGAGAAGCAGAGGGCCAAATAGAGGTCCGGAAATGGACAGTCAATCTCTTCCCCACCACACATTCACACACACACTCTCTCTCTCTCACACACACACACACAGAGATGAAGGATTACCAGGGTTTTCATCCTGCCTGAAAAGATGAGAACACATGGTCCTAATGAGGCTTAATGCAAGAGGAAATAGCAGGTCCTAAAAATAATGTGAGAGAATAATGACATCATTAGGGAGATTTCAGACTGCTTTGATGAGACTGTTCCTGTCCATACAAAATGGGCCCTCCAATATTGCCCAGCCCTTCAGAGCCAAGCCACGCACCCACCCTGCTCACCAAGACTTCTGGGGAGGTTGGGGGGAGAGATGTCACATCAGAACAGCTCAGATAAACCTCCTGGAGGCCTGCAAAGTATCTCGGAGTGATCTGAGAGTGGTCATTATTTATTTCAAGCATGTTTACTCCAAAGCTCTCCCAAAGGGGTGGAGAGATGGCAGGTTTGCCATCTAACAGACAAGACACACGAGGAGGAGGAGGAGGAGGAGGAGGAGGAGGAGGAGGAGGAGGAGGAGGAGGAGGAGGAGGAGGAGGAGAAAAACAGTCAGCCAGGCTAAGCCATCCATCCCTGAAACTGCAGGTCATATCAGAACCTTCAAAAACAGACCAGGTAGCTTGAGGAAATGGCTAATGTTCACGTGAGGATGGGCAGAGGGCTGCAAAAGCAGGATCACTGAGTGGTGTGTGTGATTTGCAGAGCTGGGTCTTAATTCCTTGGCTCCAAGTAAGGGGCTGGCCCACGACTTGCAAAAGGTCCCATCTGCCAACTTTTGCAGACCCCCCTCCCCATCCCAGAAAACTTCTCAAGAAGGACTTTTGTGCCACGTTGACATTTTCACGTTAAACTCTAAACTTGAATTAGATTCCTGGTTTATCTTGGCTTTATTTACTGGGACACCAGAAAGGAGTAGGATGGTATTTTATTACCTCAAAATAAGAACAAATCTGTTCCCCTCTACCTCAGCAGGACCGATGGCCTCCCAGGAGCAGCCTTCTGGGCAGTGGCCTCCAGCAGTACAGGGTGAGAAAACAGGCTGGGCTTGAATCACATGCTGTGTCTTCAGCTGGTGCAACCTTTCTTAGTTTCAACCAAGGACCTTCTGGGAGAAATCATTGGAGGACACATCTGGGATGTGTTGGCACCAATATGCAGATGATGCACGATTCTGCTTCTCTGGATTCAAGGAAATGACTGGTGCACTTCTGTGTTTCTGAGGACATGGATGGCTGCCTATGGGGAAACCGAAGACAGAGGTGCCCCTGGTCAGAGAGGAGTCTTCCTTGGGTGTAGGAATCAGAGAGTTTGAAGCTTCCAAGGAGCCCTTGGCTTAAATCTGCCTGAAGGACCCTTTCCAAGGAGCTGCTCAAAGGACGGGCTCTCTGGCCCTTGTTTCTAAACAGGGGAGCACAGCAGTTTTGTTTCCCCGAGAAAAGGGGGGCTGGGTGGGGTGCAGGAAGTAGCCAGTTTCTCCTTGCCTTTCCGTGGCATCTATGCAGAAGAAGACTCCAGGTGGACTCAGCCCCTCTAGAGGGAAGTCTGGGATGAGTGTACAGCTTCCAAGGAGTGGGAAGGCGGTTGGAGGGGGGGGAGTTGGATAGGACCAGTTCCGTTCTGTGCCTTCACATACCAGCTGTAAACCATAATGCAGTAATGTATTATGTATGCAATAAATAATTCATAGGAAAAGGGTAAGAAATACTTTTGAAATAACAGAAAGATTTTAAAATGTCAAAAAAAGCTAAAACCACAGCAATCCAACCCAATCACTTGACACTGGTAAGAAGCTCGACTGAAGTGATGGCATTTCCAGGGGCTCTTGAAGGTCATCAGATCAGGCCTCCCAGAGAGGGCCAGAAATGGCCTGGGTAAAATTAGGGAGCGCAGCTTTCGGGGTGGCCCCACTCTTTCCATAGCAGCTTTCTCTGCCGTGTCATCCCCAAAAGAGCTTTCCCTGTCCATCTTCGGCCAGTCCACGTACTGGTACAGCCAAGCCTCTCAGGTAGGTGGGCCTACTGCAACGTCCCCAAGCTCAGACATGTCTGGGGCTGCACCCAACTTGGGTCTGGAAAGAAATGACCCAGGTCCTGGCCTTCTCTGCCCTGTGGACCAGATGCGCCACCTTTTTTTGTCTTCGAGCATCCTGGGTTGAGGGCATCATTTTTGGCTTGGGGGCTCAAAGGTCTGGTTTAGGGGCCAACAGGGAAAAGGCCCTGTGGCAGAGGTCTCCCCTTTCCAGCATGCATCACTCACAAGCTCCTCCTTCCTCCCAAGGCCCTACACCAGAAGAGCTTGTGGGATCAAGCGTGGTGGGTGTATTTGGCCAGGACAAATCTATTCCCTTCCCTCATGAAACCCGCATTCCTTTGATCTGGAGAGATAAGGGTGGGATCCTCAGTCCATGTTCTCATGCTGCAGAGTCTTTAGCCTGTCTTGGAAGAAAGAACCACAGCCGAGCCCCTTCCTTCTTCTTAACTCCACGCCCTCCACCTCCCTGTCTCCACCTCCCTATCTCCAGAAGACCCCACTCAATCTTCTCTCTCCATCCCAGCCATCTCCTTCCAAGATGGGCCAGAGAGGAGGGCCCTGTGGAAAACCCCAAGGGCCACCTCCTGAAGGAGACCGTGATGGAGTCCCAGAGCAAAGGTCTGGTGAGCCGGAGCCAGCTTTGCCCAGACAGAGCTCTCGGCCCATGAGAGATGCTTCTCCAGGCACATGGGGTGAAGGAGTGTTGTTCCTCCTCCTTCTGTCGGCCTCTCTCTGCCCCTCCCTCCAGATTCTTCCTGGAGGAGGGGTCTCCGTATCCCACTTGCAACATCCTTCACTTCCTTTGGTAATGCAGCTGTGGCACCCACCTTCCTCCACCCCCATTCAAAGCCTCTTGAAGGAAAAATGGGGGTGCCTGGCCCACAACAGCCAGCACCATCAGACCTCTCTGGTGTTTTTAAAAGACTCTCATTGACTGCAGTCAGTTTCAGACGCAGGCATCGCTGTAAATACTGGCCAAGGAGGGGGAAATATCAGAGTTTTTTTTAAAGAACCCTCTAAAAGGGGGTCCTCATGCTTTCCTTTCTCTCCTTCCTCCTCTCCCCATCTCCTACACCGACACCTGGGAGCCAAGAAGAGAAAATGCTGCATTCCGGCTTCCCAGCTTGATTTCCAAGGCACAGCCCTTTGCCGTTCCCCTTTTCCCTTGGCTAATAAGTAATTATGAGACGAAGGTTTGTGTGTTGTTTTGTTATATTTGGCCTGGAAAATACAGTCCCCCTTTCTCTGCTGCTCCCCCCCCTTCCTCAGTAAAATGCTTTCTGAGATTTATTTGCAAGCCTGTAAATACAGAGTAAATAGCTTTAATTTAATTTACAGTGCTACTGAAGGAAGCCGCATCTGCAAAACACAAATTCTGTCAGCTATGATTGAACTGGAAAGAAAGAGAGAGAGAGAGAGAGAGAGAGAGAGAGAGAGAGAGAGAGAGAGAGATGGGAAGGAAGGAAGGAAGGAAGGAAGGAAGGAAGGAAGGAAGGAAGGAAGGAAACTTTTTTTTTTACTACTGGTTCTTTGGGTGTGGCTTGGTGGGCATGGCAGGGGAAGGATACTGCAAAATCCCCATTCCCTCCCCACTCCTGGGGGAAGGATAATGCAAAATCCCCATTCCTACCCCACTCTGGGGCCAGCCAGAGGTGGTATTTGCCGGTTCTCCGAACTACTCAAAATTTCCGCTACCGGTTCTCCAGAACCTGTCAGAACCTGCTGGATTTCACCCCTGTGGTGGGCCCTCCAGACCATGACCAGGGTCCTCTTGGATTGGGAAAACCAGCCTCCCACTTGGGGCTCAGTAAAGAGCTGCAGACGAGGCTCCCCCTCCCTCCCCAAAAGCCAGCCAGCAGGGTTTCTTCAGGGACATTCAGTTCCCAGTGATGGAACATGGCAAGGACAAGGGGCACTGGCCCAGCTGGCACCCTGTGCCCTGGCTGGCAGCAGTGGCTTCCAGGCTCGCCAGGAGCTTCCTCAGCCTTCCAACCTGAGACAGCTGGTTCTTGGAGAAGCAACCAGGACGACTTCTGATCCACCAGGGCTGTGTGTGTGTGTGGAAAGGCAATGGCAAGAGATGTGGCCACCAGTGCAGAGAACAGGATTCTCAGGCGAAGACAACTTCCCTGGCCCAGGACAGTCTATCTCTGAGCCTCCTGGATTATTGTCCACATTTATTGTGGATACTTCTGCCCTCCTTGCAGAAAGCAGCAGCTGAAGCTCACGGAGACAGCAACCGATTCCTTTGTATTTTGCCATGAATGGTGCACAGAGATGTTGCCACAGTAACAACAACAACAGAAAGTGACTCTGGGTGGATGTTTCTTCTTCTGCTCCAGCAAGACTGTTCTGATTGGAAAGAGATTTGAGTCATTGCTGGGTTTATCCTCTCTGCAGCCTTCTGGGCACTCTGGAGAGGACAGGTTGACCTGAGGGACTCCTCAAGTGCTCGTCACATGAGCTTCTTCCCTTGAGGAAAGCACCCTTTTTCTAGCCAGCCCAGGCCACGGACTGGCCACCCTCTGGAGATGCCACATCCAGCTGGGATCCTCTGCAGGCAAAGCAAAGACTCCCCCAGAAAAGAGATGAACCAGAGTGCATCCATGTCACCAACAGGTCCAGTTAATGTGAAAAGGCCACATTTGACCAAAGGAGTGTCCTGCAGGAGAGACCTCCAGGTTCTCTAGAGGCTGTGTCGAGGGTGGGTTGCCATAACGGAAGCCCCCTAATGCAGCTTCTTCCACCTTTTGCCAGGCAACCGGCACGAGGACTCAGGGAAACTCCATGGTTAACTATGATGAGCCATTAGAAAGTCCTGCCTAGGGTGGACCAACAGTGGCACAGAAGATGTTCAGGCCAGGAGTTGCCATCCTGCAAAGCTCCCTCCATCGAATTCAGGAGCTTCCTCCCTCTTTGTTTGATCCTTGATGCTCGCTGAGTGCAAGCTCCAGGCTCAGCCCAACACAATGTTTTATTCTCCAATTCTCAGCCCAAAATAATGAAGCTTTATGCAAATTTTGTGGTTGTTTTATATCTTGATACCAGGCGTTAAATATGCTCAGTTTACACCCGCATAACAAATGCAACATTGGTTGCCATTTTATGAAAAAGTTGCTTCTCGCTCTAGGAATATAATTCAGGGGGAGGATACGCAAGGAACGCCTAAACTCCCTCCTTCTGTATGATTGTAAATCAAGCGATCCACTCTCAAAAAACAAAACAAACAAAACAAGATTGGGAAAATAAGTAATGATTGCATCTGAGTGTTTCACGGGAAAATGGTGAATTCCTCCCACTTTTAGGCTAGAACAGCTTCTCAAGCTGTGGAGAGGGAAGCGTTTCTGACTCCCTAATAAATCTGACAAGTTATTACAAATCAGTGAGTGCTGGGAAACAAAGGTTGCCAAGTAAAACATGGCCTCCTTCTGTGACATTAGACGGAATAGATGGCAGGACAGCAAGAATCCTACCTACCCTCCGGTGATGTTCCCTGACAGGACGGGGCTCACCAGCACTGCCGTCAGTGGGCCCCAGACGCCCCTCACTCACCCAGGGCAGGCATGGGGGATGCCCTCTGCTCTGCAGCTTCTCAATAGCCCCTGGAACATGAGCACCCTGCCTCCAGAGCTGGGACCAGACCCCTAGGCTTCCCCCGTCAAATCTGGCTGAGCTTTGGAGAGGACAGAGGTGCCTTCAGATGATGGACTCTGAATAGTCAATCAAGTGGTCCTGACCCTTATAAGGATTGACTGCTCCCTTGGGGTGACGATTAAGAAGTGAAACTCACATCATTTTGGCAAGTGATGTGAAAGGTTGATGGATTAGGGAAAAAACAACTATGCTTGGCAATGTTTAGGGTTAGAAAAAAAAAAAGAGGAAGGCAGAATCTGAGAGCTCAGTGGATCACCCCAGAAGAGCTACATATTACTTCTGGGAAGAGGTTAAAGTGAGGGACGTTTGTCCTTCCAATTGCCAGGAGCTGGGACTGACTCAGTGCCAAGTAACCAACTAACTTTAGTCCCAGTGAAGTGACCTCTTCTAAGTGAAAAAGAAACAATGACAGATGCCCTTCACCTTTGACACTGCAAAGCTGATGCTATGGGCCTTCCTGAGTCACCCCAATTTAGCCACTCCTCCTGGACTGTTTCCTTCTTCCAAAGGAGGACCCTAGAAAGCTCCACAGCAAACGTTAATTAGGAAGCACTTTGCAGATCAAAAATGCTCTATAAATTTTAATTCCCTGTAACTTAGTAGACTTTTCCCCAGCCCAGTGTAATTAGTGGGCCTCCAAAGTGTCAGTGCTTCTCACTGAAAGATGACAAATCCAGGAGTTGTGTAACTGCTGTTGCTGTCCTTGGCAAGTCCTGATGTGTCTGAAGGCTGCCCTGGGGGAAAGGTCCTCATCTGGAACTCTGGTCGTGGTCTGCATTCTAAATCCCATTTGTTTTGATCTCGGGAGCAATCACAAAGCCTCTGAAGGATTGCAAAGAAGGTTGGCAGAATCACTCCATGAGAGAAACGGTCTTCTGGTCTGGGGGCAGGAAGGCCCCATCTTCCCTAATTAGTTATGATGGCTTGCCCATCACCAGAATAAGTAACAAATGGGCAAAGATGAGATGCCAAGAGAAGATAATATTGGTAGCTCAGGATTGAAGTGTGGAGGCTTTGGTGCCTCTGAGCTTGGTGGTTTTCTTGCAAATGTTTCCTTACTCAACTCAGTAACATAATCGATGCTAGAAGAGAGTGCGGGGTTTGCCCTCTTTTTATGTACAGTCCCTTCTAGCATCGATGATGTGACCGAGTTGAGTAAGGAAACATCTGCAAGAAAACCACCAAACTCAGAGAGCACTAAGGACTCCGCAAAGATGAGATGGTCAATTAATTAATTAATGGGTAGCTTGCAAAATTCAACTGGGTGAGGCAGTGCAAAGCACTCCAGGAAGCCTGGTGTGGAGTGAAGGATCCACAGTGTCAATCATTTGAGGAAGACCATCCATCCTGGAGGAACATTTTATATCCATGAATCATATGTGGGTGGAACCTTCTAACCTTTCCAGCAAAGGCTTTGTCCTTGTTTCTTTCCCAAGTCTTGATGTAAAAGTGCTCTTTGTCTTTGAAGGAGCTCCATTGAACCAGTCCATGGAGATGTAATTGTGGCAGAAAACAGTTGTGCCTTTTCCCACTATGAGCACTGCAGTGGAGTGCTTTGTACAGGCAGTTCAGGTCAACTTGTACTCTGGCTGCATAAATCTCGGGAGTGAAAATGTACAGAAATTGAAAAGAAGATCTAACCAGCAGGTGGGTGTGCAGAAGGTACTGGTGGTGGTGGAGGAGGAGGGCTTGTGTCTCTTTCTGGAAGGAAGAGAATTCTCCATGGGCCAAACACACCCCTCTCCTCCTCCTCCTCCTCCTCCTCCTCCTCCTCCTCCTCCTCCTCCTTCTCCTCTCCACAAAACCCACACTCCTGTCTAGCACCAATAATGTTCCCCAGTTGGGTCATGAAACATCTGCAAGAAAACAACCAAGTTCAGAGACTACCAAGAACCCCACAGTCCTTCTCCTCCTCCTCCTCCCTACAAAATACTGGTCCTGCATGGAAACAAAGCAGCCGCGAATCTTTGTGCATGCCAATTGCTGCCAAGGAAACCCATACTTTCTCCCTTGCCTCTCTCTTGACTCCCTGCTTCCAACTCCTTCCCAGGTTGGGCGCTGATGAAAGGAGGGCTGTTTTGAAGGACAGGACAAAGCCTGTGCCAGCAAGAATCACACTCCCAGCCCAAGGGATGTGCCAGGCAAGCAAATGCAGCCTCTCTAGGAAGGGAGCAAGACGCAGAGCCTTCCTTGGACGAGGCGAGTGTGTGGAAAGTGCAGCTCGCTGCTCACATGCACCTGCTGCAGCCCAGCCAGTTCTTGTGCTGCCTGATATAATTTGTTGGCCTTGGTGATGACAATCGTCCTGATTTCACCCACCAGGAATCACATCCCGCTCAGCTTGAATCTCCCTGCAGATCAAGCCCGGACTAAGATGCCAGGCAGCGGCAATTGGCAGCAAAAAGGGGGCAGGAGGTTGGCACAAAACACTGCACAGTGACGTTGGCACTCAAGTGAGATTGGTGCTGGAGTGGGTGAGCATGGAGAGGGAATCGGCTGCTTTGGGTTGCCTGCAGAAAGAGCAGCAGGTTGCTGGGGGAGAGGACCAGGCAAGTGGAGACGGAGGCTGGTCAAATCCAGAAGCTCACCGAATGGAAGAGAAATGGAAATGCAGCAGACTCATGTTGATGAGAAACACCAGAGTGAAAGAAGAGCTCCTTGAATTCTGACTTTTTCTTTTGGTTTCTTGCTTGATTGTTGAAGTGAGAAAGTTTGAAGTCCTTTCCTGACCATGGCATGACAGGCAGCAGAGCCGCAGGGCATTTTAATAGAGGACAATGGCCATATTTGAGCAAGGAAGGAAGGTATTTGATGCCAGTTGCTGAGGAACACTTGTAGACAAGTGTCACTGACTACCTCCACCCCCTCTTGAGAGTCTGTCAGGACAGACAGCTGGCATTCTCTCTGGTGTCTCCAAATACTCCTCAGACATAGCAGGAGTTGGCCATGAGTGTCGTCCCTGATCGACAGCAGCAAGAACAGAATGGGGCATTGTCATCCCTGACACGGCCCAAGGACTGACTCCCTTTGAACTGTCCATCAAAAGAACGAAGGTCATGCTCCAAAGATTTTGGAGTAGAGAGTGCCGCATAACTCTCTTTCTCCTTTTATCACATCCAGGTTCGGCTATAGTTGGTTTGCAACAGAGGAAAAGTAGCATTTGGGGCTCAAGCCAAGAGTAAGGGATTCAAGGAGTAAAGAGGCCAGGCAGAAAGAAAAAGTAGGTTTAAATTAAGCTGTGTTTCTTTTTAACAAGCCATGACCAGCTGTTTCTGAGCAACATCTTAGGTTTTAGAGCTCCCATTATCAGCCACAATGGCAAGATTACTGCCAAAAGTCAACTAAGCAAACCCATCTCGTGACCTGGTACCAGGTGTGTCCCCTTATCCCGCGGGAGGCCCTCACTCCTGCTTGTCTCCCTGAAAGCGAAGTTGGCTTGTTGGGAGCTCAGCCTTTTCTGCAGCCCTGTGCGCTCTTCCTCTCGCTCTCTGTTGTTCTTAAGCAGATGTAAATGTTTAAAAGCAGACTTTGCCCTCCGAAACAGGAGAATAGTGTCTCCCCCAAGGCATTTGCTGCTATAACACGCATGCAGGCAGCGTCTCCCCCATAATTGGAAACATTTGTCCTTGCAGGCAGACTCTGTGCGGTGTGGTTTTTTCCCTGCCGTGCAGCCTTTTCAGGCAGGATCCGGGCTGGAAGAATTTTTAGCTAAGTTCGCGACCTCCAGTCTTGGGAACAGCTCTTGGTTTAATGCAGTGTCATGAGCCAAGCAGCCTCTCTATTTCGCTCTCTTTTCAATCACAGGGCAGGAAATTGTGGTTTCACAGCCACAAAAGATCCTTGCACTATCAGGCAAAGAAGGGGCAGATTCAATGAATGTTTGGTGCCAGCATTTCTACAAATAAAGACATCTGGACTGAATTTGGCCCCAGCGTGGGACTGACTGGTTAAATAAAGGTCACTCTCTCGATGTTCCCGGCCTTCCTCTCGTGCAGTTTGCCACGTGCCAGGCTCTCCGGATGTGTAACCAGGGTGGGATCAAGGCCAGGGGCTCTTGAGGTTTATGTCAGGGCACAGAATCCCTAAGTCCATTTGGGTCTCCTTTCCTTGAGGGTCCAAGTTCTCCTTGGGTGAAAGTTCTCGTGGTATGAGAACATCCTAGCTGGTCAATCAACTCTAAATGTTCACCCAGAGGGGTTTAGTTGAACCCCAAATATTCCTGGGCTTAGCCCAGCTCTGCCACATTGTATGAACAGGGGGTTCGTTTCTACAAAAAAATCCCCAAAACATACCCCAGAAAATGGAGGATTATTTTAAGAATTCTGTTTTGGTCTCCTTTTTTTCCCACTCCTGTGGGCAAACAGAGAGGCAAAAAAGGGGCGGGGGAGGAGGGGTGGATAAGCTTTGTGCTTCCTCCCCCAGGCTATAAATCTAAATTGGTGGCATTGGTTGCAATGATACCAGTGAGGATTTCAAAAATGTTTTTCCAGCTGGAGGGAGGAATCCAGCAACCCTCCACAAAAAACCCCCAGGAAATTATAACCTACCAGCCTGCAATGAGGGTTTAGAAAATGCCACTCCTTGGCTGATTGTTCCACACAGCCGTGTATTGACAATGCTGGGCAGGGGCGGGTAGGATGACATATCTGGGCTTATCGGCCAGCCAAGTTAGAGCTCTCTTTGTCTTCTTGCTGGCATCTAGTGGTCTCTGCAACCCACAGGTAGGATAGCACTAGTGACAGGCTGCCTTCTTCAGTTGCATGCGTGGGCCAGTTGTAGCTACTTTTGCGGGATCAAATGAGGAAAATAGCCATCTGGGAAGGGGATGAAATGCCTACCTCAAGGGTGAAGCCTAAGCCTAAGCCAAAGCATGCAGCCTCCATGCCAAAAAGGAGGTCGACGTGAAAAGAGATTTGTTATCCAAGCAAAGATCAAAGGTATTCTAAGATTGTCTCTGAATCTTGGCCTGAGAAGATGTTGCGTGGCTCTCTCAGGATTTAGATATGCCACGGTGGCCACATGCACAGCAAGGTTTCTTTGAATGCTTATGTGGGAGAAGGTCTTTGTATTGTCCAAATATGGGTACGTGGGTGTGTTTGGTCAGCCGTGGCTATTCAGAAAGGATTGTCCAGGGGAAACGGGGGAAACGGCCTTCTGCCCAGGAACAGGCAGGGAAGCAAGGGAGCTCCAAGAAGCACCCAGAAGCAGAGGTGGGTTTCAACAGGTTTTGACCAGTTCTGGAGAACCGGTAGCGGAAATTTTCAGTAGTTCGGAGAACTGGTAGTAAAAATTCTGACTGGCCCCACCCCCATCTATTCTCTGCCTCCCGAGTCCCAGCTGATTGGGAGGAAATGGGGATTTTGCAGTAAAACTTCCCCTGGAGTGGAGTGGGAATGGAGATTTTACAGTATCCTTCCCCTGCCACGCCCACCAAGCCACACCTACAGAACCGGTAGTAAAAAAAATTGAAACTCACCACTGGGGCATGGCCCCAGGAAGTTTCCTTTTGTGTGACTGGGAATCTTGAATGTGGCACACACCCAAACCAGCAGCCTGGACCTGCTGAAATAGTGTGTGTGTGTAGTGGTGGTGTGTAGTGGTATCCTTCCCCTGCCATGCCCACCAAGCCACGCCCACAGAACCGGTAGTAAAAAAATTTAAAACCCACCACTGCCCTGAAGCCCCTCTGAAGTGACCCTTCCGATAGCCCAGGGACCCCTGACAGGCTGCAAAACGCCCACCAGAGAAGGTCAGCTGCTGTCTTAGTGATCGTTGCTGAGTTGGGCCTGCTGGGGGTCTGATCAGCTCATGGGAAGAAAACCGAGAAGGTGTATTTCAGCTGCACCTGAAGACGGACCCTCCAAGGTTAAACGGAGCTTTAAAATGGAAAGGAAATAGAAAAGCAGCCAGGCAGAAGAAGGAAAATAGGCTAAAGAGAACCTCTCAACAACCGCAGCAGCACATCCTGTTCCAGAACAGGCGTGCAAATAGCCTTTGCCACGGAAGAGGGTTCTGGGCCATTTATGCTCCATAAATCTGCATGCCGAGGAGAGACGGAGCCTTTTCCTCCAGCATGATGGATCATGTCCCCTTTGTGAGGCATGTCCATCCAGCGCCGGGGCAGGCCCAAGCAAGGAAGGCGGACACGGGGCAGGCAGACCACAGGGTCACCTCTGCAGCTCCCTCGGGCACTTCCCGAGCTTGGCAGTGGGCAAGGAAAGCCAAGGAAAGGAAGATCCGCAGACCAGATGGGAAAGAGCTACAAGGCATGATGTGCCTGGCATAATGCGCTGCAGAGCTCATCCCCACCCCCCATCCCCATGGATGGCTCCTTAAACCCCCAATGGAGGGGAGGCAGAAGAAAAGGAAGGTGCCCTGAAGATGGGGCTACGTCAGGAATGGGCGTGGCTCTCTAAGAGGATGTTGGCTTAGCTGGGGCTTAGCTGTAAGCTCCCCCCAACCCCATTTGTGTGGAGAGGAAAGGGAGGCATGTTGATGCAGCCGGCTTCCTGCCCTCCTCCACTTGGAGATAATGAGATCTGCATCCAGCTAAAGGGCTCTGAAGAGGCTGGACTCTCGAAGCTATCTATAGAGAAGCACAATCTGGCTTTGTGAGGGTGAGCTGAAATGTCACCCCCTGGATGAGCAAAGCGAGGCCCCTGCCGGATGAAAAGAACTCTTCTGGAGAAGCAGGCGCAGAGAGTAGCTGGAGCCTTGGCCACTGAGGCTAACTCAGAGTCGGGGCATAGAAAGAAACCCAGGATTTCCACAGACACTTCGAGTGGGAAAGAGCAGAGGCTGAAGCTGGGGTGATAAGTGGGAATGACAGGGGTCCTCTCCTCCCCCTGGATACGGGTTCAAGGCCAGCACACCCCAGGAGAATCAGACATCCCAAGGGAGGGACTGACCATTTCAGGGGCAATGTGCCCCATCAGCTCTGAGAAAACACTCAGAATTACAAGCTGATCTCCTTGACCAGGGCAGAACAAGTCTCCTAAACCAATATCAGGCTCCAAAGATACAAGATGAGGGTCTTCTTAGAGTAGGAAAAGGTTTGGTCATGGAGTCAGTTAGGATGGAGAATAAAATAATTTCTTCTGAGAACAAAGTGCTTCCTCCTCTCACACTTCTGGAACCCAGAAGGAGTCATCCAATAAAGATGAATGATGGGAGAGCCAGTGGATTTTACACACAGCATGTACAAAAGGTGAGGACAACCAGCTTGGACAGTTTTAGTACCAGGTAGGAGAAGGTTTTTTGTCAGGGCAACCTGGTCTGCCCAATTATGAGATGGAGCAGACGGCTTCCAGTTTTGCCTTTCAGCCCCAATCCGGGAGCCTTCACAGGCACTCGCTTTCATGACGAACTATAACTTTGCAAAAGGGAGGATTAGCTGTGGCTGCTAGTCAGATTGGCTCTTGATGACCTCTCATGCTGGGGAAGCAGTCTGCTGGGAGAGAAAGCTGTGCTGGGCTCCTGGGGCAGATTTTCAGGGTTTACGTGGCCGGCCATTATGGGAACAGGATGCTACACTAGAGAAGTTCTTGAAGT
Source organism: Pantherophis guttatus (assembly GCF_059756535.1). NCBI lineage: Eukaryota > Metazoa > Chordata > Lepidosauria > Squamata > Colubridae > Pantherophis > Pantherophis guttatus. Next base: position 31,895,112 of record NC_142071.1, read on the forward strand.
TCCCAAATCCTCTCAGCGAATCTGCTGGCTGCGCGCGACCCACTTGTCCCGAAAACAGCCTGCTAATCAGGCAGGCATCAGGCCAGCAGGCGCACCGCAGCCAGGAGGGTGACACTCTACATCCTAAGTGTTCCAAATATACATAATGCTGCACTTAATTCTGATTTAGTAGGACAGATCGGTTATAATGACTGCTGGAGACCGTTATCCTGTGACAATGTCCTGAACCTCTGATGCTATCTCTTCATTAATTAAACACCAATTGGCGATTAATTGCACCAGATATTTATCGCGCTTAGGATCAGTTACAGAAGTAGTTAAAGGAACGGGCAGGGTTTTGTTACAGGCAGGCAGAAGGCGTCCTGGTATCTTGCAGGCTTTCTGCCTTCTCTGAGACATGCAACTGGACTCTATTTCACTATTTTAAGGAGAAAGAATCTGCCCGGTGCCCAGGCAAAGACAGAGGAATGCAGGGAGGGTGTCTTATGTGGATTTCTCCTGCCTCAATGAAAGATCCTTCTAAGCTCTTGCAGTATTTGATTTACTTCCTTCCTTCCCGGCAGGAAGAGACCATAACTCAGAGCTCAGAAGACATGCTTGTGGGAGACCGCAAAGCAAAAAAAAAGACAGGAGGAGAGGTTCTGTCAGGTATAGGAGGTGTCATTCAGCCTAATGCACCTGTGCCCTTTTAGTGGCAGCTCCTACAGGCCTTCACTTGAATGCCTAACAAAGCCTGGCATTGCTGGATGCCCAAGTTCACAGCACAAGAAAGCAGGAACAAGGACACATTAGGACGGACTTGGAGTTCACGTCGTGGCAGAATTCCAGGACTGAACATAGGTAGAGATGCTCTGCCAGTGGAGCGCTTCTAAAATGTAGGGCTTGAACAGAAGCGAGCCCTTTGGAGTGGTGTTCATTACTTGCCTGCCTTCAAAGCCCAAAGTAAGAAGAAAAAGATGGTTATTGACAACATAATGCAGCTCTGTTCTCCTTCTCTTTTTCTTCCATTAAAGGATTTTGGCATGAACCCAACACTTCCTGGAGTCAACGTGAGTTTCTCTATTGACTTCCAATGGAGCTGGATGAAATCTTACACCTCTCCATGCTACAGGGCAGAGTTGTCTCTGTGGACCTCATCAAATCCTGCATTCTCCTGGGGCATCATCTGAATGATGCTAATATATGCACCATCTAAGCTAGGATAGCAACACACAGGTCCATTCACTGACAGGTGGTTTGTAGTAACCCCAAGTAATGTGTGAACCAGCTCCTCAGAACAGCCCCTGTTTCACAGAACTCCTCCTTTGATAAGGGTAGAGAGCTCTGGGTTCCATATCAGGATCAATATAATTCAAAATGACTTTTAAAAGGGTAAATAATGATATGTAACATACCACTTTGTTTTCTACTTTGGAGATCAGTACAGTGGAGGAAGGTAGGCAGGTCAGCCCTCTTAGTTCTTAGGAAAGTTGGAAAAGAAAAAAGTTGGAAATGGAAAAAGTTGGAAAAGCAATCCCAAAGGAAGGCAGAAGTAGACTAGTTCTGCCTTCCTGCTAAAAGTGGCCTCCACACTGAGCTCCCTCCAAGGCACCTTCATCTCTTCTTGCAGCCACATCAGTGTTACTTCTAGGGTGAAAATGGAGAATGTGAACAAAATTGGTTCCAAAATGACAAAAGTATCACACAGCATTTTTGGCCATGTTTCTGTATTGGGCAGGCAACTGTGGCTTCAACATCTTCAGGCAAAAGAACTCCAATGAGTGGTTCCTCAAAATGTCCATGGGTCAGAGCCAAGGGTGAAATCCAGCAGGTTCTGACAGGTTCTGGAGAACCGGTAGCGGAAATTTTGAGCAGTTTGGAGAACCGGCAAACGTCACCTCTGGCTGGCCCCAGAGTGGGAGGGAATGGAGATTTTGCAGTATCTTTCCCCTGCCACACCCACCAAGCTACGCCCACAGAACCGGTAGTAAAAAAAATTTGGATTTCACCACTGGTCAGAGCCACATGGCTCCTGTGTTGGTCATCTGTAGGAGGAACATTTTGGTGGAGACAAAGCCCAAATGACCCCTTCTCAAGGAAGAATTACCTTCATCCTGAATGACCCTTCAGAGACATTTCCTAGGTGTCCCTCCTGCCTTCTGTGTGGGGCTCCTGAGCATCCTTGTAACCAATAAATGTTCTGGTGTAAGACACAGGTGGTGCACTCAAGAGGCTTTACTCAGACCGGGTGACAAAAGAGGATATTTCAAAAAGTGCCAGTGACACTTTCCTGTTCTGCTACCTGATGACTTTTCTCCTTCGTTTTATAGTCTACAGACATTGGGGAGAAATCATCGCTCGGAGATATTTTTACCTGCTTTCAAACTATCAATCATTCCTCATGTCACCACGGTGTCTCCCTGCTCTCTCTCTCTCTCTCTCTCTCTCTCTCTCTCTCTCTCTCTCTCTCTCTCTCTCTCTCTCTCTCTCTCTCCCTCCCTCCCTCTCTCTCTCTCTCTCTCTGCAGTGCTGCACCCAGTTACAGCAAATGGAAAATACCGTGTCATTTTTAAAAGTTCAACAAAAATGCCTTCAATCACCACTTTTGAAGATCACTGTCATTCAGAAGAGAAAATAATAACATGTCGTTGCATGCAAATATCAATTACTTTATCAGGGGTTGGATATGAACAGCAAACGGCAGGAAAGGGTGGGGACTGTAGGAGAAATACACGGGAAGCTCGATTTCAAAAGAAATATGTTAATGTTCTTCAGGGAATCCGATTCTTTATTGGTGGTGGGGATTGAAGACTTTGTGTAACATTATTTGACAGATAGAAGAAATTAGCATTCTGGGAAAGGGCAGGATTCTCTGGCCTTGGCATCTAAATGGTAAATTATCTTTGTATCCCTCTCTCTCCCTAATTTAAACACGTGTCACATTATGTGAGCGCATTAGCTTTGTTCTGATGCAGCACAGAAGAAAAGCAGTTAAAAGAGCAAACAAGTTTGTAGCCCTCAGAAATGGAGAAGGTTGGTTGAAAATTTGATGGCAAGAGGACAAGGAAATCCAAAATAGATCTTCAGTGGGTAGCAACAGGCATGGAGGTCCTGTGTCCCCATCTCCCCCCCTCCCGCTCCTGGCCTGGCTCCCTCTTATGAGAAACAGCAGAACGGCCAAATAAGTTGAGGAAAACAGTGGTAATTACGCATTTCTGCAAAATTTGCCTCCTGTTTTGTGCCTGGATGGCACAGGCAGGAAATTTCCTAACATAGAACAGAGTCAGCAGCCTGTGGTTTATGGTAAGGCCATGCATAATTTAAGAGCAGCATAATATTGCTTTCCCACAAATAAACAAACTAAAGCAGCAAGAGAGAGAGGGAGAGAGAGAGAAAGCGAGAGAGAGATGATAAGGTTCAGATGTTTGTTTATTCCAATGGCTCTTGTATTTTGCAAGTGGCTGTGCTTGATCATGGTTAGCCTAGTTCCAGGGTCTGCTCATCCCCCGGTGCTCCAAATAGATTAGGAGCTGGATCCTAAACCAGTGGATGGCGGCCCCAAGGCAACAATCATCCTGCTGGACTTATAATGACCAACGCCCCCTGTGCTGCCCACGCCCAGCATCCTGGGTCGCATCCTTTACCCATGTGCAGAATTTCTCAACCTAATTGTACTGTCTGCTGCAGCTTCCGACCTTCTCTGTTCATTTGCATCTTAGCAGCCAGGGATCTGAGAGACTTCATTATTTAGCTGCATGGCAGTGCAACACAATGCAAACAAACCATCCGGCAAATAGGCTGACTCCAAGGACCAGGTTATCAACAGCTCTTTTTTCACGCTCCCTTCGAAAGCACGGAGCGGGCAGCAGGGCCAGTCACCTGGCATGGAAGGAATGCTTTGGCTGGAGCACCAGATCTCATACCGAAGATGATGACCCTCCTGCGTTCTGCCCTTTGCCCTCTGCTGATGTTGGTGCCAGAGAAGTCCAGCAGCAGCATGACGGACTGGAGCCTTTGGGTGTCTGGATGTGTCCTGGAGATGCTGCACTGATTTTCTTGGGGCACGGCAGAGGTGGGTTTCAGCAGGTTCTGACCAGTTCTGGAGAACTGGTAGCGGAAATTTTGAGTAGTTTGGAGAACCGGCAGTAGAAATTCTGACTGGCCCCGCCCCCATCTATTCTCTGCCTCCCAAGTCCCAGCTGATTGGGAGGAAATGGGGATTTTGCAGTAAAACTTCCCCTGGAGTGGAGTGGGAATGGAGATTTTACAGTATCCTTCCCCTGCCACGCCCACCAAGCCACACCTACAGAACCGGTAGTAAAAAAAATTGAAACTCACCACTGGGGCATGGCCCCAGGAAGTTTCCTTTTGTGTGACTGGGAATCTTGAATGTGGCACACACCCAAACCAGCAGCCTGGACCTGCTGAAATAGTGTGTGTGTGTAGTGGTGGGGAATTGGGAAATGTGCGTAGCAATGGGAGACCCCTGTATACAGCAGCTGCATCAGACACAGTGCCCAGAATTGCAAGGCCCTTGTCCAGCCCAATATTGGCCCACCGTATGAGATGAAGTTGCTCATCCAGATTTCGTTTCAGCACCTTGATTGTGCAAGTGTTGTTTTTAATGGCTACACAAGAAAAGCTCTCCCTGCTCTGTCTCTCCCTCTCTTTGCAAGTGGGATCCAGTTCCGCTCTCCAGGAATAAGCAGTCTCATCTCTGAACAACAATAGCAAGATCTTTTCAGAATTGGTCTGTGATGAGGCCAAACCCAACGGTGTGTGTATACCATTTAATCGAAGAACTGCAGCCACTTTTAAGTACTCGAGTTCTTGTCATTCAGAAGAGACTAAGATCTGTCAAAAATTCCCCTTTCAATTTATTTTTCAGTAAAGATTGCCCTTTTGAACTCCAGTGGCAAAAATCTGTATGTACAAAATTCCTCGGAGTAGCTTCCCTCTTCTGGGGTCTCTGCCTTCAGCCCCACCAGCCCATCTCCAGTCTTGGGAGGCTTGACTTGAGGTCACTGGTGAGAAAGGCAGCACCATGATATTTCTGCAGATATCCAGGCCATGGACATGGACATCATCATCTCCAGAGCTATTTAATTCCAGTGCAGCATCTCCTGTATGGGACCCAACAGAAGAAAAGGGATCTTACAAGAATTAAGTTCCATCAGACGGAACAAGGTCTGAGCTGAGCTTCCCTACATAGCAAGGGGGGAGTGAGGGGCTCTTTATGTAGAAGGAACACAAAGTGAATGTAAAAGCCGTGCAACAATGGAAACTCTTGATGAGATGCAGATATTTTAGGTTTTGGAAAGGCCAAAGCCCTGGAGATCGTTAGGATTGTGGCGAAAAGAGCATTTGAAAGAACATCAACACCAGCCTTTGTGGTGATCATCTAACGGTCCATCTAGCATGAGAAGGTGACCCCCTTCATGGTCAACCATAAGGCTGCACCAGGTCCCCAAGGGGAAGCCGGGATTCATGGCCATCCGTTTGCGTTCCTTGCTTCTTTTGAGCATCCTTCCCTTGAATGCAAAGGACTACGTGGTCCTTGTACCAGATGTAGTTCAGTGTTACCTGCAAAGTATTTTGATCTCCCTTGTTACCTCTGCTAGGAAAATCAGCATCTTTAAAGTTAGGATAAATGGGAATTACAAACTCACGAAGCATAGACCAATCCTCTAGCCTTTGTAAGTAGAGCACTTATACGGTTATCTTTTAATTTGTCTGATCCACTTCTAAAGTAACAGTGAGTTTCGCCGATGAATTATGCATTGCATGAGGAAACCCTTGTCTGCCCTGAATGGCTCATGAGCTTCTCTGGAGAACTTGGGAGCTTCAGGATTTTGAAGGGTTTGGAAACAACTCTTTTTTCTTCCAGGGAGTTCATTTACGGAGGAGCTCTGATATTTGCTCAATAAAACCTGTTATCTAAATATCGAGGAGCGCAAATGAATGATACACAGGTATATGTGTATACCTATGACCCCAGTTGAGCCCAAAATTTATGTTGCTAACTGAGAAAATTGGTTAACTGAGTTTTGCCCCATTTTGCTACTTGTCTCGCCATCTTTGTTAAGTGAATCCCTGCAGGTATTAAAATTAGGAAGCTGGAGGTTCAGTGACTCTGGTTTCCCTATAGACCAGTGTTTCTCAACCTTGGAAGCTTGAAGATGGGTGGACTTCAACTCCCAGAATCCCCCAGCTGGCTGGGGGATTCTGGGAGTTGAAGTCCACCCATCTTCAAGCTACCAAGGTTGAGAAACACTGCTATAGATTTTGCATATCTGAAGGTCGCAAAAGAGGATCTTTTTAACCCTAACCCCTACAACCGTCATAATGCGAGTCAGCTGTCAAGCGTCCAAATGGAAATCACGTTGATCACGAGGATGCTGCCAGGGTCCTAAGTGGGAAAAAATGGTCCTACCTAATGGTCACTCTTTTCAGTGGAATTTCAAACAGTCACTAAGCGAAATGTTGTAAGTCAAGGACTGCCTGTACAACGTCTCTCTAGAGAGCTTCCAAATCCCAGGAGTGACTTTGAGAGACTGAGAATGGTCCCAGCCATTTGTGTGTGTGTGTGTGAGAGAGAGAGAGAGAGAGAGAGAGAAAGAGCTAAGCCACTTGCTTGTGAGAAAGGGAAGCATCTCCTGGCACTGGGGAGGGGGAGGCTTCCCTTCCCTTCCCTTCCCTGCCCATCCACCCCCACCCCGGCTGCAAAAAGGCCTGAGCATTAAGGAAGGGCTGCAGCAGTGGGAGGAGGAAGGCAAAGAACGGAGTCAATTAAAGGCACACAAAGCAACGCATCCTGGTTTACCTTTGCCTGACATTTAAAGCTACTCTGTTAACAGTTTGCATTGGATAATTGGCTTATGGGGAATCGCATCCCTGCACACCTGAATGTGCTTCAATACGACGCTTCACACAGCATCTCCCCACTTGGGTGACGCAAGGCAAGTGAATGGGGGGTTGGCATGCCATCTGTGGGGAGGGGACAGGCGAGGAAGAAGGGCTGGCATCCTTCCTGGAGCAGGTTTGTAGAATGGGGGGGCGGTCTGTGGGGTTCTTTAAGACTCTGCCAGAGTCGAAAGGAGGGAAGAGGAGGAGGAGGAGGAGATGGTGGTGGCCTTCCTCCCTCTGTATTTGAGGAATTGGGATCGTAGATCGAGGCTGCTTCCTTGGTTGAGAGCAGGGGTGAAATCCAGTAGGTTCTGACAGGTTCTGGAGAACCAGTAGCGGAAATTTTGAGTAGTTCAGAGAACTGGCAAATGCCACTTCTGGCTGGCCCCAGAGTGGGGAGGGAATGGGGATTTTGCAATATCCTTCCTCCAGGAGTGGGGGGGGAATGGGGATTTTGCAGTATCCTTCCCTCAGGAGTGGGGGGGGGAATGGAGATTTTGCAGTATCCTTCCCCTGCCATGCCCACCAAGCCATGCCCACAGAACCAGTAGTAAAAGATTTGGATTTCACCACTGGTTGAGAGCCTTGGGAAGACCCTGGCCCAAAGGGTAGGCAGAGCCCCCCCCCTCCCCCAAAAGAAAAATCAAGTAAGTGGTCCAGGAAAAATAATCCAGAATGTATTTTATTTCTGTTAGGATTGCAAATCCCCTTTACTTGATGGAGCCCCCTTGAAAGGATTTGTGAGGCTTTGTGAAGACTGCGATGGGGGTAGAAGAACAGATCCTTTCCCTGCTCTGGTCTGTCTCCAGCAGAGCCCACAGGATTCCCCTCTGTGACCGGGATAGTCCCAAGCCCTCCCTGGGCTGCTGACGGGCAGAGAGCGCTCGCTCATCCCCCTCTGGAGCGGCTGCCTCAGACTGGGGGTGGCACGGATGCTGGTTGGCACTTTCTAAGGCGTCTCACTAACAGGTAGTGAGCTGGCTTCAGCTCTACCAGAGCCGGCCAGGAAGAGCCTTGTTCAGGAAGGCTGGGGCAGCTGCAACTAAAGGCATTAGTTGATTTTCCTCTTCAATCGGGAGAAAGAAAAGCTTTACCAAAAACCATACATGTTCCCTGGGCAAATCCTCCCTTTTCTCTCTCAACGCCACCCATGAAGAAAGTGTGGGATGGCAGGAGGCTTTGCAACTGTAAAGGGAAGGAAGGAAGGAAGGAAGGAGGGAAAGAGGGAAGGAAGGGAGGGAGGGAGGGAGGGAGGAAGGAAGACTTCTTAATTTCTGGAAAGAGTCACTCCTAAAAACTTGTAAAGTTCCTGGCCACAGGTTTTTTACTTTTTTTTTTTTTTGGTCTTAACGTCCAACGTAAAGCTGCTTGGCAGTCTTTGAACTCATAATTAGGTTCCTGTCCAGTCATTCATGGGAGCAATTATCCCCTCCAACCTTTTCAAAACAAAGCTTTGTATATTTGGAGCCAGTCTGCTGCCAAATCCCTCCTTGGTCTTCTTTCTTTCTTCCCAGATTAAAAAAAAAATCACAGACTCTTTTCATCTCTCTTCATATGTCATATTCAAAGACCTTGAGGGGTTCACCAGCAGCCCAAATTGAGACAGTGTGGACTACTAATTACCTTCACTGGGGACTCATTTTTACATAACTTTCTACTCTCTTATTTTTGTTATTGATGTTTCATTTTAGTTTGTACATGGCTTAGATGATATCATTATTTATTATTTATCATTTATGAAGCATTTACAAAGCACTTTATGCATTTTTAAGGGAACATCATTTCCATCTCCAAACGTCACATCAAAAGAGCACAACCAGAGGAAACAGTGATGGTGAGGGAAGAGGAAAACTCTGAGACTGACCCTCAATGCAATACCCATGATTATGACGATGACCAACTTCAAGACCAAGACTTGAGGAGGGGAGGAGATAAAGATAAAGCAGTCTTTCAGCTAGGTCCAGGGAGGGGGTCCTGCCCCCATAACTTCTTGGGAGAGGGGGCTGCTACTAAGAGATAAGTGAGTGAAAGGAAGAACCAGGCAAATGTGCTACTGAAGAACTTCTGTAGCAGAGAAACAGTGTGGTGAGATCAAAGGTCCATCGTCTTCTGAAAGGATGCATGAACTGGAGCCTCCCTATCAGAACTGGCTCTCAGAGCCTCTGGCCCAGCCTACCTACTTTCCATGGAAGCAGGACCAGCCCAGATGTGACAGGGCCAAGGATGACCATTCACCTCAATGTTCCACCCAGGAACCTGGACAGAACATCCCACCAGCTCAGCATCATGCAACGGCAACCGTCAAAGAAGACTTGTGGGGTCTCTGGTCCTTGGTGGTTCCAGACCTAACCCTTCCAGACCTTTAAAAACTATTCTCCTGTCTGATCAGAATGCTTCCCATTTCCTTCTTTTCTGCCCCTGAAAAACATCTAAATCCTATTTAAGTTAATGCCCTTCATTTTCATTTATAAAGACAGATACAAAATAATTATTTCCTATCTCCACTATTTCCTTATCTTTGGTCCCCATAATTCCTCATGGTTCCTTTTTCATCTCTGTCTCTTGCTCACCAAAAAGGAGAAAAAACACACGTTTTTTGTTAGTTAAAAATATTCTTATGCTCATTGCCTTTCCTGCTGCTTTTAATCTCTGCGTTCAACCCCTCTTTTGGAGACTCTCCAAGAGACCCTTCCTTTCTCCCCATTGCACGAGGACGTGGCCCTGCCAGCTGGCCACCAACTCTCCTGCCTTTGATGTCCACGGCACCCTCCATTTCGGAAACGTTTCGCTCTCCTCTGCAAAGGACCCTTCCCACCTTCCCCTCACATGAAAGGGGCTCTGGCAGATGCCTCTCCTGGCAATCATTTGAAGTGCCTGATTAAAAGCAAGCGGGGTGAGGGGGGGGAGGAGGAGAGGCCGTGCTGAAGAGAAGTGGCCAACTTGAATGTGAAGCCATGTTTTGACCTCAGCAGAAATCATGTTGAGTAGACGGAGTTGCAGGAGGGGAGGAGGAGGAGGAGGAGAAGAGGAAGAGGAGCAGGAGGAGCAGGAAGAAGGAAAGGAGGAGGAGGAAGAAGTAGAGGAGGAGGAGGAGGAGGAGGAGGAGGAGGAAGAAGAAGAAGAAGAAGAAGAAGAAGAAGAAGAAGAAGAAGAAGAAGAAGAAGATGATGATGATGGAGGAGGAGGAGGAGGAGGAGGAGGAGGAGGAGGAGGAGGAGGTGAAGGAAGAGAGGGATCCAGCTCCTTGCCTCCCCCAAGGCATCCCATGTTTAGCCAGGATACCTTCCCTCCTAGATGGTGTTGGGAGTAGAAATCAGTGCAGGAGAGCAGGGCAGAAAAATAGGGTCCAATTTCACAGAACACAATACAGGAGACATTTCTGTCTTGCAGTTGCATCTGACCCGGGGCCTTGATCCCCAATTATTGTATCTTAATGTGCTTGTATTCCTTACAACCAGTTCAGTTGTCCAAGGAAGCAACAAAAAGAAGCAGCCAGGATAACTCAACCCAAACCCCGAAGTTCATTCAGCTCTCTCTGTGGGGCTGAGCTGGTGTCCCAGACCAAGACCCAAGGAGGGAGGGAGCCCAGAAACCCCGTCCTCCCTTTTTCCTGGCTCCAGGAAGAGAGCAGGATAAGAAGAATCTGTAGTCCAACAGATATTTGTGGAAGGAGAGCAATGGACACAGCCTGGAAGACCAACAAGGCTCTTCCCAAGAAATGGCTGTCCGTCACCTATTGAATGCATTCGAGGGAGGGTTGTGGGTGTCTGGATCACATACTGTTAGAAAGCCTTTTCCTAACACTCAGTCAGCCGGTGCCTGGAAAGCAGGATCAACCAGGGTAGAATAAACAGCAAGAACGGCTCGTCTGCAGCCCATTGTCAGGATGCAGCCACAGGAACACACAGATTTTAAAAAAGAAATACGCCTGCAAGGAATTGTGTCCCTGCCCTGCCCACATGGTGAAAGAAAGCAGGTCTTCCATATGTAGAGGCTCATCATGTCCTTCAACATCACCCTTTCTGCAGGACTAAGATCCCCAGATCCCTCTGGGTCTCCTTAGAACTTTTGGTCCCCTGAACGTTGTAGAATTCCAGCTCTTTGGCCCTAAAACCTGATTTTGCCTCCAGTCTGTGAACTTAAAAATACACATGGCCTCAGTGGGAGGCCCCATGTCATCCACCTGTTTCCTGTAGGAACCTGCAGGAGAAGAGCAAGGAGGAGACGAGATCAGGCTAGCCATGTTGACTGCAGCTGACTCAAAAGAATGGCTAGCAGAAGCTGGTTGCAGAGCCAACAAACTGGGCATGTCCTTCAATTGGGGCACAGCTGGGGAGAGGCTGGAGGGTCTGGACCCTCTTCCCCCCTTGCCTGCCCTTTTTTCCATCTTCACTCGTGGCCATATGCAGCCCTCCTGGATGTTAAAATCCACAAAGGCTGCAGGCAAGCAAGCTATTAGACTTGAAAGTTGTGTGGTTTCTAAATAATCAGGAGCATCATCTGCTGAAATCCCAGACCTCTCTTAAGCAAGCATTTTTCCCCCACAATAAAGAGATTCCCCAGAAAAGGCTCCAATGTAAACAGACAGTCTAAAATAGCCAGACGGAAATCTCGACAAACTCACAACAAATGCCAGGTTACAATGGAAGTCTGTGGCAAGTGGGCCTCTTGGAAGAGAGGGCATCTCTGTCCTTCAGGAAGAGGTGGGCACATCTAGTCTTGGGCTGCCAACAGCTTCAGCCTGAAGGCTCCAGTTTGCCACCCATAAAACCATGGTTTATGGAGAGGCTGGTGGACGAAAGAGGGGGCATGGGATGGAAAGGTCCTTGGCTGGCTTGACTCCCAGAGGAAAATCAGAGAAAGATCAGATGGGCGGGCTCTCCCTCACTGCAGAAACAATTGGAGGCAACAACCCTTTAGGGGGTTTGCGGATTTGGATGAAACGCAATTCAGTTCAAATGAAATTCATAAATGCAACCCCACAAAACCCCCCTCAGATCCTCCAGAAGGGGGAAGTGGGCCCTGCTGAGCCCTGGCTTGGTGGCAGCATGAGATCCAGAGGTGGTATTCAGCCAGTTCGCACCAGTTCAGGTGAACAGGTAGCGGCGATTGCAGGTGGGCCCGCCAACCTGTCCCGGTTCCAAGTTGTGCTATTTAGGCATGTTTTCAAGGCGGGCACATGCGCGGAAGGCACACGAGCGAGCAAAATACATGCGTGGAAGGCCAGGCACATGCACCGACAGTGTGTGTGTGTGTGAAGCACGCGTGTGTGCATGGGACGAACCAATGGTCAAAGTAAGTGAAACCCGCCCCTGGTGATGCCTCAAAAGGGGATCAACCAGGCTAGGAATGAGCAGCAAGAAGGGCTGGTCTGCTCACCCTTTCCCAGGATGCAGCCACAGGAACACCCAGGATTACAAAAAGAAATAGAAACAGGAGCTCACTCTAATTAAAGGCTAATGAGGAGAGCAGCATAACAGAATTAAAAGAAATCAACCTGGAAGCTCAGAGCCGAATCCTCCTTTGCAGGCTTGGGGTTGCTGAGGCAACGGCTTTTGCTGAAGGTGCCCTGGCCTGGAGGGCTTCTGGACAGCCCCCCACCTCACCCCAGCCTTGCTCCAAAGCCCAGCAGCCTCCTTAGGTTCCCCTCTCCCCCAGACTGGCTGGTGCCAGGTTCCGGCTCCTTCGGGGCTTTGCCTGGGCAGCCAATCTCCTCCATGGCTCAGCCGTGGCCTTGGGCAAGAGGGAACAAGAGAGGCCTCATGCCTTACAGCTGCCCGGCTCAATGCCTGAGCAGGAAAAGCTGCCGTGGACAGAAGGTACCAATGGCTGAATCCCTCCTCCCCAAATTGGGTGGGGGATTTCCTCGGGACTGCTTCCAGACCCTGCCAGGTAAAGAGCAGAAGGCATGGCCACACAATGGAATGCTTGCCATGGCTTGGTTCTGGCAGTGCATGGGCATGGGCACTGGGCTTCGGGGGGTGGGGGTTGCTGGATTCTTCTGGGCCTTTTGTCAAGCAATGCAGGAGGTCCCCCTAGGGGTCCTCTGAGGATGTTTGGGGGAGAGAGGGCCTTTGGGAAAGTGAATTTGCTGCTGTCCCAGCCAGGTGAGATGATTGCAGGTAGGACTCCCCGAGACCCTTCAAGGGCTTCCTCCCTCCCTCCCTCCCTCCAGACCCAGAGCTCCCCCCCTCCATCCAGGCTCAGGGCTGCTCCACTGAATCCAGTGCTGGGTGCTGGCAAAGGGCTCCTCTCCAGCCATCAGAAGGGGGTCTCTCCAAAGAGCTGTTAGCCTGACACCAACTCTGGTGCTTCCGGGAAGATTCCAAATTGCCTTGTTTACACCTCACTTCTCCAGGCGGTTGTTTGCTTGTTTACCTGCCCTGCATTATCTGATCTGCCACCCTGTGAAAGGTGGCGAGAGGGAGCGGTGGCCTTACGCTGCTGCAGGTCAAACGTGCCATTTGTGTGACAGTTGATGCCCTCCCTTTCTTGCCTCTCCAGCTCTCCACCTCTGCAGAGAGCAAGAAAATGCGCTGGCACAGCCAGGCGGGCCCTGAACTCCAGAGACAGGCCAGCATTGAGAGGCAGCTCAGTGGAAGCATGTGGAGCCCCTTCCCAACCTCCAGACTGAGTTAAGCGGCGTCACGTTAACAGGAGTGGACAGGCGAAGGGGGACGTCAGTGGCACAGGGTAGCACACGTGCATTTTTCTCCGATGGCCAAAGCAGGAGAGAGTCATTTGAGTGAAAAGGGAGGCAGAGAGATCTACTGGGTTTGGATAAAACAAAAAACAAGAAAACAGCACAAACTTCCAGAAAGCTCCCACATTTTAAAAGATGTCCTGCATTAATTGGAACTGTAAGATGCCATCATAACATAAAGTGTCCAAGAAGAAGCCCTTTATTTAAGTAATTTTGCACATGGAGGTGCACCAGCCCTATTATATAGGTGGAGCATTCATTAATTTGCTATTAATAGCTGTATTATTGGTGTCTTCATTGAGGCCCCCGGCTGCTATTGGTTCTGGATTGATCTTAGCTTTAGTTTAATCCTTCTTGCAATCCAGCTAAACTCTCAGCTTTAGGATTATTTGAGCAATAAACACCGCATTGTGTCCAAATCAAGTACTTTCCTTCCATCCTTTACAAAAAAATGCAGCGTGGGGAGGGAAGAGGCCAGCTTGCAAGGTCAAGCAACAGCAGAAAAGGGACTGAGAAGCAGAACATCTGCTGAGGCCATCTTGATGTTACAGCTGAGCTCTGAATCTGCCACGTGCAGCACCTCTTCTGTGGCTGGACTTGATTTAGGCACAGCTCTAACGGGGCCGCCATTTAAGTAGGATGGAGGAAGGTGCAATGCTTCACCCTTTGGGGATCAACTGGGACCTGCTGGATCTGAGCCTTCTACCCTATTCAAGAAAGTACAGGATCTGGCAGAGTACACCAGATATTCTATGCAAGAGACATAGGAACCCCTTTTGCCTTCACTTCCTCATGTTGCCCAGCTAGTTTGATTTGTGGGTTAATCTCTTGGGTGGCTCAGTGGCTAAGATTGAAAGGTCGGCAGTTCAATGGTTCAAATCCCTAGTGCTGCGTAACGGGAGTGAGCTCCCGTTACTTGTCCCAGCTTCTGCCAACCTAGCAGTTCGAAAGCAGGTAAAAAATGCAAGTAGAAAAATAGGCACCACCTTTGGTGGGAAGGGAACAGCGTTCCGTGCACCTCTGGCATTGAGTCATGCCGGCCACATGACCATGGAGACGTCTTCAGACAGCGCTGGCTCTTTGGCTTTGAAATGGAGATGAGCACCGCCCCCTAGAGTTGGGAATGACTATCACATATTTGCAAGGGGAACCTTTACCTTTACTCTTTACTCTTGGGTAAACAATAATAAGTCAGGCTTAGAGTGCTTTGATCTGAGGCATCAGATCAGCAGCACCAGCTCAGTTCCTTTCCCCTCCCAACCACTGAATTGTGGCTTGAGGTTCTCTCGTACCAGGAATCCACAGTTCCTGGGGCCTTTCCTCCAAGACCCCCTCTCATTTTTGGAGTGAGTGGTATTGAATCCTGACCACTTGCAGTTAGCTCCACCTCTTCCCTTTCAGTTTGTGATTGTCCTTCTGTGCCCCAAAGAGCTGCTCGTCTTCACGAGACCAAATGAGAAAGGCAGAAGAAACCAAGAGCCTAATTCACAGTTTTTTTCTCTCTCTCTGTTTCTGAAGCCATAACCTTGGAGGCTCCATCAATTAAGAGAAGTAAGAATTAAAAATGAAAAATTGCAGACCTTGAAGTGTCTAATGTATTTCTATTGGATTAAACAGTCTGAGGAATTTTTGAAAATAAAACCGATACTTAGGATAATTAAACACCCTGACCATTCGATTAAGATGCTCAGCAACAGCATACAAAAGGAGATACTTGGGAAGGCAGGAAATAGACCTCCTACAGCTGGACACTTTTAGCTTATGTTCTTCATCACAGTGGGATAAAATGCTCTTTGCAGAGGTTAACAAAAGTAGTAAGTATAAGTGGAGGATACCAGCGGGAACAGTCAGATGCTGAGGAAATTAGCAGACCCATCTTGATCAGGAGGCAATGATCAGGAGACAAGCCAACTGGTGGCATTCCCCTCCCCCACCTTCAGTCCTAGCAGGGAGGTAGAACCTAGTCACTCCAGAGAGGCAGAAGGATGGTACTTTCCCAAATCAGCTGGGACCAGTTCATGTTCTTTAGATTATCTAGCCAAGATCTAGAAACATACTGAAGCTCGAGAAAATGGAAACCCAACTAGAGAAGGTGAGAACCAACCAACCATTTCAGACTAGACTTGCTGCTGAATGGCGTATTCTGGTTTGAACATTCACCTCCTGCAAAAGAGCAATAAAAACGGCCCATTTTGCTAAGTCACATTTCAGAGACTTCCCTAATGGTGGATTGCTTGCTTCTTCTCTCCAGGAAAGTAGCAAGCACATCATTCTAACTCCACCTGTCTCTTCCTTGCTTTCAGGGCCACAGCAAGTAGACAAAAGTAACAACGTGACCAATAACATGAATGTGCAATAATCACAGGGCAGCCTGGACATTCAGAGCTTACATGATATGACGTGTCTTTCACAGACAAGAATATATGTAGCTCAGAGTTGAACTGTGGAGTCCTTGGGCTCTATGAGCTTGGAGAGCAACAAGGAGTCCAGTCTGTGTCTTCTTCAGAAAAGTTCAAGGCCAAACTCCCAGATGAGATATGACATGTTAGCTATCCTTTGAAGCCATTAGCAACTATAAATCCACTTCAGGAAAAGTCCCTGAGAAGTTGCCATCCAACCACTAACCTGGAAACATCAGATTCAAAAACTGCTTCACTGCCATAGCATTTTCTGTCCCTGCCCCCAAGGCCATTCTCAGCCTCCATCCCCCTCACCACTTTGTCTTCTGTTTTTATCTGCACTGGTTAGATGGGGAAGGGTGCAGCTGTTTCTATCTGAATGACATGCCTCTGAAGTAAGCTGTCTTGTGCAGCTTCCTGTCATGTGCAGACTTCTTTGCTCTGCTTTCCTGCCAGGAACTGTCCATGGTCTCAGGCAGAGGAAATTCCTCACATCAGTTGCATTCCTTGCATCCTCTAAGACAGGAATCTCCAACCTTGGCAACTTTAAAACTTATGGACGTCAAATTCTAGAATTCCCCCATGGCTGGCTGAAGAATTCTGGCAGTTGAAGTCCACAAATTTTAAAGTTGCCAAGGTTGGAGACCCTTGCTCCAAGAGTCCTGGAGCTGGAGATGCCGGCCCCTTTTCAGCCAAATCTTGGTCCTTTCAGAGATGGGCCAACTTCCCCTAAAGGCTCTTGCCCTTCCAGAGAGATTGCAAAGGCCCAGTCGCCCTCTCTAAGTGGAGGGAATCGGAGGTGCAGCCTTTGTCAAACGGAAATGCAAATAGCTGGATAGGTTTGTTGCAACCTATCAAGGGATTATATCAAGGGATACTGGAACCAGCATTAATCATCCATGATTGCTGCCAAAGTAGGGGATGACTTTTGAACTTTTTCCAGAAATCATGTCCCAGCTGGTCATGAAGCAATAAATAAATAAATAAATAAAAACTAGTGAGAGAAGATGGCACAACAGAAATCCCAGCTTGCAATCTGAAACAACACAGTGACCTTTGAAGACTTAGGAAGGTTCACTAAGAAGCCCCTTATGGTGTTAGGCCCATGCTAAATTTATTTACCAGGGAACAAACCAGCAGTGAAATCCCCCCGGTTCTATCCGGCTTGCCAAACTGGTAGTGCTGGTGGCGGGAGGCTCTACCCACCCACCAGGGTGTCATTACGTCCCTTTTTTTAACCATCTGCACTTGCACAGAATATTGCACGCTCCCATTCCTGAACTGGTAGTGAAGGTAAGTGGATTTCACCGCTGAAACAAACTCCACTCAACATAGTGAGACTCCCTTCCAAGTGTTAGCCACTCACAGATTGCATTGTTATTGGGTCACATGAGTGTTTGGTGCAAAAAATTCCCATGTTGCCATGATCCTTGACAGTATAAAGGAGGAGTGGTCTCTTTCCCTTTCATCAATAAATAAAGTTCAACCCTTTCTCACTTGGTTGGTATAGCACCCCTGAAGGATTTTGCTCCATGAAAAAAGAGGCACCATCACTGCATGGAACTGAAAGACATATTGAACAGGAAACACACACTCACAGATGAATGCATTAAATAAAATCTGGCATTATTCACCCAAACGCTGAGCTCTGGGTTTGGAGTGTTACTGTGGAAACACTGGCATATAAAAAGAAAACAACTCGTTAATTAAAGGAATTAAAAACTGATATGGAATGCTGGAAGCAAAGCGTGATAGGTTGCTCCCATATTTAACCCACAATGTTTTTTAGGAGTGGTAGATGAGATGTGCTCCATTAAAAGTTCTTGGTCTGGAGTTGAATGAGAAGATTAACATCTACTCATCCTGCTTTGGAATACAAGATGTTGGGATTCAAGGACTGAAACAGCCCTGGAGACCTTGTGCACTTTCTTGTCCATTGCCCTCAACTCCACCCAGGTTCAGCTATCAAGCAGAAGGAGGAGAAACTCTACTCTTCATAAAGCAAGGTTGGACCTCATAAGATACCTCCAAAACTGCCACCACTCACATACATGGAATGATTGAACTTGAATTCACTGGCAAAATTCAACCAGTATTATCCTTCCCCATTTCATTTAAAAATAATATTACCAGCTAAGGCAATATTCCCAGGTAAGGAATAGTATGCATAGCTAAAGAGAGAAGCTCTGTTGTCAAACACATTTAACTAGGTTGGGGCAGGTGAAGGGAGAAATTGGTGTGTTGTGGAAGAAGCAAAAAAAATGACCCAATGAACTGATTCCAAGGCATGGAATTTGCCCCTAAGAATGTCAGCCATTGTGGAGAGCCAGGGAGAAAACCTTGAAGCAGAAACTAAGAGGAGAGCATCCTTTGGGCCAATCCCGAGGTGACCTTGAGCCATGTATCTGGCACAGATGTGGTTCCACTCAGAATGAGAAGAAAACGGCCCACAACTGTGGTGTGTAATTGTGAAAGGAAATACTGGATACATTTCTCATATCTTTTCTTCATCTGGAAGAGAAATTATGGCTCTAGATCTGAGGAAATGAGCAGACAAATGAAGCGCCTCTGATCAGGCTACACTTAGGACTTCATCAGCATTCAAGGCAGATTTATCACAGCAAGTACAAGAGAAAGAAGAACGGAGACCAGGAAGAACAGGAGAGAACTCAAGAGGAAATACAGATCCGCTGATTCTTCCACTTTATTTTGTCACTGCGGGAAAGTGGTGCCCAATTATAATTATTCTATTAGACGATCTTGAACTGTGCTGAAGAAGACCACCCAACTTCCAAGCTTCTTCCTCACGACCACAAAGCCATCTGGCACTTTCACCTCAGATCTAGCAAAATGCATTTGGGGGGCCTGGAAGTGGTGCCTGAAGGAAGGATTTAAAAGGGGAGGGGAGAAAGTTCAGGATGGTGGGACTCATAGAAGCAGAACTGGGGAATGGAAGGAAGAGAACAGGCACAAAATTGGAAGAAAAAAGCCTTCTCCAAAGTAATCTTATGGATGCCATTTTTGATCAGAATGCATCAGGATCTTGGAGGTGAACAGGAGAAGCATCCGATTCTTCCTTTCAGCCTCCCTCTTTCACACAAAGATAAGGGGAAATGGTTTTTTACTGACTAATAGCTACCTAGAAGCAAACGCTTGTCAAGACTTCTCTAAAGACTGCAAGGGCTTCCTGACACCTTCAGTAACATCCGTTGTCGTTTCCACCACCACTTTTCCAGCAGTGGATATTTCCTTGCTTTAGGACATGCATGGCCACTGAAAGGGATCTGACTGGTCCTTTCCCATTTCCCTGGACTGCATTAATGCCAGCGTGTTCTGAATCATGGGGACAGGAGCCCTGTCTAAATGATGGTTTAAATCAAGGTGGCAGTTCTCTAATAACATGGTGGAATGAGCAAAGGACGGTAAATGAGAACACCGAAGCCTTTTGCCTTTTCCTCCCAAGAACCTCACAACCGTCTCTTTCACCTAATCAAGGCCAACTTCGGCATCACAATGTCTTTCTAATAAGTGTCTGGAGAATAACATCCAATCTTTTTTGTTGTTTGTTTCCTTCCAGGAGGTCATATTTGCAGATTTGCATTATTCTGAGATGACCACTCTTGTTGACATAGGTGTAGAATTTTAGGACACAGCAGGTGCCTTCAGTTGTTCAGCCTAATGACCCAGGTAAGGCCCCTTTGTTTGACTTCAGCCAACAGATGATGGGCTGCCATAGCCTGACTATGCTCTCAGAAACAAGATTAGAATTTGAGATATTTGTGCCATGGGAAGGATCTGATTCCCTTTGTAGTCCAGAATGCCAATCTGGCCATTCAGGTAGCTGGGGTGGGAGAACCAGGTAGGGTAGGGATGGAGGGGCAGGTTTGCTTCATCAGATCCAGCCTCTTCCTCTAGGACAAGGGGTTCTAGACAGAAGCCAGAGAAGCCAGCACAAAACAGAGGCTGCAATCTTTTTTTCACCAAAGGGCCACTCTTGCCATAGAATTGTTCTTCCCTGCGGTGCCTGCCCCCATGCTTAGGAGAGCACAAGAAACTCTCAGCCAAGATTTCTCCTTTTTTTTAATTGAATAATGTAAACATGATTGATTTTTCTTGCTGGTTGGAAATGAAGCCCAAATCTCAGTCAGCTCATAAATGATTAGGAGAAAATAGGCTTCCTGGGCAGAGACCGATAGGTGCCAGCAGCAGCTTCCTCCGAAAGGATAGACGACAGCCTCTGCCCTGGAAGAGCAAAAGGCAGAGTGATGGAAGAGCTATGCTAATGAGGTAGATAATTGTTGGATTATTTACTGGAGAGCTAGCTCAAAAATTTCTGTTTCTGCCTTTGAAATCTGCAATGTGGCCAGGCAGATGGCAGGACCAGAACTGCTACTTATTTAATCCCTTTTCACGGCATAGAAAATGCTCCGTTCCTAGTCTCAGGTCTTCCAGGTGTTGGGAAAAAATCCAAGAGTTTTCTGGACAGCTTCCTCAATTGAGGGCCCCCATAGACATTGGACTTGGTTCCCATCAGCCCAAGACGGCTGCTCATCGGAGGGGACCAAGTTGGCCTGGCTGTGCCCCTCCAAACTCTCCCCTCCATGGAAAGCCCCCGGGGACCCCCACCCTTCCCAAGACTTCTCCCTGGGAGCAGCCCCCTCCCTAGGAGTGCTTGAAAAACAAATTGCGGCTCCAAACAGAAACAACAACAAAAACGAAATTAAAATCCAGAGAAGCAATCTCTGGTTAAGAGCTATTTGCATAATTTGACATAATTTGTTAGGCAGCATTGGTGGGGGTGGGGGGGTGAGAACAAGAGTTCTGTTGGGGGGAGGTTTGCACAATGCTTAATGCAGCAATTAGGTGATTACATTTGTCAGTTTTTTTTTAATTAGAATAAATATGAGTCAGGTGAAGAAAGGATTTTGTGGACTCTCTCCCTTTCTTTCTCTGACTTACTTTTTCCCTTGAAGAAGGCAAAATAAATAAGCTGTAACAAAAAATTGGTAATTTTTCTCTTCCCTTAATATCAGGAAGGAGACTTGGTATTGAAATAGAGAGTCGAAAAGGGGGG
Source organism: Pantherophis guttatus (assembly GCF_059756535.1). Lineage (NCBI taxonomy): Eukaryota > Metazoa > Chordata > Lepidosauria > Squamata > Colubridae > Pantherophis > Pantherophis guttatus. Next base: position 31,916,173 of record NC_142071.1, read on the forward strand.
GTGTCTTCCCTCTCTCTCTCTCTCTCTCTCTCCCTCTCTCTCTCTCTCTCTCTCTCTCTCTCTCTCTCTCTCTCTCTCTCTCTCTCTCTCTCTCTCTCTCTTTAAAAACATGAACATAACTATCAATTTTAGTAGATTTTATATTTGGCTTTTTAATTGTTCAGCGTAATTCTCTAAGGCAGCCTAACTCTTCCTCAAGTATTTAATAGGGAGCCATCTTGAGGATTTGGGGGTTTTGAATCCCCAGCATTTTTGCCCCTTCTTCCTCCTTTGGGCCAGGAGAATCCTTGTCCAGGGCATTTCTTCTTCCATATTCTGAGGAGCTGGGAGAAGGAACCAGCCTGTTTCTCCAACATGGCCATGTTCCGTCTAAGCTCATGTATTCTATGGGTCGTTCCTGTTCCACCAGCAATGTGTCCCATTCAAGGTTGGCTGCTTTTCTTCTTCATGATACGAGCACACTCAAAAAGATACGACAACTGTAAAGGTAGCATCTGATTGTCTAAGAGAGGCTGCTGTTTGTAGCTGGGCTGTGAGAAGATGTTCCACAGAAAAGTAGCCCCCAATCTTTTCCGAATCCACATCACATTGCACCAAGTGCTCCAGAGACAAGGCTGATTTGATCCAGGGTCCCAACTGATCCACGGTATCATTGATCAATGACTTCTGAGTTTTTGTAATCCCTATTTACAAACCTCAGTGCTTGTAATCTTTTCCAATTCCTGGCCTTCACAATTATTGTATCTCAGAACGACTGCGTCAATAAATTAAACACAGCTCTTTTCAATGACAATATCAGTTTCCGATGTGTTATGTTCCAGGTGTCTCTCGGTCTGAATTTTGAAATCCCATAAAACGTTTCCTCTGTCATTTTCAATAACATTATCTGCGCTTTCAGTAATTCTTATTGACAATTAATCCGCACCTTTTGCATAAATGCCAAAGTAATACCTTCCCAGCGTGATTGAGCCTTTCCCCCCCCCTTTTTTTTTTTTGAGTAATCAGTCTGTGTGATTTTGCTGCATCCACTTATTATACGGTCAACAGTTTCATCCTTATCTCAGCGCAATCGGCATTTATTATCCAAACTGGTATTTTCTATTTTTGCCCCGATGACATTTGTGCACAGTGCTTGTTGCCTTTTTTAATGTTCCATTCTTAAACCACTGCCATGTTCTGATGTCCAATTTTCAGTGCCTTTCAAAAAATGCCCATGGAGTGCTTTGGTTTTCCAATTTCCTAATCTCATTTCAAGCTGTTGCTTTTTATAGTCATATTTAAATTCCATTTTTGCAAATAGCCCTTCTCTCTAAATTTATTTCAAGAAAGTTTTTTATTTATATATGATGATGATGATGATGATGATGATTCTTTAACAACAATGTGAAACCACAGCTGCCAGTTCTTTAACTTGTCTTGGCCTTCATTCACATCAAGTTCTTCCCAAGAATCGGGGATGCCGTAATAATGGCTCGATGGAGTTTATGTGAAGATCCAAGCACTGTGGCCTTTTGCAGTTGACAGATGGCAATTTTGTTGACGCACAGATTTTCTAACTGCTGTCCAATATTTTTTGGGTTGGCCCCCAGGGTGCTGATAACTGCTGGGATGATTGTGGCCAGTTTATGCCATAACCTTTCAATTTTGATTTTCCAATCTTGGTACTTTCTGATCTTCTCCAATTCTTTAACTTCTATTCCACTATCCCCTGGTGTTACCTACCACATCAATTATCCACACTTTCTTCTTTTCAAACCATGGTTAAATCTGGTGTATTATGAGCCAAGACTTTTATCAGTTTGTATTTGGAAATCCCACAGTCTTTAAACTTGCTCATTTTCAACTCTAAGTTCCCGCTCACTGACACTTGATAATTTTTTACAGATGTTCCAGCAAAACATTTTGGTGACTTTGTTATGTTTTGCTTATTATAATTATTGTGGCATTAGTATTAAACATGTGATCTATGATCCTAAGAGAAGGTTGCAGGTAATGGAGGGTTTCCATTTGAAGGAGGGCTTTGCACTGGAAAGAGAGAAGGAGAAAGAGGTTGGCTTTTCTTTGATGCAGCTCCTTCCTTGATTAAGTGTAAAAACGGAGGAGATACAAAATCACAGTACCTGTTTCAACCCGAAGCTTTGGGAAGCCTGCATTATTTGCATTCCTGCAGTGTCCCCGTGTGCCTGCTGTGGAGGTTACTGGCATCTGCTGGTAGCGGTCTCAGACAGCCTGCCAACAGCAGCTCACTTGTCTGGGAAACGGACCACAGCACATCTGGCATGGCCTCACGGTTTCATCTGATCATACGATGCTCTTGGAGGTGGAACTCTCAACTGCGACTCATAAGCTTTGTGTGGGGACACTGAACAGGCAGAGAGCAGAACCTCAGTTCCACTTCCTTTCTGAAGGTGATTGCAGGAAGGGTAGCCTTTGCCTTGCAATGGCCTCATGTTTGGGATTCATCTGACCTAGAATCTAAGAGAGATTTGGGTTTCTAGCTCCATGGACTTGGAGAGCCTCTGCTTTCTCAGTAGTTTTGCTTCCAGTTCACGTCTCTGACCCTGAACCCTCTTGCTAAAAGTTGGGACTCTCCATAAAAATCTTAAGGGATCCATTCACCTTTCCTGGAAGTAGCCAGGAAATCAAGCTTTCCATCTTCTGGAAAAGAGGGAGGACCCCAAGAGGACAATGATTATTTCTTACATTAAACTGTTCTGGGAACGTAAGTTAGAAACACACACAAAACAGTGACAATGTGGCTTACCAACTTCTTTCTTGTCCCCTCTTTTGTCCCCCCAGTGGGGTTACTTCCTCTTTTTAGGATACGTTAAGGGGGAGTGACTGCCCAACTCTTCCTGTCCCTTTGCACAGCCGGTGGTGGTGGCTTTTGAAGAGGAAAGTTCCTGCCTTCCCCTCAGGAATGCGACAATCCTGGTTCTGCCAGCAGTGTCTCTCTAACTGGGGGAGACCCATCCGGGTTTTTGTCCTCCTAGTTTCTGGAGCTTGAGAAGGAAGGAGAAGACGAAAGTTGCCTCAGAATGGCTCTCGTGATGGCCTGGGGCTGGCTGATGGAGGCAAGGCTGAGGAGCATCTGGGCTGCTTGGTTCCTCTTGAGGTGGGGGTGGGTGGTATCTCCCTTTGGAGACAGAGCAGCCCAGGAGATCCACCCCTCACTTCCCTTTGCCTATTCTCCCACTCCTCTTCCCTCACCCATCCTAGGAAGCCGCCCCTCCCTCAACCTCGCTGTCACTCTGCGATTCTAATTTCTTTAAACATTGGAAAAGCTTATTAACCTCTGATGAGTTTAACATATGGCAGAGCCCGTCTTCCTTTCTGCACCGTAATTATGAGGCACACGGTAATAGGCCTGTCTTCTAAGCTATGGCATCTTGCTTTTTGCTAACATTACAACCTATTAAGAAGCTGCATTAAATGCATGTAAAGTGTGTGCGTGTGTATGTGTGAATGCATGCATGCATGTGCTAGGATACACATGCACGACACCACTACTCCGGAGCTCCCAACTAATCTGGAGAGCATATTTAAATCACGGTTGTGATATTTGGGGGTCAGGCTCCCCCTACTGTGTATGCTGGCCAGTGGCCAAGCCATCCGTCAAGCTGTACTCATTAATCCATGAATTCATTACATACACACAGATACACCTATATTGGCATATCTGCTGAGATCTGGATCCAGCCAACATTTTTCCAGGGAGGCTCAACTTGCAAGAAGGAGCACCCCACAGCCAGATGCCCTGGAATGGGGAGCTGGGACTACTTTTCCATCTGCCGTTGCTGAGCCTCTCCTGGTTCTGGCAGCCTCTTTATGGCTCCCTTCTCTGGATGGGGCCAGAACAATTGCAGCCTGGGGGGTGGGGGAGAGACCTTTTTTCTCCTAAAACCAGGCAATTGCTCTGACAGTTTAGCCAGTAACTCTTGTCAATAGCAGGAGAATCTTGTACTTGCAAGCTTCTGTTAATGCAGCCTCACAGGAAAGTGGAAATAGCTCACCTGGCCTGTTTCCTGTCTGGTCTACCTGGCTTTATGTACTTCAAAGGATTTCTAAAATGAAGGAGCCGCCTCCGTTTTATCCACCACAGAGACATTTCAATGGTTCCCTCCCCTCTGACTCAGGCCTGCCAGGTCCATCTCCACCGTCCAAAGAACGGGCACGTCCTACCAAGCACTCTAAAATGGGCCATGCTGGGCTAATGTGGGTTAAGAGTCACCTTGGATTCGGTTTCAGCTCCCCAAAGAAGGAGCACCACCTAGCTCAGCAGTGCAGGCTGTAATACTGAAAATGATTTTAAATTTGAGAAACTGGCACGTTGCGATCCAACAAGGCAATTTCTGAATTGCTCCGTGCAGCTGCAAGGCCTCTGAGAAGATACTCCTTGCATCCTAAACAACAGGGAGGAGAGCCTGTTGCTGTCACGGAGCTAGGGATGGCAGCCAGGTGTCCTACCACCCCAGATGCATAACCTCCTGTAGGTGCTGGCAGGAAGCACTTCAGTCTTTGCTCTGTTGTGGAGTAAAAGGCCTCCTTTGATCCATTGCAATCTGGACTAGAAGATCAGGATTTGTAAAGTCCTCTAGAGAGTCTTTTCATGGTCAGGAACAACTCAGTCCTCCACCTACAGAGAAGCAGCAATGCAAAACTTTGCCACTTTGGGGGAGGGGCTTTCACTGTTCCATTTCCAGCCCTTTGGGATGCAGTGAGGCTCCTTGCATGGGAAACTCTGCTCTGCCTTTTTCCTGGGACCAGCTTGCCCAAGGGGGAGGCAGCAATGGAGAAATGGCACTGTCCTGTGGGAGGAAAGAGGAGAAATGGCCTTGTCCTATGCCTGACCCTGCCTCCTGGACCCCTAGATATAAACTGGACATCAACTGTTTCAACTCCTACCCTCAAAACGATGCTCTAGAGCACTGCACACCAGAACAACTAGACACAAGGACAGCTTTTTCCCGAACTCCATCACTCTGCTAAACAAATAATTCCCTCAACACTGTCAAACTAGTTACTAAGTCTGCACTACTATTAATCTTCTCATCGTTCCTATCACCCATCTCCTTCCACTTATGACTGTATGACTATAACCTTGTTGCTGGTATCCTTAAGGTTTATACTGACTGTTTCCTAATATGATTTGATTGCTTATTTCTTCCCTATGACTATCATTAAGTGTTGTACCTTATGATTCTTGACGAATTCATCTTTTCTTTTATGTACATTGAGAGCATATGCACCAAGACAAATTCCTTGTGTGTCCAATCACACTTGGCCAATAAAGAATTCTATTCTGTTCTGTTCTGTTCTGTTCTGTTCTGTTCTGTTCTGTTCTGTTCTATTCTATTCTATTCTATTCTATTCTATTCTATTCTAGATACATATTCTAGATGCATCCCATCAAGCAACGGGGAAAGCACTTTGGGCAGGGAGAATATTTGTGGGCGTGAGGTTTTGCAAAAGAACATCAGGAGATGTTCTGGGTCAGAGCCGAGGACCACCCAACCCATGGGAGTCAGCAGGATGCTTCCCTGAAGCCCATATGCAGCATGGAGAACCCTCATCCCCTTTGCAGTTCCTCTGTGGTGGAAGAGGACACCTATAGGGGACCCTCCACCAGCTGCCCCTTGAAAATGGTGTAATTGGGGTAGAAGATTGGAGTAGCTGTTCCTTGTGACCTTTCCCAACTCCGCCTTTCTGTGATTCTACAATGCAGAATGACTGTGGAGTCTGCATCGTAATTGGAAAGTCCCCAGACCAGTGGTGGGTTTTTCCCCGGTTCAGACCGGTTCGCAAGAACTGATAGTAAAACTGACAGGAGGCCACACCCACCACCCCGGATGTCGTCATCAGTGATCTGTGCATGCGCAGAGGCAAGGCGTGTGATCCGGTTGCGAACCGACCCACCCCTGTCCCAGACCTCTCAAGTCAGAACCATCATCCAAGGGTTAGTCTTCCCTAAGAGCCATGGAAGCAAACAGAAAACGGAGAGCCATCATCTTGTGTATGGTGGCAGTTTTTAAAGGCTGCTGTGGCAGAGTCAGAAAAAGAAAGGCAGCTGTGATTGGCCCTGCCTTCCTTCCACCCCAAAAGCCCAAACTGCGCTTCCCCTGTGTGTTTCTCAATTAGATTCATCTGTAGAAACCAGCTGAATTTTGTTGCATGGCAATAGCATTGATTGCTGTTTACTAATGTCTGCACAGTTAAAGCCATGGTGACAGCCAAACCGGCAGCCTGAATTCTTCTTCCACGACTCTGATTTGTTCTTTGGGACACCTCTTCTGAAAGCTTATTGGGAAAATGTGGACTCGGGAGCACTGGACAAGGGTCCCTTCTTGTCACCAGGCCCTGTTTCCTACCTTTTGGGAAACACTCAACTAGGCAAGGAGGAAGTATCTAGAGGGGAATTAACCTAGACTCCTTGTCCAGAAGCAGCACCCAAACCCCAAACCCCGTACCCCAAGATCCATGGAATCCCATCTATCTGTCCCCAAAGCAAGCAATATGGGAAGATTCCTGTATTACAGGCAGAGTACAATAGAATAGTTAGCTTGAACTCTACACGTGTTGATTTGGTCTCTGGCACCTGACACTGCCACCCAATTGAACGGCCTCCCACAAGGCCCTTTGGAGATCCTAGAACAGAAACCCTCCCTCCCTCACTCACTCACTCACTCACTCCCTCCCTCACTCCCTTCCTTCCTTCTGCTCTGTCAATGGGCAGAGAGTGGTCAGTCTTCTGAGAATCAAGTTGTCTTTATCTCTTCTTGGATGTTATCCAAGGATTCCACCTTTGCCTGCCCCACATGGTTTCCAGCACTTATTGCTTGCCTTGATGAAGGGGGGAGGGGCTCAGAAGATGGACTTGAACTTCCCAGCTTCCACTTAGCCATCATCGTGAGACTTTGGGGAAAGTGCAGAGAAGAGCAACTAAGACGATTAAAGGCCTGGAAACTAAATCACAGGAAGAACGGTTGCAGGACGTGGGTATGGCCAGCCTATAGAAAAGAAGGACTAGGGTTGACATGATAGCAGTCTTTATTTATTTATTTAGTAGTTCGATTTATATGCCGCCTTCTGTGGAGACTCAGGGCGGCTTACAATGCTTTAAGCAATAGCCTTCATACTTTTGTATATACCTGCTTAGTAGGGCTTTCAGGGGGCCCCCAAGCGGTGTTGTTTTATACAAAGTCAGCTTATTGCCTCCACAGTCTGGGTCCTCATTTTACCTACCTCAAAAGGATGGAAGGCTGAGACAACCTTGAGCCTGGTGAGAATTGAACTCGCAGTAATTGCAGGCAGCTGGCAGTTAAGTGCTACTTTAACAGCAGTTTTAGTCCGCTGCGCCACCAAGGCTCCAGTATTTGAAGAGCTGCCACAAAGAAGAAGGGGTCAAATTATTCTCCAAAGCACCAGCGAGCAGGACAAGAAACAATGGTTGGAAACTAATCAAAGAGAGAAGCAACCTGGAATTAAGGAGAAACTTCCTAACAATGAGGACAATTAACCAGTGGAACAGCTTGCCACCAGAAATTGTAGATGCTCCATCACTGGAGGTTTTTAAGAAGAGACTGATTGTCTGAAATGGTATAAGGTTTTCTGCTTAAGGATGGGGTTAGGCTAGAAGGCCTCCAAGGTCCCTTCCATCTCTATTCTGATTTAATTAACCCTCCATGTTTCATAGGTTGCAATCCTGGAATCAGCTACAAAAAAGAGGGCCAGTCCTGAAGCTTGGAGAAGGGGCCAGACAGGTGCCATTTGGTCGAGGTAATGCAACGCTGGAGAAAAGAACCAGTTGAGGATCCTGAACAGCAACAGCCTCGCTCAGACCAGGGATCCAGGACCTTGGCAGAGATCCTGGAAGGATCAGCATCTCTGGGAAGTTGGTGGGAGATGACGTTGGTGGTTAAGAGAATGTGCCCTTTGGAAAAGGTTCTTAAAGAGCTCAGCCGATAAGCCCATAATCTTCCTTCCCTGCGTTTACATGCACACCCGGAGACACGCTGCACGGGCTAAGCTCAGGGCGAAGGGGCAAGTCGATACAGGTGATGTTTCTTCTCTTCCAAACCCTTCCAGGGGTCAACAGCTTGGCAGGATCAGCAGTCCTTTGAAGAACCTGTTGGCAGAGGAACTGTAGTGTGCCTGCCTGCCTCTCTTTCTACTGTCCCCACACACATCCACCTCTGCCTTGGCCCCCTGCCACCACCCTGGTCAGCCCCCCAGCAGCCTAAGAGGCTGCCCACCCACCCCTGAAAGGCTCGAGGTGCAACTGATGGGCGATCAGGAGACTGCAACTTGGGACGGCCGTAATCACACCAGACTGAGCAGCTTAAATACCACCAGACAGAATATTACTCAAATTAAAATGAGGCTTTAAAATGCCGTTATTTGTGTCATTATTAATAGCTCTTAATTGTGTTCTCTAATTATCATGAAATTATGTTGGTATTAATAACCACGTCAAAGCTGCCTTGGGAACTGCAAGAACCTCCTCAAACATTGTGCCATATGTCAGTTCCCGGAACGTGAAATGCAAAGGTGGGCAGGGGTGGGGGCTTCCGGTAGAGCAACATGGAGCAGATGAACAGGTTTCGTTGCAAAGAAATGCAGGTCCCAAAGCAAAGCGGGGGGGTCCCTTGTCTCCTCTCTGTGTGGGTTGGTGGGCATAAAGGCCACCTGGGTCAGCTTCTCTAAGAGGGGGCTGAGTGCAAGCAGATGCCCCCCAGGTGCATCTCTCCACATCCCTTGTGCAACTCCATCCAGGAATGGAAAGGGTGAACAGAGAATCCTTGCTGGCCAAGTCTCCTTCATCCCCTTGGAAGAGCCAAAGGACATCCACACTTCTGCCTTTCACTGCTCCCGTGGTGCCCGTGGTGGCGCCAGGGAACAAAGGAAATGTCTGTTTTCAAATATTTTGTCAGCAGCTGTTACTTTTCCTGACAAGCAGGCTGCTCCGGACTGGGGCAAGAGCAGAGCAGGCTCCGATGGCGTGGCTGTCACATCTACTTTGCTCCGGCCAAGCGGCCAGAGGAAAAGTGGCCAAAATTGCAAAGTAATTGCAGGACACCAAGTGGAGCCACCGGAGTGAATAAATGATGGTGAAGGGAGAAAATATTTTACATAATGAACTGTTTTGCTCTTCGATGCCGTTCCCCAATTTTCTGGCGATGACTCAGACTCAGATTCAGTCTGTCGATGTTAAGGACACCTCCTGCTTTTCCTCTCAAGCCAAGAACGGTGTAAACTCTTAATGATGGCTCTTCCCAAGGTGGGAAGTTCAGATCTGGGGATCTGGGTAAGATTTGATGGCTTTTCCGTCAGGGTGAAGAAAGAGCTTGTTGAGCTGAAAAAGAGAGATCTGCTGTCACGTTTCCCCTCCTACCTCACTCCCACTCTGTCCTGTGAGCCAGTTCGGCTGGTGTTACTTAGAACTCAATAAAAGAGGAAGTTTAATTGGGTTAGAAAAGAGAGTTGGCAAGGCAGGCGCACAGAATAGTCTCTAATAAGATCAAACTGGGGAAACTTTTAACAATGAGAGACAAAGGCCAAGGGTGCCCTGAGCCATCTCTCTCTCTTTCTCTCTCTCTCTTTGCAGATACTTATTATTTATTTATTATTTATCTCCAAGATTTGCAGAGAGGCTTATTCATTTATTTATTATTACATGAGGTTGAGCTTTGGAAACTAAAGAAGAGTAGTTGTAAACAATTGAAGGGTTTATGGTAGCAGGCTATCTGGGCCTTTGTGTCACAATTCTCAAATATTCTATTTTGGGGGGCTTCCCCAAAGTCACAGAGGATTAATGGTTAAGAAATATCATAGACGACCTGTATGAGATCTACCACAAAAACAAAAGACACAAGGCAGAAGTTCCAGAAAGTTAACTGAATGTGCACAGTCAATCCAGGAGTTTGTCTCTTCCTTCAACTTTCTGAAACTCATCAGCCAATGTTCCCTGTAATACTGTGGAACTCTTTGCAACATGAAGAGTTAAGAGCATCTCCAAAAATCTGCAGAGCTCGCCAGAAACTTGGAAAAAACTTTCTTTTCCTTTTCCTCCTCTTCCTCCACCTCCACTAACCCCTTTAATAATAACTTTATTGTCCTTGTACGTGTATACACAGTATACCCATACAACGAAATTCACTTAACACCCAAAGACCAGATCTGACACGCGTAACAATCCCCAAACACACTCCCACCCACCACAATTCCCCACCCCTAAACCACCCAAACATCTACACAACAGACCAAGTAATGCTGTCCAACAGCTCACTGATGGTGGCCCTTTAGTTCATTGTTGAGTGCAATTATAGCTCTGGGATAAAAACTATTCAGAAAATGTGTGGTCTGAGTTTTAATTGTTCTGTATCTTCTGCCAGAAGGCAAGAATCCAAAAAGATTGTAAGCAGGATGGGAAGAATCTCTGAGAATGTTATGCAACTTCCTCAAACAGCGAGATTCGAACAGCGAGATACCAGGGCTGTTAGCTGGAGCATGATGATATACTGGGCAGTTTTAATGATTCTCTGTAGAGCTTTTTTGTCTGCTACAGAGCTGCTCCCATACCATGCAAGAATGCCGTATGTCAGGACACTCTCAATGGTGCTGCGATAGTAGGACAGAAGTGGACACTGAGATAGATTGATCTTCCTGAGCATTCTCAGGAAGTACAGCCCCTAGAGTCTCTGGTCATTTCCAGCCCAACCCAGCCCAACTCAAGTCGTCAACTCAATTCAGATTGTCAAGTCAATCTGTGTAAACAAAACGTAAAGTGAATCAATTTGTTAGTTCTAATCAGTTCACCAAAAAACCCTGAAGCTTTTCTGAGCTATTGAATCTATTCGATTTCATAGCATCCAATTCGAAGCAGTCCAAATTGTTGATTTAATTTTGGAGAGGATTCTTGATCTGGAGACTTGGAATCATTTCTGAATGAAATCCTTTGTGCAGCCCACCCACCCCCCTTCTACTGTAGCTCTCCCCCATTAGCTGTTCACCCCCACCACCCCCATCTGTTTGGAGGAAGAAGAAAAACCAGGATGGCATTCAGACTCCTGCCCATAATCCCTTGATGAGAAGCAAAGGAGAACTTCCTAAGCAGCTTAGGAGGACATATTTCAACAGAGAGATGCTCAGGGAGGGAAAACAGGAGGAAACCATCTGCAACAGCCAAATTTTGAGGAAGTGCAGTTAAAATGAATTTCATTCTTGCTCGCTCTTTTTTATTAGAGTTGCCTGTTCCAAAGCGGAAAAGCAGCAGCTCTGAATGTAGGTTAAAGTTTTTCATTTCTTGCCTCTCAGAAAATGCCAGAATAAGTCTTACAGCTCCAGAAAGACATTCTTTGTTTCAGAAGACTTCCAGAGATTAGGAGGACCTCAGCCAAGGCTTTTACCCTGCAGCCGCCTCTCTGCTGCAGTCACCGATGCTACAGGGATCCGGGTGCCATTCCCACCACTGTACCTTTCTTTCTTTCTTTTCTTCCACCCAAAATCCACTAAGGAAGACACAACAGCTGTCTGCTTTCTTTGCACTGACAACACAAACTAGTCCAATTAGGGAGAAATTAAAAAATAAATAAATTTGATTTTGATTCTGTTACAATTCTAGACCATCTGAAAGCTGCAATTCCTTGCTTGGAATGCAAATGAGTTAAAATACGTAACATAAAATATAGTGATATAAAATTATTAATGAAAATAGCCTAATAGCGATAGCGAAACCAAACAATGTCCAGCGTAAGAGTTCTTCTCCGAGGCCAGATAGATCTACCTTCTTTCATGCCAACCCTCTCCTGCATTTTTCACCACCTTTGTGGTGGCCCAGGGCAGGAACCTGGTTGGGAGCCAGTTGGAAGCAATGGGAAGGGGGTGGCAGGTGAGTCTGCCTTCTGTCTTGGGACCACCTTGTCTTCCTTCTCACCAGGTGGAGCTGATAAACAAAGGGACAGGACAGGAGGGTGAATATAATGAAACTTTTAAAAGCAATGCCTAAAACTGAGCAGCAGGGAGTGGTATCCAGAGAAGGTTGTGTTCTGCCAAATGCTGAACTTCCGAGAGGAAAATGAGCCTTTTCTTTCCTGGAGTTGGGATTCCCACCGCTTGGAATCTGCTGTTTGCAAATGGCCCCATGGAATCAGCAGGGGTGTCTTTTGCTGCGTGCGAAAACTTGAATCTGTGGCACGTCTGTGGGCGAGGCAGCTTTTGTTGCCTGTCCTCCAACACCCCAGGCCGCAAAAGGAGGGGGCAGCTCAGAGGGGTGGATTTGGCATGGGTGGGAGGCCTCCTGGAGAGTCTCGGTGCCTTTCAATGGTGGGCGCCATTTGCACACATAACGAAGGAGCAGAACTGGCGAGGAAGCAGAATCCAAGACCGCAAAGCCGCTGTGCCCTCTGCACCCTCGCCCTGCTCCAGCCTTTCTCTGCAGAAAGGAAGGAGTCTGGTTTCAGCCCCCTGTGGAGGCAGATGGCGGAGGAAGTTGGCAATGCTGGGCACTGCAAAAGGTTTCTAGTTTGAAAACTGCTGAGAGGACCAGCTTTCCTTCTCCAGCAGATTGGGGGTTTTAGAAGGTTGCCCCATCTCTCCTTGCCACCCCTTCATTTTGCCATGGGAGGGGTGAATTCTCTGCCAGATGTGCCTCTTCCTGCCCACTTTCTGTCATTCTCCAAAGGGCCCTCATGGGGACCTTGCCAGTTGGGTACCAGCCATGGTCAGTGTCCTTCCAAGGTGACCCTGGGTGAGGATCCAGGTTGGGGACCCATGTGCCACCCTCCTGATCACTAACAGCCTCTTCAGATTGGGAGAAAAGGGCCAATGACTAAATCAATACCTTGGTGGGGGAGGGGGACAGAGATGCTCAGCCTCAGCAGCCACATTGGACAGGTAAGTGCGTGGCACACCTGCACTCCCAGGAGGTGATGCCCAAGTCACCTTCCCTTTCAGTTTGCTTTCTTTCAGGAAGGCTGGCTTTTATGTGAGGCAGGGTACAAGGGCTGTCCAAGCCAAAGATCTGGGCCCAAGGGGGAGAGGGGCCCCCTCTGCAAAACAGGGGGGAGGCCAGGCAGAGAAGGGTGAGATCAAACCAGTGGTGGGTTGCCCCGGGTTCGGACCGGTTCATAAGAACCGGTAGTAAAACCGGCAGGAGGCTCCGCCCACCGCCCCAAATGTCATCATAGTTTGAAGCGAGTGCGTGAGCGCGATCCCATTGCAAACCGATAGTAAAGGTAAGTAGAACCCACCCCAGGATCAAACCAACCTGATTTACATTCATTAAACTCCCATTCTATTAAAGTAAAGTGGCCTTTCATAGACATGAAAGTATCCCCGTCCCTCAGGACAGCAGGGCAAGCAGAGCTTTGGGATCCTCCACTGACCGTCCTCCGGTTGCTTTTCTGTTTGTTTGCAGGACCTGGAAAAAGTCCCTCCTGCTGCCCAGGAGATTTCTGCCTAGCACCGATGGGCGAGAAGCTAAGCAGGCCCTAACTGAGCGCCTTCCACTCCACTCAAAGTGCATTGCCAGTATTTATAATATGGATTCCCCCGCTTGAAAAAGGAGTGAAATTCATTCGGAGTGGGGAGGTTGGGAGGCAGCCGGTAGTCCAGCAGGGACACCCCCGTCCTGCCTGCTTCTCTCCCTGCTCCCCTGATTGTGGAGGGTCTCTTTTTCCCTCAAAGACCCCCGTGCCAAAGTTCTGTTTCAGAAGCCCCTCGTTCTTTCCCAGTGCTGTTCCACCTCTCATTTTTCAGCCTCTTTTTCTGTGTTTTAATCTCTCCTAGCGCCCCCCCTCCACATCCGCCCCCCCCCCGAGTACACTTCTCTTCTTCCCCTTATAAATTTGGTCTTTCTTGCCTGCTTATCATATTTCCTACCGGATTGGGTGTTTAATTAAAATCATAATTAAAATTGATCTCCTCATTAGCATGCACCTGCTCCTGCGCTCACATGCCCGCATTCCATTATCTGCCAAAGATGTCGGTGACTCTGAAAGGCAAAGAGGAGACCTCCCCGGCCATCCATCCGTCCGTCCGTCCATCATGGGCAGGAGATATGGCCACGGGGGGCGGGGAGGAAAGGGGCAAGCCAGCAGCATCCCCTGGCACAAGACTAACGGAGCCTAGAAGGCCGGGGCGTTTGGTGCACCATCCTTGCACCCAGACACTGCGCATATTCATTGAATGAACCTGGGGTCTTTAACAGGGGTGAAATCCAGCAGGTTCTGGAGAACCTGTAGCGGAAATTTTGAGTAGTTCAGAGAACCGGCAAATACCACCTCTGGCTGGTCCCAGAGTGGAGTGGGAATGGGGATTTTGCAATATCCTTCCCCCAGGAGTGGGGAGGGAATGGAGACTTTGCAGTATCCTTCCCCTGTCATGCTCACCAAGCCATGCCACACCATGGCCACCAAGCCACGCCCACAGAACAGGTAGTAAAAATATTTGGATTTCACCACTGGTCTTTAAGCATCATGTAGACACCCGTGGCTCACACAGTACTTTCAGTGTCCTTGAGACCCATTCTGTAATTGGGCACAGCCTAAGTCTAGAGAGGGCAGTTGAGCCTGTCTTGGCTGGTGGGGACCCCTAAGACCCCAGAGGTGAGCAGATGCTGAGGATCGCCTCTTCAGCGCCAGGCTCAGAGCGGTCAGAGGAAGCAAATCTGGCCCGTGGCCAAAGTCCCTGTCCTGCCACATTTCCTTTGCATCCTTTGAGGTTTGTTCCTCTGTCTGGAAGGGGGCAATGATTCAACTGACACATTTTCAAGGTTGCTGAAGAAAGGAGGTTATTTGGTGCAAGTCAAAGGGCAGGTCTGACTCAAGAACCCCACGATTCTTCTCCCGGAACAGAAGGCCGGCTGAGCTGAGTGCCTGTGGATAGGTTGTTTCTGAACATAACCAAGGTAGATGCCTCCAGATACTCACACTTGCCGCCATTGGTGGTCCCTGCCTTACCAGTTATGCTGCCAATGAAGATGGAGGCTCCATTTCCCCTGTGTGGAATTAAACAAGCTCTTCTCCACAAGAAGCTGGCAAGCAAGAAACAGCCCAGGAAGAGATGAAGAAGCTCCTGAGATGTTGGTTCCTGATAGGACAACCTTCGCCCAGGTGCAGAAGCCAGCAAAGTACCTGCACTCGGATTCCAGCTCATTTCCCATTACGCCCAGGCCCTGCCACCTGCCCTACGTGGAAACAACACAATGGTACATTTATGTTCTATTGTCTTTATTGCCTTGAACACAGCCTGTTAATAATAAAACAAAGCGGCTGTCAGATATTTTACACAGAGATGCATCGTGCTTTTCATAATGAGACATAAACCCAGTGTCCCATTGTGAAGCATAATTTAGTTGCCTTTATAGTTCGCCATCCAACTAGAAATGATGTTATTGTCAGACAGGAGACCTGGCTTCCTCTACGATGGGGAATTTCTGTATGCATGAATGGCAACAGGGAAGTCGTGTGAAGTGTAGCGTTAACTCTATCCCCTTAAGCCCTGCTCATCCAGACAAGAGGCCGGGCAGTCCCACCAGCTCCTACTGACCCTAATGGGGGTTTTCACAAGTAATTATGGATGGGGATCACTTTAGGGGCAGGGAAGGGAGGTAAGGAGGCGGCTGCGGTGCTGTCAGCTGGGTTTCAAGGGCGGAACCTGTTGCAGGCCTGAGGCTGGATCCTGGCTTGTGATCTTCCATGAAGAAGAGCCTCTGTTCACGCTTCATTGTCTGAAGTCAGGCTGGTCCTTCCATTCCTAATTATAATGTTGCATAAATGTGTTGTATTACTCAACAGGCATCCAAAGGCACTTTGTAAAGATTCACCTGAGCAAATTAATATCAAAAAACAATTATATTTCTGAATACAAAGTTGAGAAAGACTTAGCTTTCCTGCATTGTGCTTTTGCAGAGAAGGTGCTCATACAGAACGCACAAAAGGCCTCGGGTAGTGTAACAAAAGACTGCAGAAGGTGGAGAAAAGAATAAATAAAAACAAAATCCATCATTTGCTTTGCTAAAAATCCCATGGGAAGCAAGAATTAGAAAAGCCCAGGAAGTGACACACAACAACATTCTTCCTCATGCTTGTTGTTTTGAAAAATGCAAATTTTCTCATGAAAATAGTCCCTGTGTGCTTTCCCTTGTGTGGCCAACAATAGCCTTAGGCCGGTTGTTGAATAGAGATTTAAGACCAGGAATTGTGCAGGAATAAACAAGTTAAGCCTCCTCCCCACACCGTGGATTGTGTTTTGGGGCTTCAGACCGGTGAGATGAAACATGGAGGCCATTTTGAGAGAGACAACAGGCAGCCATTTCTCCCAGAGCTGCTAAGAAGGATCAGGCAAATGACCACTCATGGCAGGTTATGGGGAAGATGGCCCTGGGGACAGCAAATCCCCATTCGAGGATAATGCACTTTAAACAGTTGGGGAGAAGTTTCTCCTCTGTCAAACTGGTTGGCAGGGTGGTGAGAGAAGATGGAAGGGCTTAGGCTTAGGAATAGGACTGGAGTCATGGAAAGCTACATCTGGTGTGCTGAGCTCTTTGAAGGAAAGCAAGGCAAGACACTGGGTGGATGAGTAAGAGAAAGAGAAATGCTGAAGGCAAGGTGCAGAGAGGGCTTTTCAGGCGAGGTGAGTTCTCCTTAGCAGAGAGAAAGGGCAGCTCTGAGTCAGATCAACTAGGAAATCCTTCCAGCCAGCAGGAGCTCCTGCCACCTCAGGCAGACTATCACCCAGAGGTCTGGGCTTCTTCTCCACCACCACAAGCCCCATTGCTTGGCAGGTCTTCACCAGTAAGCCAACAGCAAAGATCATTAGTGCAACTGGCAACGAGCATACTCTGTTTACAATGTCTGTAAGCGTCACTGGCCATGCCTTGATGCGGCATCCACTTCTGAGCCAGGTGGGGACATTCTCCTTCCCCATCCAGGCTCAGTTACAATGCTAGAACTCTCAGCCACCCAGCCACAGACCTAGAGGAACCCAGGAGAGCCAAGGAGAGCTGCCCAGGGAGACACCCGGACTCCATCCTGGAAAAGGCCTTGGGGTGCAGAAGGAAGTGGGTGAAGCAGAGATACACAGCAGACCAGGAGGAGACCAGTCCTGCCACCCTCGTAGGTGCCTTTCTCCGCTTCCCTCTGCAGGGAGGGGCATGGCCTGGTCCATGAATGGAGCTTTTGGGGAATTTTGCATCTGGGCCCAATGTTTGCATAGGCGAAATGCTAAATATTCATTGAGAAATTATCCCATTTGGAATAGCAGGATGAAGCAATCATTCCTCCCACTGTTGTTAGAAGCCGCCACACGGGTTTGCCAGTTGTTGTGAGGGATCAAATCAGCATATACAACTGTGGGTGTATAAACACTGACATGCACGCACACACACACACACACACACAAACACATGCACAAACACGCATATCCCCTTTTGTCTAAATGAAATAAAAGAAACCCAAAAAGCTGCCTGCCGAAATCCCCTAACACAATTACTTTCGATAATTAAATATTTATCACAGCTGAAGAAATAAGCCATTTAATGTTTTAGGCAAGTCCAAAAAAAATCTCCTTCCCTCCCTCTCTCTCTCTCTCTCTCCCTCCATTCATTTTGCTTTAATTGCTTTCCTGTCACCTGACACACACACACCCCTTTCCTGGGCATCTGCCGCAGGAAGGTGTCACCTGGCTGGCTGCTTCTTCAGGCTGCCCACCCCCCTTGCTTTCCGGGGTGCGTGTGTGTGAAGGGGAGAGGCTTGCTTTTAGCTTTAATTGAGAAGAAGCCGCTTAAGTCTTCCTGAGATTTCTGTCCACAGAACGGAATATTAAATCCCGCCAACAGTCGTGCAGAAACGCAAATCCCAAATGACTTTTTTAAAATGAAAAGCTGTAACTCCGGGAGAGGAAACTTGACTAAGTACACTTTTACTTAGAGGGTTTGAGACACCACCAACTTTCCTGCCCCAGAAATGCCCCTTCCAGGCTGCCCAAAACCCACCAAACTCCACCCAGGACCAGTGGCTTCCGCTGGCTTTCCAAACCAAGCTCCAGAACACGGACCTTGCATCACCAACTCATTGGGTAGGGATCCCACCGCCTCCAGGGGCAACTCTCTTTGCAACCCTCAAATCCTCTATCATGCCAGAAACCCCTGAGAAAGGAGGCATGGGACTCAGCCAAGGTGGACAAGGCACCAGGGATGGTCACCTCTGAGCTTGGGTGACCTCCGCATACCTGTCTCTAGAGTCAGATGAAGAGTAGATCCCTGCATGCCAGCATGTAGCAACAACTTGGTGACCTGCCAGCCTGGAAAAGTCAGTTTATAAATAGCTGCAGAGAGGACACTATTGTCACTCCATGAATAATGAGCCCACTCTTTCTTCACTGTCTGCAGAGGGACGTGTGGTTGGACTCAGCACTGGTGGCGGTGGGAGCTTTGTGGAGGGCTTCCGACCCATTTTGGAGGAGGATGAGCTCTGCGAAAGGCCAGAGGAGGCGCTGGAACGTTTCCCATCCCTGTAAATCTCTGTCCCTGGGAAAAGAAGAACGGGCCTTGGCAGGCAGAGGATGGGACTTCTGCACCAGCCTCCGTAGAGTAGGAATTAGAACGTTTTCTGGTAGACTGACTTGTGGATATTGTTCTTGGCAAAGACATTTTCTCTCCTCCTATCAGATTCACAGCTTCCTCAAAAAGAGTCATGGGGAGGGGGGGGAGAAATCTCACCCCCAAACCATTTGCTACCCAAAGGATATGAAGTCTAGAATCCTAGCCATCCATGCTTTGCCAAGACCTCCTGGGTTAACAGTCCTGCTTCTTGGTCTGTTTACATCCAGCATCCCCTGCTGGGACTGGATTCATCCACAAGCAGCTGTCAGCAGATGTGTGTCAAATTGTGTAAATGGTTGGGATCGATGCCATTTGGCCCCTGTATCCTTAATTTAACCCAGGGAAATCCATCTGTAAGCCAAGTGATGCAACAGGAGATGAGGGCAGATGTGGTAGCTAAGATTGCAGTAGGTCTACCAAGGACTCTTCTATGGATTTTGTGGAATCTCCACCTGTGAAAATGGAGGGGGTTTTTTTTCCAGTAGATCACTCAGAAGATTAACTGTGTCTTGTTGGTATTTAACCTGGACGACGGGAAAAACGGTGCCACCTCCATTTCCACCCAGAATGGCCACTTAGCTGCCACTCCTAGGACAGCATCCATATTGCTTTATGTCAATGCAACACCTTGATGGGCCTCAGCATTCTGGTTCAGCAATGGTTGGACCTGTCAACAGGAAAGGAGAGATGGCTTCCATAAATGTGAGCAACTCTCTTGCGCAGCTGTCCAAGCCAGTGGCCTCCAGCACATCATATGGCAAAGAGTCCCATAGAGCCTTTATGTGTGCTGCAGAGGCAAACTTCCTTGGGTGACCCTGAAGGTTGCTCTGAGAAAGAAAGCAAAAATTCAGACTCAAAATAGAATCCACAAAGAAAAGTGGAATCCTCCTGCTCAGAAGAAGACAGCAAAGATCTGGAGAAGAATTCTGTCCAGAAGTGCCGGAGATACTTGACCACCTTTGCCTGGAGAAGAGGACTGGGAGGGATGAAGGCCAAAGAATCTTCTTCCGATAACTGATGGAACAAATGCGGGAAGGGTGTTGCAGACAGAGAAGGAAAAGGTCTTCAGCATGCAGATTAATGGTGTTTGGATTCATTGAGTCATTTCTGAAGGAAGAAGGATGAGGGGATTGCAGGCCTGGAAGATGATCCATCATCAACTCTGCTTCTGTCTTCGCAGTACCTGTGGATCATGGAGCAGAATCTTCTCCCCTTTCTCTCTCTCCCTCAAACACACACACACACAAATACAAGCACACCACCCACTCACAATCCCATGCCTAGTCCAGGTGCTTTGGCTCTGGTGGCCCGACTTCTGTTGCAGGTTCCAGAAAAGCATCACCCTTGAAATAAATTCAAGGGATAGAGGTCCACCCCACATCAAAAACCTCTGGGGCAGTGAGATGTTCAAGAAGGGCTGGAGGGAAGCTCTGACCAGCATTGCCAAGAGCTGGGTCTCAACTGGGGACGAAGTGATTTTGCTCATTCGTGAATTTAAGAGCATGAGATCCTTACGGCATCCAAAGGCAGAGCTTCAGGAAGGCAGCCACACCTAGAGAACCTGAGGGACCTCTTTCTTAGGTAATCCTCCTCAAAGTTGCAGAAGGTCTGTGTGTGATTCAGATAATGCACCGGAAGCTCGTGGGGTGTTATTTATTTATTAGAAGCTTCGCATTTGCATTTTCTTTGTTCAGCACCGGAGTGTTTATCTGTATTTTTGCCTAGCAACCCCCAAAGGCTTCCTTTTCAAACGGCTCAGGTGATGCATTCATCACATAATTCTGCTCCCGTGCTTGGCTCTCCTTGCAGGGTAGGGTGCTGGTGACTTATTGGCATAGGTGTGAATTGAAGGCAGACATGTGTTGGTTGCCTGGATGTGTTTCTAGCATTACATTCAGTCTGTTTCTTGAGCTCACGTTAAGCATTTCTGCACCCCAGAACAGTAGAAAAAGGCTCCATCAGGGTTCTGTATGAGGGTTTTCTAGAATGGAACCATATTTTCTGCCCATGTCCGCTTCTATCTGTGCACCATGCCCCAAGGAACCCAACGAGCTATGCCTGATGGACACCCCTTTACCTTTCCCATCATTTAATCCTAGCTGTGACCAAAAAGCCCTCCAGATCCATATTCCATTGATGTTTTTTAGAATCTCTGACATGGGTGGCCATGACTCTGGATCCTTCCTGAAACTGCTCCAGGGGAGCCCCTGCAGGCAAGCAGAACACGGAGCATCTTCTATGAGACTGCCTGGGCTAGGAATCTGCTGCTACTTTTGGAGGATTCCTTACCAAGCTTCACTTCTTGGAAGAGCAGAGAGCAGATCCTCTCAGAAGGTCCCTTTCCTTATTCTCAGGCAAGATCTTCCTTTCCAGAGTTGGTTGGGCAACTGACGGCTCCCTTCAGGGGGAGCTTTCCTTTCTGCAAGTTGTTTGACTTCTTTCTAACTGCAGAGTGTGGCTAGTTGTGGCTTTATCAGGCATCCTTCACACTCAGCTCCCCATCTTCAAGTTCTTTCAGGAAAATGACTCTGCTGAGCTAAATCTACACAGGAAAAGGTTGCCCGAATCCTTTGGATGGCAGCCATTCCTTCCCCCTTCCTCATTTGAGAATCCTTCTGCATGTGAACAGGCGCCACCGCGCAATATTACAGGCTCCCATGGGGCATAACAAAGTGATGATTATAGCTGCTGGGAGAAGAAAAGGAGACTTACATCTGGAGATGATTTGATAATGAACAGACCTGGCTTCTGTTGGGAGAGAAGCTTATTAGCTCCTGGCTTCCATTGTAAATACAATCCACATGGAGGAGATGATATGGCCTGGAAAGAGGTTTAGTTCCAGCAGAACGGGAGAATGGACGGACGGACACCTGAGACAGGTTTAAGTCAATTCATCCACAGAGAGAGAAATTAGCAGAAGCTACATGGGAGGAAGAGATGGTTCCCAGGGGGGAAAAAATCTCTCACTTCTGTCTGTAGTCAAGAGGAGGCCATACATGACCTGTAGGAGATGCTTCACAGAGGACCTTGAGGAGAAGGAGACAATCCTAAGCCAGCATCATAGACCAAAGGTTAGATTTGGACTGGGGAACAAATGGTTCAGCTATGAAGTGTGCCCTGGACAACCTTGATCCATGTGCTTAACTTTCACCTTAACCAAGCACATAGGCGGCACCAAGCACATGAGCTCCTTGGAGTGGAAATAGACTTTGATTTTATTTGGTCAACCAAGAATGAAATGAATCCTTTGATACCTAAGTCACCTGATATTCAAAATATTCTTTCCTGTCTGGTGGGATTCTTTCCTGTCTGGTGGGATTCTCACTGTTGGTAGGTACAGTGGTTTTATATCCGCTGGAGGACAATGGAATGCCTTGGGTTGCGTCATGTTGAGGAGCCACCAGATAACTATTTCAGGAAGCGCTGGAAGCCAGAAACCAGCCTGGAGCCATCCTTGTTCCCAACGTGGTCCATTCACTGCTCAGCTGCTCTCAACACAGCGGCCCTTGGGATCCTTTCTTTGCTCTGGAAGACCACCTGTGCTGCACACCTGCCTGGTCTTAAGCACCACAAGCACAGTCACTTCCCCATCATTTTTTCTTCCTGCTCTGGTGATCTCAGCCGGCCTGATCCTTGAAAGTAGGCATTCAATAAAGGACCTTCAACTTCTGTAAATAGGTTTGTTTTCAGCAAGACGGTTACCTACTTTGGCAGTTAGTTATTGGCTGGTCTTTCCTCTCTTCCAAATGTTATGGCTTAATTATATTTTAGAAATTCAGCATTTGAAGAAGAGATGGGAAGTTTGCTGTTCCTTCCAGGTTGTGCCTTTGATATGATGTTGTTTCTCTAAAGCATAATACACATTTATTTGTACTCTGCTACACAGAGTTAAGACCTAAAGTTTCAACATGACAGTAGCGCGAGAGACACTAAAAGAATTTGGGAAGCTTACGCACAACTGCAATAGCAATAGAAATAGCACTTAGACTTATATACCGCTTCACAGCCCTCTCTAAATGGTTTACAGAGTCAGCCTATTGGCCCCAACAATCTGGGCCCTCATTTTACCCACCTCGGAAGGACGGAAGGCTGAGTCAACCTTGAGCCTGGTGAGATTCGAACTGCCAAATAACTGGAGTTTTGTCTATCCTGACCAGCTTGACATTGAAAAAAATATCTCTGGCTTTGAATCATGGCCAAAGGTTGCAGCCCTGGAATATTACCAGTTTCAGACACATATCAGTTGGACAAGGGTACCACGCAATTAATTTTCATCAGTGGAACAAAATTCCTGCCTGAGACGTTTGAACTGGTGGCCTGATAAAAGTAAATTGTTTGGACTCTAATTTTTAAATGATTTGAAATGTTACTCTGTGTGCTCGTACTTCAAGGCAACTTTTAGCTAATGCTCTATTAAGATTTACTCTACCAAATGAATTTGGCCACAGGGTGAAAACTGAAAACTCTAAATTTATGTGCTTGTGACTTGCCAATGAAATAGGCTAACGTGAAGAAAAGAGTTTTGCTCTGTGGGGAAGCTTTGTTGGTGATCCACCAGCTGAAATAATCATTTGAACCTATTTTTCCTTTGAAACACAGGTTCACAATGCAATGCATTGAGGACTCTCAAACCTGAATGTCTGTAAATCATCTGCATATAAGCAGGGCCTCTTTAGAGAAACAAAGGGACAAATCCAACTTTTCCAACAAGCTAATAGCCCTTTAGTTAGTCAGCATGGGGTTGTGTTTCCCATTGAACAATTCTTTTATGAGTAACTGAAACATTGCTTTTAAAAAAATGAAGATCAGTGCTGAGAATGGAAAATGGGCAGGGTCTCTTACATGACTGATAGATTGTGTGCCATTCAAGTTGGTGTTGACTCACAGCAACCATACTTTCTCCAGCATCATCTGTCCCTGGTCAGATCTGGTCTTTCAATGGTGGCCCTATCACCACGGTGACTGAGACCTTCCAGCTACCTATTGGTTGTCCTTCTCTTTCCATTTTTCCCAGCATCAGAGCTTCTCCAGAGAGTTGGGTCCAAAGTGGAGAAATTGACTCTGGTCATTTGTGCCTGTTGGGACCTTTGTGTCTCTGGGTTCATTTGTCTGATGAGCCGCTGTTTTGTTTCTATGGCTGTCCGTGATATTCTCAGGAGACTTCTCCAGAACCAAAGCTCAACAGCACTGAACTCTTCCTTCCCTTCTTCTTCCAAGCCCAACTTTCATTTCCATCGAGTGTCACAGGGAATGCAATGACTTGCCAATTCTGATCTTTGTAGGTAACAGACACGTCGCTGCATTTGAATATATTTTCCTAAGCCTATATCTATATTCATTAATTATAGAGGCTATATCTACATAGGTATAAACATAGGCTCCATAATTAATGAAAATCTCATGGTCTAGCCTTTCTTCTACATGGCAGGAAAGTAAATGAGATCAAAAGGATCTTCTAAATCTTCTCATCATGGTTTTTGTTATTCTAATGATTTGCAGAGCACAAGTTCCAGGGACAGTTGCAGATTCAGATTTTCAAGGGCTGATTGACTCTGTTACTCTCTGAAAAAGTAAGAAGGACTCTGATTGTGAGACAAAGGCCCCTTTATTGTCTCCCAAGAGGAACCATTCAGATACCGTCAAAAGGCCTTTAATGAAGAAAAATCATTCTCATTCATTTTCTCTACCAATTATTTGCTTAATGCAATAATCTGGGTTACTTGGGCACATTATAATGAAAATAATTACAGAAAGATGCAATAAACAGCACAGGAAGGATATAAAACAGAAAACCCACAATGTCATTGTAATAATGGCACTTATGTCTGCCTTGAATGCTTCCCAGCATTTGGCATTCAGAGGTAGAATGCCTCTGACTATGGAATCTCTCTACAACTCTTACAACACATTGTTACTGCCCAAATTCAATTCATGCTCTGGCAATTTGAACCATCATTGTAATCCTTTCTATGAGCAGTGTGGTGGCCTAATATTGAAGATGCTCATTTCCAGTGGTTGAGAGTTCAATCCTAGGTAGCGGCAGAGATTTCTCTCTCAGGGCACAAAGAAAAAAAAAATCTGCTGCGAACTCCATGTGGCATCAGGAAGGGCATCCAGCTAGTAAATTGTCAGCTCCATCCAGTCATCTTGACTCTACCCCAAATTAAAGGGATTACAGGATTGTAAAAAGAGAGTTTTAGTGTAATCCTTTCCACATCCTATGACAATAAGATTTCAGTGGTTTAATTAATTATGGCGTCTATGTTGCTATCAATATCAATGTCCATCTTTGGAATGCTCTGTCTTGGATCTCCTTGAGTAGACAATTTAGCCCTCCCCCCCTCCCCTCCCAACTCCAGCTCAGAGTGTACAGCCAATGCGCTAACCACATATTTTACAGATTCCGATGAAGTTTCTTCCCTTGTTCCCTCTGGGCAAAGTGCCGATCCTATCATTTACTCTGACGGGTATCTGAAAATGAAAGCCGAGGAGGCATGAAAGCAAAGCTTTTCACTTTGCAAGGCCAGTAATCGAAAACTCCTGACACTAAACACAGATGAAAACATTAATGGACAATATTCAGAGCAAACGTTTTCCATATGCAGAGCACAGCTCTGGGCTGAAGAATACAAATTTTGGCAGAGATTCTGGATTTTGGTGGGGAGAGGAAGGAGGAGAGAATGTGGAAAGAAGGCAGATGCGTCCGAGACCCACCTTGAAAGTTTTCATTGGTTGCTTTTCTTCCATCAGCCAGTAATCAATAACTGCTTGGTAGCACCTGGACACTCCTTGTGTGGGAGGGGAAACTGGATGACCAGATTGGGGTGAAACAGGGGACAGACGTCATTGCTGCAGCCAGATATTTTTCACAGGGGAAAGTCCCCATTTAGTGTTCTATATGGAGATGGTCCCAAATCGAGTCACTAGCATTCCCTACGGAAGGATTGCAGATCCTGTCTGGTGGAAAGGCCATCCATCACAAGGGAAGTTAAACTTTAGGGCAGGGGTGACCTCTTTCCTGCTACATGGGCACCTCCAAGGCAAGAGGAGTGATGAGTGAGGCTTGATTGGTTTGTTGAAGAACCTCTTCAGGTGCAGAAGGGGAAAAAAAACTTTTGATTGGCAAGACCCCCTCTGGTGGTTGGCATGGAGGGGGCAGCTTCTCAATCAGCCAAGCCTGGCGTTAGTACTTGGCATCTGGCCCTCTGAAAGTCTTGGCTCGGTTCCAGCCCCTGATTTCCCCAGTCCAAGCTCAACCAAGACCAGGTTTGGACCAGACATGGAGAGTTGAAGACCAACAGTTATGTAGACCGGGTTCAAGGCATTCTCAGCAGGAGGAAATGCTCCCTTTCTCTGATTCTTAAAAGTAGCTCTTCAGCAGGACCGATGTTCCTTTCAGCACCCTCAGAGGAACTTGGGGACTTCGTAATGTAATCATTCCTGGTTGGGAAGCTTCTGGAATAAAAGGATTTTCATGACGGTGTGATGTTTACTATTTTGCTTGCACTGCGCTTAGGTGGAACTGCAGAGCAAATAAACATAGCGCTAAACAACTACATGACAGTCATTAAATATTCAACAGCCTTTTCTTATGACATGATTTCAGACCCAACTGGGAGTTGTCACTTGCGTGGCCATTAATTCATTCTGGAGGGACTTGTTGCCATCTGGGAGCACGAGGTGTCCTACGTTCTCCTTGCTCAGTTGAGAGGAGCCAGTTTTATCTGATAATAAATCCAGAAAGACCAGCTAGAAAGAGGGCAGCAAGGCTGGAGAAAGCTGAGAATGAAAGTAGCATCCATTAGCTCAAAGCCTTCAGCGCTACCATGGTTTATTGTCTTGATTAGAGGAGACAGACTATAAATTCCTCTTATTAAACTTCTTGACTCACAATATGAGACAGAGACTAATGACTTAAAAATAATATGCACAACTATAGCAGGAATACAGATTGTCTCTTTCAGTTGGCCTGAGGGAAATCAGTGTAATGTTCAGCCAAGGGTGGGCCCAGAAGGAACTTGGGGGAAGGGGCTTGATTGGTGTTTTGATCCTTCCAGCGCCCCTTCAACAAGGATGCCTGAGAGAGTGTAGCCCTCTTCCCTTTCGCTCCTGGAAGGTTCACGGGATTATTTCTTCCTCTCTCCAACTAGCCAACATCTCAGCTGCTTCTTGGTCAGAGAGGGGAAGATCCCGGGCAATCCAGGCTGTGCCCTTCCAGCTCTCCATTTCTCCCAGCTGCCCGTCTCCAGGAGTGGCTGACCAGCTGCCTCTAGAAAGCCACAGGTCAGGGAAGCAATATGTCAAAAGTATTGTTCACCTGCTGAACAAATATCTTGACTCCCATTTCAAAGCCATCTCAGCCTGCAGGCACCTGTGGACTTTATTTATTGTACCGTTTTTACAACCTGCCCAAATCAAAAGACTCTGGTCAGGTTACAACTCACTGTATGTTTTGTGACAGCAACTTCCACAATTAATTATCCGTAGTATGAATGCAGAAACCCTCCCTGACATCATTCTACCCTGAAGGAGAGGGGGGGAGGGAGGGAGGCCTTAAAATGAATCCTGCACTTAGCAAAATGATTTTGTTGCTTGTCCTAAATCTCTAGCCAGGGAGTTTGTGCGTTATTTTTCCCCAATTCAAGAGGGGTCCAAGCCGCGGATGTTTGAGCCCTGGAAGACCCCTGACTCAGAAGCTGCATTGGCTCAGGGTTGGCTTGCTCTGCAGTTGCTCCTGGAGAAGACCACCTGGGGGTCTTGCATTCTGCCACCCCTGCTCTTCCCCTAAGAGTGATACCAACTCTGCTCAGGTTATATGAATTTGGGGTGGTGCTGTATCAGCTTTCTGCTATTGATTTTTCTTTGAGTTGCTGGTTTTATGCTGTATTGCATTTTATGGTTCCGTTTTCTGTTATTTCGTTGTATTTATTTTTGTGCTTTTGCGGTTTTATTCTGTATTTGTCCCTTTCCACTTTTTCTGCAAGACAGCCAGGGGACTCCTGATTAGCCTTCTTGATACTTCTTGGAGGCCCTTCTTGGTTGACCAGTGCTGGAGGCAGAACCTGGGCCAGGGGCCCAACTGGAGGGGCCCACTTGACTCCTGAACTCATGGACCAGGACAGGTGTGGGCTGCAGCTCCAGCTGCAACTTGCCTCTGGCCTCCCAGTGTGGGGCTCTGGAAGTAGAGGAGGGCAGGCACCCCAGTGGGGAAGTTCCCTTGAATGAGAAAAAAGGAGGAGGAGGTTCATTCTTCTATTTTTCTTACTATTAACTGGAATTAAAGTTTAAATGTGAGCTCAAAACAATAAAGGCATGAAAAATCTCAGAAATAACTTAATTAAGTTTTTAAAGATTTCCATGCTTGAATAAATTAGCCTTCCTGAAAATGTCACAACAGTCAGAAAAAAAATTGCAATCAATGGAGTGTAATGCGATTCTGCTCTTTATTTAAATGAAAACTCCAGCCGTGCAGTTCTTGGGGGGGGGGGGCAGAGGAGAGAGAGAAAGACTTAAAAACCCAAAACATCAGCAGGTTTCTTTTTTCCTGTTGCTGAAATAAATCTATAGAGATTCTGAACATGCTTGTTTAACAAACCCAGATCTTCGCCTGTAGCCTTACAAGTAAAAACCCCCCAGCAGAGAAGAGGGGCAGGGCAGAGAAAAGGATCCAGAGCAAGTCTATTATGTAGAACCAAAGAGTTGGGGAATGATCAATAGAGGGACATTTTTATTTTACCCATGGTTCTTCAGTAAGAAATTGTCTGAACAGAGACGAGGAGAGCAGTCTAAACCCTCTGAATCGTTAGCACATTCTCTCTCTCATCCATGCCCCCCCCCCCCAAATACTAATAGCATTGTGCTGGCACACTCTGGATAGACTGTAGCTTTAATTGTGTTGGATGTCATGAAAGGGCTAGCCATAAATCGTGCTGTGAAAAACAGACGGGAACAGCACAGAAATCACTGGATGGTTTTGTCGTGTGGATGCTTCACTTGAGAGTCAATGAAAAGAAGACAGCGCTGAGTCTACACCTCTCCCACCCACCCACCCACCCCACTGTTATAGGCCTGAGTCCCTCCACCCTACAAGATGCTCTTTCATCTGTTTCTATCTACAGTCTCTGTCCATCTGTCCACCCTCCCACCCATCTGTCCGTGCGTCTGTCTGTCCATCCGTCCATCTGTCTGTCCATCCATCCATCCACCCTCCCATCCATCCATCCATCCATCCATCCATCCATCCATCCATCCATCCAAACTGTATGGCTGATTCATTCCATAGTGCCTCTGGGCAGTGCACAGTAGTAACATGGTCACCACCACAGAGAAGGGCCACTTCCTAGGTCACTCCAATGACACTGTTTGATTGATGGGACCTGAAGCATGCCAACTCTACCAGCTCCAAAAGGGAAGGCAGGCACTACAGGAGGTGCATGGCAGTAGTGGTTTCAACCAGTGTTACCACCGGTTCCCTTCATGCACGCGCTTCACGCAAGCGCAGTGTATCACAGAACAGCTGAGACACGGCAATCTGCTCTGCCACGCCTTCCAGCTGGGCTAAAAACAACCTAATATAAGGTATGTATAACACAGGGGTGGGCCAAGCTAACCACCAGAGAGAACCAGTTCACTCTCAACTCACCATCTCCGCTACCGGCTTGCCCGAACCGGCGAGAACCGGTAGCAACCCACCACTGGTGCATGGTCTCTCAGGCAGATAGACCCTCCCTCCTAGGTGATCACCAGCGCCTAGTATTGCACCTGGAAATTTACTGGGATCCAGTGCAGCTGAGAGAGCAGCCGTGTTCCATGGGCATAGCATTGATTGCCCATAACAGCCCGGGCCACTGCATTCCACACCCGCTGCAGCTTCGAGGGCAGCGTAGAGTTCACTGCAAAAGTAGAGACCAAAGCATGACTGACTGCTGGGGCTCAGAGAGAGTTTGTTCTTCATTACCCAGCATCCAGGCAGAGTCTCTACTATCTGCATCTACCCTATACTCTGAGAACTATTAGGGAGGGACTGTCTTCGCCCTCTTTCTCTCACGCATTCTATCTGAACTGAGCTGCCTCTGGATTAAACTCTCCAGAGAGTCCATCCCACTGCAGTCCACCACAGAAGTGGGGGCATAAAGTGAATTCCATAAACCACTGATATTTTGCTTCAAGAGGAGGGAGGGAGAGCTTTTTTCCTTCCTTCCTTCCTTCCTTCCTTCCTTCCTTCCTTCCTTCCTTCCTTCCTTCTTTCCTTCCTTCCTTCCTTCCTTCCTTCCCGCAGGTGCATTCAAAGCCAGACCTGGCCATGCCTTGCATACCAATGGTGATCCTTATCCAACAGAAGGGGTCACCTGTAAAGCTCTAATATCGATCTTGTCCTGATGACAAGGATTTCAGATGCCCAGCAGGAGAGGTTTGTTGTGTACAGAGCTTACAATAAGACAGCTGCTTCTGTAGCCATAACCCTGATAATCAGCAGAGAGAACATTTATCCAAGGTTCTTTGAAGTGCCCCACAGAACTCTGGAGCTGGACCTGGAAGCCCCTCTTGGAATCGACCTGGGAAGCAGCCTGAAAAAGGTGACTTCTTCTGAAAATCAACCCATCAGGTTTTTCAGGCCAATAAAAGGGAAGGACAAACCTTGTGACTAATGGTTCCTGTCACTGATCCTATTACTGCGGCTGGTAGGATGGAGCCATCCTATGGGGAGAAATTGGGAGAAATGTCTAAATGGAATAAATGATCCAAGAAAATCAAAGTGGGAGAGACCCAGGCAGGTGCGCCATCCTCTGGAGAAACCAGGCTCCCTCTTCTTCCAACTGGATCTTGCATTCTTTGGATTTGGCATCGCTTCTTGGAAAAGTGTGGCTGTGTATACATTTCCAGGCAGGGCACTCTACGTTAGTATCTGTGCAAGTTCGGGTGCCAAGACCGAGTCTCGTTGCCTGGAAGTGTTAAGTGAAAAAGAAAAGAGAAACTCGGTTGGCCAATCTTGAAGGAGAAAAAAATTATAAATGTAAATAGCATCAGCTATAGAGGATCAGAAAGGCTGAATCGGCCTGGGCAGTTTTGTTGTTGGCTTCTCATTGCCAAAATCACAACTTTCAGTTCCATTTTGCCACTCAATGTATTATTTAGCTACCGAAGAAAACAATGGTCCCTGCAAAAAAGGAACTGTGG
Organism: Pantherophis guttatus; assembly: GCF_059756535.1. NCBI lineage: Eukaryota > Metazoa > Chordata > Lepidosauria > Squamata > Colubridae > Pantherophis > Pantherophis guttatus. The sequence continues at coordinate 31,946,951 of NC_142071.1, forward strand.
GAAGAGAATACTTACAAGGAATTCAATCAGGTCAATGGAATTAAAATTGAGATGTAAATTCTAGCACATGTGGTATTTTTTCAGCCAGAATGGATTTGTGGATTTGTAGTCTTCAAGCATTTTTTTTTTTTCGTTTTTAAAAGAATGATTAAATCTCACTTTTCATTTTCTTATCCAGTCGTAGCACAAAGAATGAGGGACATAAAGAATTTAAGTACATTTCTATATCACAACTTGGTTGTGTGAATTGTTCCCCTGGTGGATGAACAGAAAACAGATGGTGCGGCTAACTGCGGCTCGCAGGATGAGCCCTTTTTCCTGGCCAAACCCTGCTTGGCTGGGATGTGCGATCACCCTTAGCAACCAGGCCGTCAATCAGGGTTGAATCAAATGCGCCATCATAGCAAGCGTTCCAAATTTCATTTGGACCCTTCCAGCTATTTTCAAACTTTTGATGACTTTCTTGTCTATAAGATTGCACAGTCCACACAAACCATTGTGTGTGCGTGCCTGTGTGTGTGGGTATAGAGACCAACACTGGGGAAATAAGAACTAGGTTTATTTAAACCTTTCTTTCATTTTGCAAAAGCCAAACTAACTTCTACAACAACAAAAACAAACATCAGTTATGAAATCCATTCGGGTTGTTTTGGATCTGCTCCCAGATGATTCGATATCTTCTTCAGAAGGAGGGAGTTGCTGATCCTGAACAAATGGGAAAATGATTTAATGATTATTTGGTAAATAATTTAGCGATTATTTAGTAAGTTCCTCCAGTTGTGTGGAAGAACAAGATTGTTTTAGAAACATCTTAACTCAACTTTTGAGGCTACAAGTTATTAACACTGAGGTCTCAACTTATCACCAAGCATTGAGGTGGGGGAGAGGGAAAGGATGATAGGACCACCTTGGCTAACTCCCAATTCCACCTTGAGGCAGTGCTATACAACGCACTCTGGAGGTGTGGCTTCCACAGTATAGTTATAGCTGGGGTGATATCAGTTGAAGCAGATCGTCCACCATCACCAGGTTGGCAGTCTTAGAGGAACCATCTGGTTGCCAGGACAGGTATTTGAGACTGGGGAAAACGCACTGATCTGTTTTAAAGAAACTCTGTCTCTGTGTGTGTGAGAGAGAGAGAGAGAGAGAAAGAGAAAGAGAGATACATACACTTGGAAGACTCTTCTATTGGGACATTTTGAAGAATCCAGAACTCTTCTATAAGTGCTTTCCTTTCCTTAGCAGATTCTGGAAAGAGAGGCTCAGCATTACAATTCCAGATGTGCAGGAGGGTTATTGTTTTGCTGTTCATTTTCATAAGAACAGACAAAGTGACCTTCTCCCCACAGTGGCTAGGAAGATGTTTCCGGGAAGCCCCAGACCACGTACCTTCCTTCCGCCTTGCGGTTCACCAGCCAGGAAGCATTTTCCCATGTGTGGCTTGTCTCCATTGTCCCTCGGAGGCAGAGCCACTGCTAACTGCTTCTCTGCACCTCTGCTCCAAAGCCATCTATGCCAATCACCATCATTGTTCTCCAATAAATTCACAACAGGCCGTATTTGCATTCTTGTTGACTCACGCTCATTCTGGCCACAGGGCGATGGAAAGTCTCTAATGCCCATGCATGTCTCTCCTCATTTCTGCAATCCTGCTCCAGGCATAGCAAAGCAATTTATTTATATACTGCCTGATCCTGGGGAATTTCAAGTGACACAGATGCAGGGAGCTCCCCTCCTTTTATCCCACAAAAACACTCCTAAGAGAGAGATGCAGCTAACAAATGTTGACTAGCCCGAAAGCAACAAGGGAGTTCCTTGACCCAAGGCGGGACTTGAACCCGTCAAAGGGCTGGACTCTGAACTTCAGTTGCAAATAACTGCAATCATAATTTGTCTTTTCATTAACAAGTATTTGCATTTTGAAATAATGTGAATTAACGTTTTGTAGACTCATAAATTGGATACTTGTGATTAAAGGGGGAAAAAACATCAACATCTCATGTTTAAAACCAAGGAAAGTTGAGTTCTCTTCTGGACTCAGTGTGGATTTGAGGACTAGGAAGGGTAGATCATGGAAAAAAGACCATTATAATGTAACCTTAGAGAAGTTAAAATATAAATGCATTTATAACTGCTGTTTAGAAGATCAAAAGCTACTTCTTTATTCTTTTTATTTCTTTTTGATGTCTTTTGCTTTAGTTCTTTCCTATTCCCTTATTACTTTTCCCTAATTCTTTTTCTCTGCAGTTCAAAATTTGCTTTTTTCTATTCTGTTAGAAACTTCTTTAATAAAAGGTATGCACTGTACTAAGTATGTGTTTATTATGGAAATTATAACTATTAGCTGAGGAATAGATTTTGTCTACCGGAAGATCAATATATCTCTGGGGCAGGGGTGAAATCCAGCAGGTTCTGACAGGTTCTGGAGAACCGGTAGCAGAAATTTTGAGTAATTCGGAGGACCGGCAAATGCCACCTCTGGCTGGTCCCAGAATGGGGTGGGGATGGAGATTTTGCAATATCCTTCCCCTGGAGTGGGGAGGGAATGGGGATTTTGCAGTATCCTTCCCCCGCCACACCCACCAAGCCACACCATGCCCACCAAGCCACGGCCACAGAACCGGTAGTAAAAAAAAATTGGATTTCACCACTGCTCTGGGGTAAATCTTGGTAGGGCTTTTCATTTCCTGCTTTGGGCTCTCCCTATAGGGTTGGCTTTTCCTGGACACAAAGCTTGCCATCTGATGCCACAGCTCTGGGAGTCGCAACCTTCCTGGCAATCCTGTTCAAACCGTTTATCCACTTCCCCCGTCTTTCATGTTCTTCCTCTTAAATTGCATCAAAAAAAAAGAGGCAGAAATTAGAAGTAAAGCCTCAGTTTAAGAAATCAAAGCAAAAGAATTCATTCTTTCACCTTGTCTGGCTACCCTGGGCATGATAGGCAATATGTCCAAATCTTTTCTTTTCTTTTTTTTTAATCTGTAGTTTACAACATTATTCAGAAAATGCACTAAAATCAGTTGAAGTTCATGCATTAAACATGACATGTAGATTAATGCTGAATTACAGACATGAAAGTAAATCTATTAAAACTATTTCCAGTGGCACAAGCTCGGCATTTATTGGGACTCTTTGCAATACAGTTGATGAAAGTTGTAAGGTTTCTGCACTTTTGCGTTGCTTAGTGCTTTGGTTCCTGCCCAGGAAGAGGGACCCAACGGTACATAAGTTGGGGAATCTTGCTTCCATGGAGACCATACCAAGATGCTCAGACACTCCTCACTCAAATGGCGACAAATCTGCCTTCCCAAAGGAGAAGTTAGAAGAACAAAGTTCTCCCTATCAAGGAAACCAGAACAAGGCATGGCTTGTAAGTTTCTATATAGGATCTACTCTTGTGGCTCAAAATATTGGACGACAGCTGCACAGGCTGAAGGTATGTTGAATGTTGATTGATTGGGGGACCTTCAGCTTCTCAGCTTCATCCCTTTTAATAATCACATTAGGTCCTTTACCCTGGTGGCATTCAGTTTTGGATTTCTGCACCCTTATCCTGAAGGATACTTGTGAAGGTCTGTTGCCTACACAAATATCCTTGCAGTAGCAGAAGGAGACACTTATTTTAATTCCTGTTTGGATGCTTCTGTTCTCCAGTTTTTCTGTCAAACTTATTTTAATGCATATCGTATTCTGCTGCTCTCGATATTTATTACAAACAATTGAATATAGCTGAAAAGCAAGATATAAATCTAGATCTAAATAAATAACCAGGCAAAATAAAACTTCCATGACAACACATAAAATAAATTATGCAAAATATACAAATGTTCTTGATTTGCATAATGCTCAGCACTTATAACTGTTCTTGGTCTGTTCTCTGAAGAACAAGGTCTGTCCACAAGACAACATCTGAGATAGTTTGGGAAGGTCCTTATTAGCGCTTTGTGAGTCACACTCACAAATAGGTAGCCTTTGCCAGATTGTTGTTGTTGTTGTTGTTGTTATATCACATTCCCTAACCCTCTGAAACTTCAAAAGAAAAGACCCCAATAAAATTGTGGCAGATCTCAATACTGCTCTTCTTTCTTCATCAACTTTCTCTAGTGTGGCCTAAGACCACACAGGAGTAAACTAGAAATGCCATATTTTAGACTTTGCACTACAGTCTGGCCATCAGTATCTAAAAGGATGACAGCACCCAGAGTGGCAAGATAAACTTTTCAAAGCAGCAACATCTAATATGGCTGTGCACCGCCCTGAGTCCTTCGGGAGTAGGGCGGTATAGAAATTAAATAAATAAATAAATAAATAAATAAATAAATAAATAAATAAATAAATAAATAAATAAATATCCTCTAAGGCTTGGAGTGTGCCTTATTTCAGAGAAAACAAAGCTGGTGGGCAGGACAATTGTCCCCAAACAGCCCTTCAATGAAATGACCTTTAAACAGACTTCCCAAGCCAACGGGCACAATTAATCTCCGTTTAGGTAGCAAATTCTTAAACATGTTTTTAGTTCAGAATCATACTGAAAGTTGTCACAATTTGCCCTTTGCTAACAACTTAATAATATTAAAAGGCGCTTATCTTGCGGTGGGAGTGTAAGGCTGAAGTCCTGAGAGACCCACCTAGGCAGTGGCACAAAACCACGGAAGATTGGCACTGCAGCCAAATGCCAGGAAATCTTTCAAAATTAAAAAGTGGGGGGGGAGGATTCTCTGGACATCCACAATCTGCAAGTTGTCACTCCACAGTTCCAATCAGATTTGACAGAGTCCCTTTTTTCCCTAACTCTTCTTCAGCCCAGATTGTAAGCAGAATCTTGGAGTCCTTCAGATGATCCACCATTCAGGAAACTCATCTCCAGGACGTCTCCAAGTAGTTAACTGACCTCCAGGTTTCTTAGAGGATCTCTTCATCTGACCCAGAGGAGCATCAGACTGAAACTGAAAATATAATAGCACCATCACTTGGACTTATATACTGCTTCACTCTCCTTCATAGCCCTCTCTGAGTAGTTTACAGAGTCAGCCTGTTGCCCCCAACAATCTGTATCCTCATTTTACCGACCTATGAAGGATGGAAGGCTGAGTCCACCTTGAGCTGGTAAGAATCAAACTGCTGGCAGTGGGCAGAGTTAGCCTGCAATACTGCATTCTAATCACTGAGCCACCACAGCTCAGTCAAAGCTTAAGCTATGGCTTAGATTCCCACCTTATGCTATGACCAAATTTACTCAATAATTATATCATAAACTGGATGAATCCAAACAGTGAACTAAACAAAGGCCAAGAAGCCACATTATGGCTTAGGATGATGAACCCAATGTTTGGGTATGATCATGGAACTGTTAATGCCTGTCCAAGTGAGAGTTCCAGAATTAGCTGTGGGGATGAAGGCCCTCAGTGAGCCAAAGTGAGGAGGCTGAGTATGGTTCTGGCTGGGTGACTCTTAGTGCTTGGCTGCTGGGCAGGAGGAGACAAGGATTGGTAGGCAGATCTCTTGGCCAAGGAACCACCCACCTATTTCAGCTTAGTAAATTGAGGTGTCCAACTCAACGACTTATTTATTTGGGTGCCATAAACCAAAATTAAAAACCCCAACGGTGGGGGAGGATGGGATAAAATAAACATATAAAAGGACAAACTTTCTGTAATACTGTAGATTGAAATAGGGGCAGATCTTTTTCTTCTGTGCTTAAGAAATTTAAGCATCAACACCACATTTCCCTGGTTTGTTCCTTCTGCTTTCTTCCGTCCCTTTTACAAAATTCCTGGCTCTGTTGGTCAAGCTTTAACCTAGTTTATGTTTCAAACCTTTCCAGCATTTATTTTCCCAGTATAAATATTGGGCTGGATGGATGTGTTGACGTCTGTCCTTAAGCACTGTCAATTTATGATAACGGCACTTCAGCTGGATTGATTTTTAAACACCAATGTGGACAGGAGAAGCCCAGACTGGTAGCATTTCCAGAATTTTTCTCTCCAGCATTTTATTTTTCATCCGTAATGGACACAGGCACACTGTTGCACTGGAATGTTTGCAGTTTTCTGCGCTTGGTGGCTGCAGGGCCTGCCAAGACAGGAAAAGAATGATTAGTTATAAAACGGAGCACTGTGCATGCTGTGCGTTAGGCAAGCAGCCCCTGAGCTGGTGGGATTCATGATAAAATATTACCTTAATAATGTACTCAGGGAAACCAACATGTAAATGGGAACAGCTGCTTCTGCGATGACCAGATTACAAATGGCTGCAACTGGCATCATTAATATTGCATTGGGACAATAATATCTTGATTTGCCGAAAGAGCTACAGCCAGGCGTTAGTCCTCCAAATGGGAATTGGTCTGTCTTTGCTCCTCTTTGAGGGAAGTTGGTCACATGTCTGCTTTATTTCTCCCATCACATGTTCAGTGGCAAAGAGAAATGAAACCCTTCCCAAAAACATGGGGGGGAGAGCCTGCAAGTGTTTTGGGGTCAGGCTCAGAGGGGAAGGAAGGCAGGACCAGGCGCTTCCTCTCTCTGAGACCAGAGATCATCATCACTGGCTGGACCCAACAGGCCTGAGCTGCACTAGAAGACACTGTGGGAACTCCAACCCTGGCAGTTAAGAGGGTGGCCTTCTGCAGAGGACCAGGCCTGGCCAAGGAAGTGACCGCTGACAGCCTTAACGTCCCTGGGAGTTAAGACAAAAGATTAGAAAGATGGTAAGTGGTGAGGAAGACGTTAAGGTCAAGCGGAACCTTTGGGGCTCAATGGAATGGTAGGTCAACCTTCAAGGAGATGGCTAAAAGATTTGAAGAGGTGGAGAGAAAGAGAGAGGATTTAAATGAAGAGAGAGGAAGAAAGAAATATCATATGCTGGTGGAATGGTGGTGGTGGTGGTAATAGTAGTAGTAGTAGTAATAGTAGTAGTAGTTGTTGTTGTAGTTGTAGTTGTTGTTGTTGTTTTATTATAGTCACCCTCCTCCAATGGATTCTGGGGAGAATGCAAAACCAAAAGGTCATAATATAAAACCACATAGGCAGTCCAGACTAAAATGCTCTTAGAAACAACATCAATCGAACAAGCAGCCCAGGGTGGATTCTACTTCCTTTACTACCGGTTCACAGCGGGGCCACGTGCATGCTTCTGCACATGCGCAGAAGCGTTTTGGTGACATCGGGGTTGGTGGGCGGAGCCTCCCGCTGGTTTACTACTGGTTCTATAGAACCGGGGGCAACCCACCCCACTGAAACAGCCCCTCTACATTACTGTAAAACTTTACCCCCAAGGCTGATTCATGATAATATCACCTATAATCCCTGTACTCTACAGTAGGCTGATAGGCTGATCACTCCCAACTTTTGTACCTACAACGAAAACTGCTTAGCTCACAAGGTTGGGTCCTTAAAGCTTTTGCCATTGGGCAGCAGGCCAGTCTCTGAAAAGAGGGGTCTGGGAGGGTGAAGCCTGATGGGTCCTGCCCACCCAGTCTGCTCTCCTCCCATGTCCTCCCATCATCTCTCCCCTTGGCTGGTCGGACCTTGTTGAAACCAAGAGGATGCTGGTGTTTCCTTGCTCTGGGAAGAGATGGAGAGGCATCCGCAGAGCCCCGTTGCTCTTCCTCTCAGCTCCCCAACCTGCCTTGGAGATGCCAAATGAGCACCTCCGACCACATTTAGAGGCACCACTAAGAGTTCCTCCAAAATGACAACAGCTGCTAAACTGTCATTTTTAATGAGAGAAAAGGGAAAGTATCAGCGTATGGGGACTAATTATTTTGCTCTATTCGGTTAATTTAACTTATTTAAAAAGTAACAATCAACTCTCTGAGTTATGCCTGACTCTCAGTGACCTTAAAGGCACTCCGTTTAGTTTTCTTGGGAAGAATATGGAAGAGTTTTGGCACTGCCTTCTTTAGGAATTGGATTTTTTCCCCCACTTCCCATCTTGGCCTGCAGTTCGATTCTCTGGAAGTTGTCCATCCAAGGGCTGGAAGGAACAAACCCTATTTAGCTTCACAGGCCAGGAATGGTCACCCAAGATTAACTTGATGAGATATATTAAGCATTACAATTATTAAATTATATTTTCATCCTAGTTCTCCTCTCCTCTCCTGTTTTCTCTTTTTCTTTCTCTCTCTCCCCCCTCCCTCCCTCCCTCCCCCTTCCCCCCCTCTCTCTCTTTGGCTTGCCACTCAACAGTGAAGGACAGCCCTGAGTCCATCTAGAGCTGGTCTAGCCTGCCTGGAAACAGCTCTCCAACATTAAAGACAGGACCCTCTTCTGACCCTCCCTGGAAACCCCACAGACTGGGTTTCTCTACAGGATGCATAAATACAGCAACTTCTCAATATTGTCCATCCCAAAAAGGCAGATAGTAAACCAGTTCAAATATTATAAACATCTTTTGTTCAAATAAACTAAACACCAACCTCAAAAGGTAGCCATCTTCTATAGGGTCAAACTTTGGCCCACCAAGCCCAGGAAGTGGACATTTGAGTGGAAGCTACTGTCCAGCACTTCAGGCAGTGATTTTTCTAGCCCCTACGCCCAACTGGAAATGCTGCCAGAAGTGATGGAACCAGGCTCCAGGATCTCCTGCAGGCCCAGCAGGGGCTTAGCCATCATCTGTGGCCAGAGGTGGGCTGGGTTTCTTGCTCTTGTTGTTCCTCAAAAGATGCTGGATCAATTCTTGCCTGCTTGGATGGAAGGTCTTGACTTTCAGAAATCTGGAGCCACGTATTAAAGAAAAAGAAAACCCCAAGCCAATTCACTTTGAATCCTTTATCTGTTCCAAAAACATTTTTCCCTTCCTGCAGCAATTCCAGCATGGACAAAATGGATCCACCCATGGCGTTGGCCATCAGATGCATCGGGCTCTTCCCAAGAACCTGGGATGTCGTAATATATCAGTGCCGTCCATGAGCGGAATCAAACTGTGCGGCCTTTTGCAACTGACAGATGGCAATTTTGTCAATGCGCAGATTTTCTAAGTGCCGTCCAAGAATTTTTGGGATGGCACCCAGTGTGCCCATATTATTATTATCATCATTACTTTACTAAGGGCACTCAACTACCTGCGCTCCCCAGCCTTTGAGATCATGGAACACCTTAAAAGCATTTCTCCCAGCCGGCTGCGTAATGTTTTGTTTTTCAGGAATGTGACTTGCGGAGAGGTGGCGGAGGGCAGAGGCAGCTACACTCCTTGCTGGTTTGTTTATTTGCTTTTGTATTTTCCCTTAATGAACAGTGGTTTTCATTATCAATGGTGTTTGTTCCTCTGAGTGATACACGCCAGGAATTTGGTCTCCAGCCTGTTGTTTTCCTGGGTACCACCAATGCTTTGTAATTGAAGCCCATAAATGCCTTGGAGAGGATTGCCATGGAAAATAACTCCTGGCTGTAAATCTTCATAATAAAAACCACCAGACCTTTTCTTTTCTATTTGGACACAGCAGCCCTGGAGAAAACAGCCCAGAGAAGGCCTGGCTTTTAGCACCACTCCAGCCCAGCCCAGCCCAAAAGGCAGGGGGCTGCAGGCTGAGGATTGGGGAGGTGACCCAGGGAGGCAGAGGAGATCCTGCTGCTGCTGCTGGACACAGAGAGCTGCCCAAGGACCTTCCTCTGGCCCACCTGTGGCCATCAGTTTATTCTACAGTTCCACCTTGAGGAAGCGTCCCTTGAGCTGAGCATCAGTTTTTAGAAGCTGGAGGGATGCAGTTTAGTGAGGACGATCAGAGGTTGTGGCTGCTCCAGTGTGTCCACCCCCCTTGTTTGAGCTCCAGTGGGGGTCTCAAGCCAATTGTGCTCCTCTTCTGGCTCTCAGCTCCAGGCATTCCAGACTATCCTCCAGGGAAGATAATCGGTTCTCCTGTGCCCAGGGCTCCACATCTGGCATCCAGAAGCCGTGGTGGCACAGTGGTTGCAATGCAATGTTGCAGGCTACTTCTTCTGCTGCCTGCCAGCTGCCTGCAGTTGGCAGTTCGATCCTGACCCAAAGGTTGACTCAATCTTCCATCCTTTCAAGGTCAGTAAAATGATGACCCAGATTGTTGGGGGCAATAGGCTGGCACTGTAAACCACTTAGAGAGGGCTGTGAAGTGGTATATAAGTCTAAGGGCTATTGTTATTCAGGAAAGGGCAGCTAGGCCCTGGCCTTCCTCTGCATGGGGAGAGGGGAGACGGGAAGAAGAGAACTGGCTGCATGGTGAAGTTGAACAAAGAACCACTCAGCTATCTTCACCCTCTCTTGCAAGAGACTTTGGGGACTTGAGTTGAATCTGAGGATACAGGGACTGGAGGTGGAAGTTCTCCCCCCCTCCCCCCCCCCAGTGGTGGGTTGCTCCCGGTTCGGACCGGCTCGCAAGAACCAGTAGTAAAACCAATGGGAGGCTCCGCCCACTGACCCCAACGTCATCAGGAAGCTTCTGGGCATACGCAAAAGCGCGCACGAGCAAAGCACGCATGCACTGGCGGCCCCGTTGAAAACCGGTAGTAAAGGTAAATAGATCCAACCCCTGCTCCCCCCCCCATTGGAAATCCTCCATGGAGAGGTGAGAGTTTACATTACAAGCCACTCTGCCTCTTTGTGCCCCTTTCAGCTCTTGAAAATAGCCTGAAAACCTGAGCTTGGTTTCACTTGAACCACTACACACACACACACACACACACACACACACACACACACACACACAGACTCAACCTGCCATGCCTGCAGTCCTCCATTCCTATACCAGCTCAGTCCACCGCTTGGTATTATATTTCTCAGTGGCTCTAAGCATGGAGGGTCCCACTCCCTCAAGGGGGTCTATAGCGAACAGGCAGGAGAAGAGCTGCTCCTAGGTTGACCCCTGCCCACAGAGCCCTTCCACTGGGCCCCCTCAGGCATATGGGGTGCCTTCCGAGACTCCCAGCAGCCCTTGCTAGAATCCCTCTCTCTCCTCTTCTTCTTCTTCTCTCCTGACTGACAGTTTGCCCTACTAAATATGTAGATGTTGGAAGGGCAGAAAGCGGAAAATGTCCACCGAGGCAGGTAGAAGGAAGCTCCTGATCAAAGAAGTTCCTCCCGCCTGAAATGACAGCCTGCCAGGCATCCAAGGTGCCTCTTCTGATTACAGGTAACGTGGCGCAGGACTAATGTTGTCGTGATGATCCCAGAGCATGGAGGTGGGGGGGTGGGGGTAGAGGGAAGATCGTCAAGTCCTGGGTGGGAATGGAGGATGACTTGACAATGGGCATCTTATCACCTATACAGGTGCAGTTCCTCAAATTCCCATAGAAGATTACAGGGGCCTAAGAATGTAATGGCAAAAGCAGTCAATAATTCAAGGGTTATTGATTGAAGCCAGCTCTATTCTTCTTTTTTAATTTATATTTTATCCAATTTTTTTCTCCATGTGTTTTATTTTTTTATTCATCTGAAGACTTGAGAGTTTTCTGCCCTGACAAAGGCAGCTGCTGGAGAAGATTGGATCCTATTCAACTTATTATTTTTTTTCTCTTTTCTTTAAATTGCCAGAGAAATTTATATAGTGGTTATGAAAGTGCAGGAGGGAAGGTGACAGAAAGAAAAAGAAAAAAGCTGAGGGGAGAAGAGAGAAGTTCTATATAAAGTGGTCACAGCTGATGCCTCTCACCCTCCGTCCTTCAAATACCCGAGCAGTTCCTGGGACCAGAGCAGAGTTTTGTGATGCCTGTTCTGCACAAGGTCACCGAAGTGAGCAGGGGCGTTCTGGAGGATTGGGGTTCTGGAATCTAGACATCCTGTTGGGAGTACACTTTTTCTCCTGTAGGGCCTTCCTTTAAAAGGGGAATCATTCTGAGCAGATGAACTACATTCAACACTGTCCCTCACAGCTTAAATTTATTGGGGAAGATTCAGAAAGCTGCAGCAAAACTCTTTGGAGCAACCCCAAATAGGAGCTATGGAGATTCTCAGTCATCCAGGTCATGGTTGTCCCAAAAGTCAACTGGACTTGTTTTTCCTTGAAAACCTTTTGCTTCTCATCCAAAAAGCTTCTTCAGTGACAAAGCTTCTTGGATGAGAAGCAAAACATCTTCAAAGAAAAATGAAGTCCAGTTGACTTTTGAAAAAGCACCTTTGGGACACCCAAATCGGGGGGTTTGGAAGCTTGGGCATCACTGCAGGGACCAACCGGGTTTCTACTTCAACTGGAGAAGGCTCTTCTCAAAAGGATCCAGGCAAGCAGGAGGATGAATCTGGATAAGAGATTCTCAACTGTCCTTCAAAGTAATTAGAGCTGCAAAGATCGAGAGAGAGAGAAATTGGATGCAGATTTTAACAGATGGTAAATATTGGTGTTTTACAGGAAAGACAAGTTCGACTGAATAAGAAACAGTCCCAATATTTAATTTTGGCAGAAACCAAATGGCCTGCTCTATTCAGTTTCTCTTTCTTTCTGTATCTAGTAACCCTTTGATCTTCTGTAGCAGAAATGGTCGGTTTAATACTCTTCCAGGGATTAACCCTGAGGTTTCTCATACCCGAAGCAGATGCTTTGCCCCTCAGCTCTTCGTCATCACTCTGAAGCCACGTTGCTATGGAAGCACTCTTTAGAGAGCCAGGACAGGCAGAAGGGCCCACCTGAGCATTGTATCCGTGGCCAGGTGGGCTTGTGGCCTCAGCATGCATGGCGTGGTCATCCGCCACTGAGTCTTCCTTGCCTTTGGAGCCCTACAGACCCCTCCAAGCAACAGACTGGAGGGGCAGGGGCTCCTGTTTTCCCAAAGCCCTGATGGACAATTAGAAGACTTCTAAAAACTTGGTCCTATTCTACTCCTGTTCTGGGCCCACAAAACCCAGAATCACCCAGGTTGAAAAGCACCACTCTAGAACCTAGGAGAAGGCTTCCTCTGCACTGCCTGGGAGGCAGAGTGTGTCAAAGCCAATTAAAACTAGGACAGAGCATGTCAAAGTGTGCCAAGGCAGAGAATATGCCAAAGCCTTTACTGCTGTGGCTCCCACATTGTGGAATCTTCTCTCCCTGTGATGAAGTTGACCTCACCCCTTCTGGGCTTCCAAAGATCCTTCAAGACCTGGTGATGCCAGCAGGCCTGGGGGCCCCCAGGGGACGGGCAAATTAGTCAGATGGCTCTGTTGGGAATTAATATTGGCAATGGGTTTAGGTATCTATTAATTGTTTTGCCACCCAAGATTGCCTCTTTTGTGAGATGGGCAGCTGTAAAAATTAGACAAATAAATACAAATAAATATCATCATAGAAAAAAGGCTGAATTTAATGTAACAAGGACCCAGAGATCTTTCCTGCCCCAGGTTCCCCAGTCCCAGAGGCAGGGTTTACTGACTTCTTACTGGCTTTCAGGCTGCAACTGGGACCACCATCTGCCTGCCCCTTGCCGAAGGAGCTCTCTTGGCCCAGCGCTCCCCCGTCTCTCCTGCCATTCCCAGCCAAGAATGCAAAACCCGCCTTCAGGTGCCAGCCTGTTTTCCTGGTGCAATCTTTTCTGGTTACTGATTCTCAAGTTTTGTTTCACAAAATCCTGGCTCTCGGTGTTGCGCCTTGGGGGAGGTGGTATCCAGCCATTGTGGAGGAGTAGACTTCCTTGTGCCCAGCCTCTGCCAGCTGGCACCTTCCCAATCAGACGTCGCTCCAATCCGATGGGTGATGAGGTTGGTGGCAGATTGAGCCAAGCTTTGCTTGCCTCCGAGACGGGCTGCGTTGTTGGAATTCCTGCCGAACACTTTTCCTTCTTGTTCCTTTTGTGGCGTTTAATTAAATATCTGTTTGTCTAGAGTCAAACACTGACAGCTCTGAAACCTCCAATGATTTATCAATAAACACAATGAGATAATTGCTCCAATGCTCATCTGACCTTTCCACAGCGCACAGCGAATGGAAGCGGACCATTCTCTCCAGCTTCCCTCTTCCTGCTGAAGCTTCTTAGCTCTGATTGATGCCTCCTCATTAAGTGTATTAAAAGATGGTGAAATATCACTGGGCACTTCGACAGATTTTAAAAGAAGTCTCTCTCTCTCTCTCTCTCTCTCTCTCTCTCTCTCTCTCTCTCTCTCTCTCTCTCTCTCTCTCTCTCTCTCTCTCTCTCTCTCTCTCTCTCTCTCTCTCTCTCTCTCTCTCTCTCTCTCTCTCTCTCTCTCTCTCTCTCTCTCTCTCTCTCTCTCTCTCTCTCTCTCTCTCCGGATACCTGCAATGGCGGAAGAGAGGTGAGGTCGAGGTTTAATGACCTGGCAAGGATTAAAGAGAGAAGTCAAACTCCTCGCTCTGTTTTCCTCTGCCTGACCTTGGAACAGGGAGGCGGAGGGGGTGTTAGCTTTCCCACCAATTGATTGTACCGCCACTCCCATGTGTTTCTCTGCTCTGCGAGAAAGGGTTTCAATCAAGGCCTGTGTAAAGGCCATTTTGCTGCCCAGGCCTGGGTTTCACTGTTAGACAAACAACTGGTCAGAGGTCAAGTGCTTCAGTTAGATATCTGACCCACTGTGTCCCAGAGATCCAAGGCCTGTAACACCTGTTCAATCAATAAACTTACAACCAGTATGGATGGAAGGTTAAAAATTTGTTCCCTACCAGTGTTATTCAACCTTGGCCGCGTTAAGAGGTGTGGACTTCAACTCCCAGAATTCCCCAGCCAGCCGCTGCTCCATACCATACTGATATTCCGAATGTAAATGTTTGTGCAAAGGGCCTTCTGGCTATTATTTCAGCATCCTACCCAAGCAGAGAATAGGGTCTGCCACAGAGAAGCATTGAGGGATGAACCTCAGCATCAAGACATCCTGTTCATCCCTGCCTTTCCAACCCTTCAAGGTTTAAACGTCAAACATTTAACCCCAGTTTATACCCCAAAACACTCATTGATACATACAAATTAGATTTCAAGGGTAACATCTAGCATGTTGGTCTCTGTACATTTCAATTTTATTATGCAACTGAGTTATTCCCAGAAGCCGACCCACATCCAGTTCTTGCACATGAAAACATTTGTGTTCACGTGGACCATTTCTAGTTCAGGGTTATTCTGGGCTCGGTTTACATATGAAGCCGCTCTCAGAAACTACCCCAGGACTGCAAAAAGAAAGATCCAAATATATGAAATTACTTACAGAATGATAGCACTAATGAAGACGAGTGGAACATCGTTCCCAACATGGGAACTCCGAGAGCTTTATTACTTATAAATAAATAATTTATCACTTCTCTTACTGGCTCTTCTCCCGCGGTGCTTGCCGCATGTGAGGCACAGGAGGGGCCTAAAAGTACTTAGCAGACTCCTGGATTATAAACAATTAAAACTTTATTGATTTATTGATGTATTGGCTTCCTTGTTTATGTTACTTACAACCCACCCAAATCCTAAGGGAGACCCGGTAACATATCAAAGGGGGGAAAAAAGGAACTGCAGCAATAAATAGCTAAATCAAAATCACACCGCAGGAACAAATAATCTGGGCTACACAAGTTGTTTCCTATTCGAAGGCACAAAATTCCATGCTTATATACAGGATGGCAGTTCAGATTGCACAAACTCCCTTCTTTTTTCCTACTTTCTTGTCTTTCCTGCACCCAACGACTTTCTCTTCTACTTGCTTCTCTCTGTGTCTTTTTACATTTTTCTGCTCCACCTGCTGCCCCTGAATCTTTCTCTCACTGCAGCAAAATGTGGCTGATCTCTACTTTCCATTTCTGGTGAAGGTCCCACCACCAAATCTTTCCCTGGACTGGTGACTTTTAAAGGGATGGGGCCAGTGGTAAAATCCAATTTTTTTTACTACTGGTTCTGTGGGTGTGGCTTGGTGGGCGTGGTGTGGTTTGGTAGGCATGGCAGGGGAAGATCTGCAAAATCCCCATTCCCACCCCACTCCTGGGGAAAGGATACTGCAAAATCCCCATTCCCACCCCACTCTGGGGCCAGCCAGAGGTGGTATTTGCTGGTTCTCCAAACTACTCAAAATTTCCGCTACCGGTTCTCCAGAACCTGTCAGAACCTACTGGATTTCACTCCTGGATGGGGCCAAGGACAGTGCAATGTCAGGGGGATCTAGCCAGACACGGGACTCTTTCTGCATGGAAAGTGAGGTGCACAGCGTTGCTTCCTGGGAGGCAGAAGAACAAGGCAGGCACAACCTCAGGATCAGCCACAGACGTTGCAAGGAAGCCCAGCTTAATGGAATTATCCATTTCACTTCCTCCTTTAATGGAGCCCAGCCCCGCCAATTAGCACAGGGCTGGATCTCCTCATTAACTCCATCCATGGAACCAAAGGCTTTGCTGACGGTTATGTGCACCTTCCAAGATGAAGAATTGGCGAAGGATCCATGCAACCTGATGTATCGTGTCTGGAGAAGGGAGAGAAAATAACGAAGCAGCCCAAAAAAAAGGCTGCTCTCCCATTTCAAATCATGACACCGTCTTCATTTCTTAAAATTATTTCAGCCGTGGTGGCAACAAAGCCAGAAAAGCATACATTTGATCAATTGTTGTTTATTGTAAATCTAAATAGACTTTAAAGTAGGAGAGGGAACAAAGAGAGGACATCTTGTGAAGTTGGAATGCATCCAGTTCAAACTCCAGGGCTGTCCTTTGTTATCGGGAGTGTTCTCAACTTCAATCGTCTGAATGTTGAAAAAGCCTTTACAACTCAGAAATGCCTTTTGATGCATGTTAGATTTCAACTGCCTCCATTCACAACCGGAGTTTGGCAGGAATGTTGACTAGTAGGTGTGGGAGATGAATGCCTTTGTGTCTTCTGTAATTTCCCGCTTTCACAAAAGCTTCAACCCGAGGGATTTCATGCAAAACTCGGTTAGCCTAAACAAAAATAGCCATCCTCTGCAGCAGATTCAGGAGGGAGGGGTGAGTTCGAGGCCACGTGAAGAGACTGGTCACCTTCCCACCTGTGTGTTGGTCCCCTCAGAGGCCATGAGGACGGAGCCTTCTCTGTGAGAGGAGATGGCAGGTGAGACACACCCGAGATGCCCCAAAAGTCTCTGGAAAACTTTTACTCCTCTCCTTTGATTATTAATCTTTTCTTTCCCTCCTAGGATAGCGTCTGCCTCTGTTAATTGTTTCTAGGTTCATAATATAATGAAAAACAGTCTTCTGTGCCCAAGGCACCTTTTAATTATACAACAGCGCAGGTGAAACCACTTGATACTTCCCCTCTCCCTCTTACCCTGCCTAGTAATTAAGGAAGGCCAGGCTTTCTCTCTAGGGGATGCGGTCAAATTCACTGTTGCCAAACAATCAAGTGGAGCCTGGATGTGACGTGCCCATCATTTCTTGAAGGGACAACAGGAAGGGGGGGCTAATTCAAGTGACAGGGACCCAGAGGAAGTCAGAAAGCAAGATAACTGAAGAGGACCATTCCGAAAAGAACATCGCTGAAGGAATGCAGAAAGCCAGGGAGAGAGATCAGAGGACGGGGTCAAGGGATGATTATTTTAGATCCAGGAAAGGGCCCAATGGATCGCTGGCATCTCCTTGATCGAATGTCTCCACCCCCTGCACAAAATGCTGAAGGTTGTCTCGTGTTCTCCAGCCACCTGGAATGAGCAAGAGGGACGTCTGTCGTGGCTGCATCTGTGAAATGTTGGTGTGTTGCTCATGCTATTTACTGATTATTACTATCAAAATACTGTCTCTTGGCACTGATTACAATTACACTTTGAAATGTGCATTTTACGTTTAAAAAAACCTCCTCCTCTGCTAGCTTCTCTGGCTCTTTTCCACCAATTGGTCCACCTGCTGGTGTTATTTCAAGTTTACGAACATGGTGCGCAGAGGGCATGAATAAAGGAGACAGAAAATCAAAGTGGGAAACTTGCCAAGCGCATTAGAG
This sequence comes from Pantherophis guttatus, assembly GCF_059756535.1. NCBI lineage: Eukaryota > Metazoa > Chordata > Lepidosauria > Squamata > Colubridae > Pantherophis > Pantherophis guttatus. The sequence goes on from NC_142071.1 coordinate 31,964,773, forward strand.
CAGAATCCCTGCTCGACAGACCTCAGCAAAAGAGCCTCCTGGAAAGAGCCCTGCCTGGAATCTCAGGAGCCCCGGGGCCCCACCGTTGGCGGACTGACTTCAGCCCTGGGCTGAAGGGGCAGCCGTTTCATTCCGCAGAAGGAGCCTTCCCAGCTCCCTCCTGCCTGTGGGAAAGGCTGCCGAGAGGGATTCCACTCCAGAGAGCGAGTGGAGCAAGTGGGCGGCCACAAGAAATCTATTGCCACTGCTCCCACAGCATCGATGGCATGAGAAACCTCCTCCCACTGAACCCCCTTTGGTGGTCCTGAAGGCACCTTTCTGACAAGCATCCCTCAGAACTGATGGCCGACTTTTTTGTCTCGTAGGCACAAGCACAGGAACTGTAAACCTCTTTCTAGAGCTCCATTAGCAGAAAGCTGGTGAGATACTTCCCCTCCTCAACCTGGTGCCCTCTTTTCAAACCTGTCTTATTGATATAAATCCTCCAAGAAGAAAAGCAGCAATTTGTCTTTTTTTCTCCCCACTCTGCAGATGGAAAAGGTGGACCTTCAGAGGCCTATCCAGAGCCTTGTGAAACATATTCTATGATGATGATGATGATGATGATGATGATGATGATGATGATGACAATGACAACACTGGCAGTATTACTGACAAGGTGCAGTGCCACCATTTCCCTGCCTGATCACCACCAGATGTCTATTTCTGCTTCATCTTCCATCCTGGCCAAATCAATAATCAAATCTATTCCAAGTGCTTGGCTTTTGCTTCAAAATTTCCATTTGGCTTGTACAGTCATTCAAAATAAAATATTTAGAGGACAGAAGACCTGCAGAGCTCAACTTGTGTGTTTTGGGTTTTGTGCAAATAATTAGACATCACAGCCCTTCTCTGGGCTCTAGTTAGAGCCGTTCCTTGCTTTCTCGCGCCCCCCCCCCTCAGCACAGCTCCATTGGGAAGGGAGCCCCGCTTATGGAAATAATGAAGCTAACCATGTCTTACAAATTGTCTGGGCTGCGCTCTGAAGTTGCTGGTGTTCAAAGAAATTTTTCCCAGAAGATCTTGCGGAGGAAGAAGGGGTTAATCCCTGCATTCACATTTTCTTCCAGACTTGAAATCCATCACGCAAAGATGGAGCCATGGAGAAGAACAACCACAGAGAGGAAGAGCCCGGGTTTTTTTTAGGAGTTGGTGGAGTGAGGGTCATTCAGAGCTCACATCCCCCTTTTGTGGTGAACTGAGAAGCTGCCAGTCCAATCCCTTAGGGAAGAAAAACCCTCAAAAGTAAAGGTACTTTTACGGAGAGATGCTGGTTGCAGTAAAGTCAGACGGAATCTGAGTTTCCCATGCAAGAAGACACAAACTATTTCCTTCCGTCTTGTCCGTCCCCCCATGACGAGTCCAAACCCAGCCAATGCGATGCTGCCAGGATGTTTTGGGAACACTGAGGCATTTCAGCTGGTAACTTTCCACACTCAGGACAAACGGCCTTCAAGATGCCTTGGCACCACCGGTCCCTCAGTGATCTGCTTTTCCTCAGCTGTCACTCCCCCCCCACACACACACACACCTGAATTAACCCACACAAAAATGCATACAAGTTTATTGCTACCCATTTGGTTTTCCCCCAAAAAAACCCCAGCCCTTTGATGGCAGGATGCCAGCGCAGTGCCAAGGCAAAGATGGTGGACCTGACAGTATTCCTCCCCCAAACTAGCTAGCTCCAACAGATTGCATATTCGTCATGAGATGTTCTGTTCTTTTCTGTCTTAACTTCTGCCTGACTTATGGTGACACATGAACAAGGTGAATTACACAGTAGCGTAGTCCACGAGTTCAGCAATGCATGACTTAATGCAGGTGTCTCCAAACTTGGCAGGTTTAAGACTTGTAGAGTGCAGCATGCTGGCTGGGGAATTCTGGGAGTTGAAGTCCACAAGTCTTAAAGTTGCCAAGTTGAGAGAGCCCTGCCTTGGTGCAAAGTAGGTGCTTCACCCACTGGGCCTTCCCACCCAAGTAGTTTCCAGGTCTACAGAGTTTCTTGGCCTCATAAGATCGTAGGAGAAGCAACCTCAACAAGTGTTGGGAGAGGACCTTCTTCTCTGTCCTCAGGGTGTGCTGCCTTTACCTACCTCTCTGCCGGGAGGTTCCCTACCCAAAGGTAGACTCTCAGCACGGCTCCAATGGAACACCTGGCTGTTTATTGTACAGAAATCCCCTGGGAACCTGGCAGCTTTTCCAGGTGCATCATTCTTCCTCCACCCACAGGCTACAAAACAGGAAAGGCTAAGCATGGAAGCACAAGGGGACAATCACCTGGGCCTCCCTTTCGCCTTCACTGACGTGCTTCTTTCTGATGCCCAATAGATTTGCATGGGTGTCAGGAAGCATTTTCTGCCCATAATAGTGATGGGGACAAACTCTTCCCCGCAAGCCACTTAGTCAGTGCATCAGTTCCACAAAGATGTGATTAAAATAATAATAAATTAACTAAAAAAGCCACCAACAACACCCCATTTCAGGTGTGAAACAGCTTTAAGATAACTAATTATTTACACAGCTTGGTGCTGCATCTGTGGCTGTATTTTTGATAAATATTTTGAGCATGTTTGAGCTTGAAAATTAACAGAAACCTGAGCGATGTCACTTTAGAATTCTACATCGATATTCACTTCTCAGGATTGTTGCCCTGCCGACTCCGGATGGCTGGAGGTGGCAGCCGAGGGCAGAAGAGGAACAAATGCTGTTCTGGTACACAGTGAGTGCGTTGCTGAATAGCCTGTTTTCACACCGAGACACGCACAAGGCTAATCCTCCTTTGCAGTAAAGCCTTAACTTTGCTGCTTGGCTGGATCACCTGCTGGCCAGGCCTGGCACTAATAAGAAATCCAGAGAGCTCCTCTTCCACATGGCCCAATTTCAGATTTCCCACAAATGTCAAGTACAGGAAATCAAGAAGTTTAAATGAATATATGGGTTTATTGCATGCTCTCTACAAAAAACTGAACTACTAGTGGTCAAGGCAAATTGGCGGTAGATAAGGGTCAACGGAGCTCAAGGTGAGCTGGACTTAGATCTCTTGTTGCCATGAAGGGACTCAAGACTGATGACATGCTTGACCCCTCCCTCAGCCTGGTCATTTCCTACACAAATTTGGAATTGTGTCAGTAGATCCACCATCAGGATTGACAAACAATTTTCATTGGTGTGCTGAAACTGGAACTTTGGGTTCATGGTTTATATTTGTAGGCATCCCTAAGGTTTGAGTCATATCTTCCTTTTGGGAGCTCACGAATGCCTTCAAAGCTATCCCCACAACAACAATCCTATGAAATAGGTTGGACCGAGGGAGAATGATTGTGGCTGAGGGTGCATCTGAACCTGGTTCTCTTCAGTCCCAGTTTGACATGTTAAGTCTTATTGCATCCCTTCACGAATTCCTTTCCTTCCATCCTTATAAAAGAATCTAAGATTTTTGAGAAGCTGCAGGAAAAAAAGGTTTTTTCCCCCATGGCTGAAGGGTAGACTTTCTAAGCTTCTCTCTGCTACCAAACCAGGAAAGGATCAACATAACAGATCAATTCTCCCGTCTCTTGCTGGGGTAGCAAGGCTAAAGACAAGCTCTCAGGCATCTCCTTGCCAAATAAATGCTGGTGGTGTGCAAGAACTTTGCCCTTCTTTGGCCTATGGCGTTCCTTCTTGCCAACGCCTGGCTCAACCGGCAGCCTCAAGCCCTTCGCTAGACCGAAAGAGGCTGGAGGGAAAGGCTCTGGATCTCCAATGCTTAATCACTCCAGCTAGCGAGCCTCTCACTTGGCTCTTTCTTGGCCATTCAGAACCATCCTTCTCCCATTGTTAATGCAACTGCCATACCCTGCCTCTGCACTGAGTGAAAGCTAATTATAATAATTAACAGAGAACTCGTGAACTTGTCAAACTGGTAATTATAAACCGCAGGGACTTTTATCATTAATAGACAGTGCTCAGAGTAAAACAATGAAATAGAACCAAGGCATAAATGTTGCTTTTGATCGAAACTGCACTGAGTGGGATTGTCAGCTCTGGCCATTGGTCATCGTGTAGTGGGGTCATCCTAGCCATTGTCTCCAGGCCCAGAGGAAGGCAAAGCGGGCAGGCAAAAAGAGCCGTTGTAGAAAGGACAGGGCAGGTTTTCTGGCTGCTGCGTCTCTTGGTGGTGTCCAACCTATAGTTCAACCGGCTCTGAATTGGCACCCATCCCCACACGGAGAGGTCTGGCCAGGTGAAGCGAGTCTCTGGGCCTGGGCGGGGCCCAGAGAGAGTGGCACCCTCAAACCAAGCCTGGAAAGTGAAACTTCTCGGTTCATCAAGGCCATGCAGAAGAGGTGATGGAGTCTCCTGAGATGCTAAAATGGATGTCCTAGATCAGTTTGGAGAGACAAGAAAGCATTGAGGAAAGTCATTCCACATTAAAGGGGAGAAAAATGAAACTTTCCTATTTGTTCATGTCCATGCTGGGGGTGTAATTCCTTTCCCTTTTCTCCCTTTCCCTGAGGAGGTCCCCTCCTGAGCAGGCATGCAGAGACCCAGAGCAAGGAAGCTCTCAGATAGGACCAGGCACCTGCACTGGACAGCCCGTCCAGCTGAAAGGAGACCTCTGCCTCCCTCCTTGGAGGACAGTGGCAGTTAAGGCATCCTGGACCTTCTCAACTACATTCACCAACCTCCAAGCTGGCGGGTGTCTTGCTTGTACTCCTGCCACCTTCCGTCTATGGAAGAGGAAAGAAAGGTCCATGACGGTGTTTGTTTCAGGCAGGAAACATCCATGCAGGAGTTTATTAGCGGCAATGCTGTCCAAAATGTATCCTTTCCAACCTCCGAAAAGGACGCAGCCCCACTCAGCCCCTATGGGGATGGGAGGGTGGCAGTGAAGCCCTCAGGATCCAGGGGCTTCCTGAAAGCCAAGCGCTGGCCCCTCTGAGCCCTGCAGGGGCTCTTTCCACTCGCTATGAAAGAGAAACCTCTGGCGTTTGTCAGGGATCCATGGAGGCCTTTCTTTTCAAAACCCACCCATCAGCAGAGATGTCATTATTTTTCAACTTTCCCTGCTTGTATTGTAAGCTTTCTCTCCTGGACGGTAAACAACAAATGGTTCTTTTCACCCAAGAGATAAGATTGTTTGTCTTCCAAAGTCACCGCAGTGTGTATGTGAGGCCTGGGATTGTTTGAATAATGAGTCTCCCGTACAACGTATGTTTCTTTTTGTGTGTCCTTCTGGTAACAAAGATCTGAGATTTCCCAAGGCAGCGGCGGCTTCACCTACCAAGGAGGCTGTTTCTGAAGGGCAGCGGCGGCCGTGCTGGAGGAAGGCAGCTCCTCCTGCCTCTCCACTCTCCAGGCGGAGAGGCTGCCTGCAAGCAAACTCTTTCTGTGCAAATCCCCAGCAGGAGCAGAGCAAACCGCACAGGCCACCATCCTGTCTTCACTCCAACCACTGCAGCAGATGAGCTATTGATTTGCAAGCTTAAAAAGGAGAAATATGAATCTCGGAGCTGCTATTTTAAGCTTTCCCCAGGTTCAGGTTGAACCTTCCTGAGCAGGGGTTGATGTTATGGTAAGCTAAAAACAGAAAGCTGAAATTAAGCCAGGCCCTCTGCCCAAGATTAGACAAACTTTGAACTTTAGTGTGTAAAATAGTATTCCAAGAGCCACAAAATCGACAGTTGCCTTAATTTTAGATCTTGAGAAGAGATGCTGGGATCTGACAATGCTCAGCTTGGACCGACGGTTGAGCAGAAAGCCCCAAGGCCTCCACAGGAAAGGTGAAGAGGGGGGCAGACACGGGAGGAGGTAGATCTCCACTAGGACAGCCACCTGCCTATAGGCCACCAAAGAGAGGAAGTGAGAAGGTGTGGAGGGGGAAGAGGGTCCCGGGTTGAAGGTTGAGGGGTCCTGTTTCTTCTTCTGAGGCCACTTAAGGGAGCAAAAATAACCCACGAAAGGAGCATCCACCCCTTCCGCATCACAGCAGCTGAAAGCCATCACTCTCACCACCCCATAGTCAACATTTTGAACACAACAAAACCATCAAAATCGGGACGGTCTTAATTTTTAAAATATGGCAGAGGCGAACACACACATAATTAATATTTTAGAAACAAATGTGAAAGAGCTCATATAATTTGGTGTCCAAATGAACAAAAGAGCTAAGGACTTCCTGAAATGTGGCCCTCTGTTTCATCACTGCAATTAATCCCACCCGCTTTGTCGTTTCAGCTGTCCTGAAACTTTAGCCAGCTCCTCTTTTAAGGCAGGAGGCCTCACCATTTGCTCCCCACAAGGCTTACTTATCCTTGTTACGTTCCAAATATTTCGTGATATTCAAACCCGCAGCCCTGCACACAAGGAGCCACGGGCTTTGTCATGCAGCATATTCAGCCATGAGCCTGAGATTATTAAGAACTTCCTTCTAAGGAAAACACAATCTTAGGTTAGCAACGAAAGACGGAGACGCTTGAGATCATAACGTGCCAACCTCAGAAAATTCAGATCTTGAGATGTCAGCATGAGAGGTTTCCAGATCAGAATGTTTCAACCTCAAAACATTTATTTCATTTAAAGCACGTTGCCCTGTTCTTTAGTGCAAAGGATCCTACAGCAGTTTACAAGGATCAGAGATGTGCGCTCACACGCCCACACGCCCACACACAGGCACACACCGGGCACTTCAACTGGAGGTGGAATGTAATCTCAGAGAAGAATTCATCTTTGGACTTGGATATTCACCTACCCTTCTTTCTATCCACCAAAGCCTAAACTGAGAAAAGTTGGATAGGGAAGAAAGATTTCATCTAGAATATTTGGGGGGGGGGGGTGGAAGGGTCATCCTGCACAGGTGATCTAGGATTGGGAGGAACAGATCCAGGAATCTATTTTGGTAGCTGAAAGAATACTAGGTTTAAATAAAGAATATTCTTATTGGTAGAGCTACATAATAAGAGCATTTTCTAAATTTCAACAGATGATTTTGCTCTTTGGAAGTTCTTTTTATTCTTGAGATGCTTTTGGGATTCCCAGTAGACCTTTTGCTTCCCCTTCTGTTCTAGCTTGAAACTCCTGGAGACTAGAGGGGGGGAACGTCCTTCCCATGGTGCTCCATCACATATTGGGGTTCTCTGGCTTCCCCTGCTTTGTTGCAGCCCCCTAAGCCCTGGGTGGAGGGATGCTTGTGAGCCAACAGAAGTGGCTGCGTTTTGGAAGCCGCTGCAGGTTGGGTGGAGAGGGCTACTTTGGTAAGCGAGAGCATCAGGACATTTAAAATGCATTAAAGGATTCCAGCTTTGAAGTGGAAAACATTCTGGCTAATCAGAGAAACAACTTTTCAAAGGATTTGTGGGAAGGGTCTTTACCTTCAAGCTGGCTGCTTTCTCCCGTGGATAGTTCTATGAATAAAACATCCATCTCCCAATTAAATCTTGATTTAATTTCTTTCTCTTTTTTTTCCTCTAAAACTGATGAATTTGACTGGTTTCACAAAAGACAATGAACATTAGTATTCTTTTGTGTCGCAAAATCCTGGAGGAACAAGGGACTTTGCATAATCGCTTGGTCCTCTCACCCAAACCTCCTGAACTCTCTGATGATTTGGAGGATTAAAGGGGGGACAGAGACTATTCTTCCTGGTGACAGACGGTCTCTTGGCCCTCAGCCCGTGACTCTGGCCAGCCTCTCGGCCTCGGAGAGGTGGAGGCATCATGGAGAAGAATGAGCAAAGAAGAAATCTGGAAAGAAATGCCCCCACGATTAGCCAGAATAATAAGAAAGATCGTTCTCATTGTCCAACTGGTCCATATCAAGTTGCTGCATATTAAGAGCCACAGTCGCTCTCGTTCCAAGGGCTCTTATGATATATTCGGAAGGGCAACTCGTAACCATCCATCAAGAGATTTCTTCTCATGTCACAGCTGTAAAATGAATCCAACCAGGAAAACTCCTGAGTGGAACCTCTTTGGCCAAAATTGAGGACCATCAAAGCAACTTTCTTCGGCAGCATCGTCAGGCTCTGACATTCATTTCATTTTCCACAGAAGTGATTTCACCAAATGGAGAGTTACTCTTTTAGTTGCTTAACTGGCCAAAGCAGCTGGCCAAATTGTTAGAAACCTATGTGGTTAAATGAGGCAAAGTTACTTACTCAAGGTGTAATTAGATCTAGCAAGGCTGCAAGCTAAGCCAAGGGAATTTAAATTGTACCTTTTTATTTTAAAAAATACAGAATTAAAAAGGAAGATTTATCTACAGTAATGTTTAAATTACCGTTTATGGCAAAAATAGTATTTGGAAAGGAAGGATGTGTCATTGCACTTCCCAACTCTTCTATAATGGTGAAGCTTACCATTACTAATTTTGTGCAGTTTACTTTGTTTTTATTTGTTTATTTAGCAAATTTATATGGATACCCATCTCATAAGAAGTAATTATTAGTCTCAATAATTGCCACATTAACAAATTGCAGTGGTAGAATTCTTTCAAACCTTGAAAGAGTTCAGGCATAATTGTCTCTTCTTTAAGAGAATCTTGCGAACTAACTGGAAACCATCCTCCCTCATTTCTTTTCAGGTTCCCCCCAAACCAGTAAATGCAAGGTTGGCCTTTCATTGCAATTGTCTTCCAGACCAGAGTTTGTTGACTTGTGCAGGCAAACCCAACAGAAGAAGACTTTTGCTGCATCAACCAATAAAGCTCTTCTATTGTTGGAAATGATCTTCCAGGGACACAAACCATGTGCTCCCTCTCTCTCTCTCTCTCTCTCTCTCTCTCTCACTCTCTCTCTCTCTCTCTCACTCTCGCTCTCGCTCTCGCTCTCTCTCTCTCTATCCCCTGACTGCCAGAAAGGCAAGGGATGAAGCCAACGTCTTCTCATGTGATTGCAAGTACAGTAGACTTCCAAGGCTTCATCCACAGGTGATACCCTCCACAAGGACATTGCTCCTTCAAGCCTTCCTTATAGGAAACTATTATAGGAGAAGAACTGGCAGAGCCAAGGGGAGGAGTGAAGAGAGGAATCATTTTAGAGTTGTTATATAGCCACAAGTCCACCCCCCCCCCCTTGAATGCCATTGACCTTTATCTCACTCTATCACCAGGCACTGACAATTTGTTGAGAAGGTTCCTGTGCAGAGGCTTTTAGCAATAAATCAGTTAAGTTGAACCTTCAGGTGCGGACCTGGTTTTTCCCTCCTCTTATGAATCAGATCCTGGGTCTGTCTCAGTAGTTTGACTGGCAGTGGCCTTCTGGGAGCTCAAGCAGATAAGAGAGTCGGCCATGAACAGGAGATCTGAGTCACTCATTCTGCAGTCGCTTGTTCTTGGGGTCCAGCTCAAAACCAGTTAATTTTCCTGCTGCCAGAAGAAAGACATTCCTGGTGCAAGATGCCCTCTGATGGGTTTGCCTGCCTCACTCACTTGGATGTTAAGCCACCAGCTGTTTCTGTAGGATGGAAGTGCTGTGAAATTTAAAAATGAAAGCCTCTGATCTGGGATCAAACATTTTATTCCTTTCACCTTCGCTTCACACCCATCCTTTTCCCAGATTCCCCAGAGTCGGATATAAACCTTTTGCTTGTTTCCAACTTTACCTCCATCTGTCTGCCATAAAAGGACTGGAAGATTTACAATCTGGCATGATTGATAAGCATTTCTGATGCCTGATTTATAAGAGGTAGCTGGTGATTTCGGATGGAAAGATTTAGGTGTGATTTGATTTTGATTGATGGAATTTGCTCTTATGAACGCAGAGTCTCATCAATGCCCAATTTGAAGTTAACGTCCATGTGATGGTCCTAAAATGTGCAAAGCTTTGGCAGCTTCAGATTAGAAAACTGGGCTATTCTAATGTTTGGGAACAATCGTGTTGCATCTAAAACAAAATAAAAATAAAACCACAAACCTGGAGGGAGGGAGGATAAATGGAACCAATCTTTAATCATAATTGGGAGACTTCAAATGTAATTTCCTTTTCTTTGAGCCAGCAGAAAAGTCTCCAGTTACAAATAAAGTTAAGAGCTAAAGCAGGTATCGTATGCAAATACATGTCACCTCCTTCTGAGATGTCCAAAATGAAAAACAGCCTTGGAGACTCCAAAATTTGCCTCGGAGGAGGTCTATGTGACCTGCTAAAATGTGCAGCACCTGGGCTTCAGTCTTGAAACATTTACAAGGTTGTGTTTGTGCAAAGCATTGTTTCCTGTTGAATCACATCATTTTGTAAGGTAGAAGCCAAAACTCAAAGGCAGAATCCACAGTACTCTGCTGCCTCCCAATTTTGGCTATGGTGGAAGTTAAACTCCCTTTTTGCCAAGCCCTAATGAGAAACCGGTTTATCTTGCCCAAGTCCCTTAAAAGGCGGTTTCTATTATTTCAGTGTCTCTTAAACAGAGGAAGCCGTTTCAGGCAACCTGGAAAAAGAAGGGTGCAGGTGTTTCCTCCCTGTTTAGTCCTGGGAGTGAGGGGATTTGGAGAGGGAGAGGAGGCTCATACACTGACACAAGAGTCATTCTCAAAAGGTGATAATTATGCGGAATATAGAAATGGCCTCGTATGAACAGGCCACCAATGGCTGCCTCCGATCTTCCGCTGGATCCATTCTGGATGAGTTGTTTCAAGTGGGCTTGCAAATAGAGGCAGAACATTCACTAACCTCTTTGCTCCCCGATACTCCAGAAGAAAATGAGGTCTGCAAATGGCATAAATTGCCATGAGGGAATTGCCTCTTAAACTCCCCCCCCCCTTTTCTGCAACAACGTTCAGGTTCAGAGAAAATTCAGCCCAAAATATTGTGTTATCCATATTACCAACCCGACAGCCCAAAGACCCCTCCTTTTCTTTGTACCCAAATCCTATTTGCCATAAATGAGATTAATTTTCTAGATCAGGAACAAAACCTGGGTTGGCTTGAAGTCCGCCTGCTGCATGTTTGCAATGAAGCTCCTATCCCGTTCAAAGAGAGCGGTGCCCCATTTTCCTAATGCAAAGATGCTGTGATGGGGGAGCCCTCTAGTTTCATTTTCACCCGTGGACAGGTGATGTCCCTGAGGTCCCTTTAAGGGAGGGAGAAGAAAAAACGGCAGTCCTTCTAGGGCCATCCAGAAGAGAACAATGTCTCCTATTCCTCTTTCAAGTTCCACTAATGTGAACTTCTCAGTGTCCTCCACATGAGTTTGTGCTGGAAAAATACATCAAGGCATCAGTGAAGAAGCCACCAAGGGAGGCCAACTGTCCTACTGAGCTCTCACTTTAGCAGCCCACCAATTGTTTTAGAGGAGAAGGGCACTGCTGCCAAAACCGACGGGAGACATTTGAAGATCAGAGATGCTTGGCCTGTCCAGAACACACTGGAGGTATCATATCTCCAGCCTCCTTTCCTAGAATTGTCATGCTAAAAGTTATCCATTGCTCTCAAGGCATCCCAGCAGGACAAGGATCAATTCAATTCAACCATATGGCAGAGTTGGGGGAACCTTCCCCTAGACCAATCCCTGCCCCATTGCATTATATTTTGCCCATTACATATGCCACTTTGGCACACCCGGACAGCAAGCATCCCATTGTGAGGACACATTCCCCGGAGAACACCTGCCTTTTGAAAGGTTTCCACTGAGTTGCTGAAAGAAGTTCATGAAAGATTGCTGGGTTTTCTATCTAGCACGATCTAAATATTTATAAGCAACTTTTGAGGGTACGTGACCCCCTTGAACCTCTTCTGATGAGCTGCCACTAGAAATAGTGCAGAAGCAGGCCGGGTTCACCAGTGACTGCCACACTCGTCTCAGAGGTAGAAGCGAGGAAGAGCCCCCCAGAATTTTAACAAGGAAACGACTCAGCAATTAGGATGCTAGATGCAAATCCGTCCTATAACCGAGCAGGGGGAAGCATCCAGCCAGCAAAGTTAAATGCAGATTCAATTAGAAATTTCACTGAAATTTCAAATTACACCTATTTTTTTCAAGCGACAGAATTACGTTGTATTACAGAAAAAGTGACAGGTAATTTGGGACCCTAAAGATTTCTTGGACTCTCTAGTTAATGGGGAGTTTAGCACCAATTCCACTGTAATTTGCACTTCTGAGAAGCCGTGTTATTATAAAGTCAGAAATCTCCGACACTTTCAACTCCAGGATCTGCCAAGCTTAAGATGACCAGGAATTGAGAAGGCCTGAGTTCAAAGGTCAATAATTTCAATATCTGAGCCTGTGCAGCTTCCAAGAGCTGGCATTCCAATTGAAGAGTTGAAAATTGGAGGTGACATTCAGAAGTCTCTGAAAATTATAACCCTGACTTTCTCCTTGAAAAGCTTATCTGAATCCTAGCTCATCCCTTGATGAGGTTACTGAAAACGCATTCTTTTCGGAAGACTTGAGAAACGCCAGGTGGGTACACAAAACACGCTGTTGCTACACAGAAGGGGAAAACATGGAGGGGACCACGCGGGCCAGGGGCACCGGTGATACTGGCTGAAATTTGCCAGACCTCGGATGCATTGCAATCCATGTTTTCCCAGTGGCTCTTCACCCCACAACTACTCAAAATGCCACCCAGATGTTCCACATCCTCAGCTTTAAAACTCAATAGACATTCAGTGCGGATGAACCTTTTACATCTTCTGAGTTTGACTCAGAGTGAGACACAGGTGGAGTTTTCCTTCTGCACCAGCCTTCAGGAAACTAGTTTGGCGTAAGAGTTCAATCATGGATCAAGCTCAGCTGTTCTACTTTGCAAGCAGCTTGTACAATCCCATCAATGGTGGTGCACTCAACAGATCATGGCTGAGCAGGTCATAAGTATTAGGTGCAAACCCACTTCTACTTCCACTGGGAATCAGATGAGCCCGTTTCATGGCAATTTAGCGACCGGTAAGATCCCACAGAGTTGGTCTCCTCCGGATCCCGTCACCTAAACAATGCCGGCTGGTGGGCCCGCAGGGGAGGGCCTTCTCTGTGGCTGCCCCGGCTCTCTGGAACCAGTTACCTCCTGAGGTCCGGACCACTCCCACCCTATTGGCCTTCCAAAAAGCGGTGAAGACCTGGCTTTTCCGGCAGGCCTGGGGCCGTTGATCTCGCTGTTGCGATCTGGCGAGATCCGGCCATGAATGGTGTGAATGAGTTTTTAATGTTTTAATTTTTAAATGTTTTTATAATGTTTTTTTAAATGCATTGTAAGCCGCCCTGAGTCTTCGGAGAAAGGTGGCATATAAATTGAACTAATAATAATAATAATAATTTAAGACTTGGTGGGAAACCCTAAGACTGGAGGAGACCTGGGGTTGGATTCTTGGAATTGCATTGCCAAGCGGAGAGCGGAAAAAGACACTCTCCCTGGCAGTTCTGTGAGTGCCAACAGACAGATGCCCATAAACTAACTCTGCTCAGGAAGGGTCTGCGCTTGGAGGGCTGAGCCCTGGGGTGCCATTCCTGCCCCCCAGGCCTCTGTCAACATTAGCAGCTGTCCTGCTGCTTGTAATTGGAGAGGAGAAGGGTTGGGTTGCAGGACTGAAGTCCAGCCTAAAGTTGCTCTATTTCTTCCTGGGCTGTGATTGGAAACTCTACAAGCCGAGACCCCCCAGCCCCGCCCGAGCACTCAGCTTGCCATCCTGTCTGAAAAGGGCCTCCCACGTTTTCCATTTTCTCATTGCTCGAGCTCACACAATGCACCGCGTATGACAGGCTCCAGCCCAGCAGGCTCTGTAATTTCAGCCTTGTAATACCAAACCTTAGCAAATGCCGGCTACAGAGGCAGGTTAGCCTGGTTTCTTTCACCCAGAACATGCTTTTCCCGCTCAGGACCCATCGAAACAAACAAGACTGAAACAGGCCATTTCGGGCAGATGAGGCCTCATCCGGTGTGGGCAAAAACGGTCTTGCTGGACACCTGAGCACCTTCAGGGACAGCGGTCAAGCTTTCACAAACTACTACGATAGGTTAGGGGAGAAACCTGATCATGCATTATTTTACACCTTAAAAAATATTAAACTCAGCGTTAATTACTAGGGGCGGAGAGGGCTCCCCTCGAGGTAATAAGGCTATTAATATTGCACAAGACAACAACTCTTGTTTCCTCGCTTGGTTCTTGTCCCACAATGCCCTCCTTGGCAAGAGGCAGGCACTCTCTTGCCCCTTTCTGCATAAGCCACCAGCAGCAGTGCCCACAGGGACTTGGCCCCCCAGAAAGCCAAACCAGGAGGCCAAACCTTCTCTCTCTCTCTCTCTCTCTCTCTCTCTCTCTCTCTCTCTCTCTCTCTCTCTCTCTCTCTCTCTCTCTCTCTCTCTCTCCTCATAGACAAGGCACTTTCTCAACCTTGCCAAAGCCACCCGCCCACCCTCTTCCTTTTCTCCTTCTCCTGCCCATCTTTTCATTGGTTTCCTTCGAGCAAAATGAAAGCAGAAGCTCTTTGCTGGCTAAGCAAGACGTCTTCAGGCCTACAATTAAATTAATAATTGAAGCAGCCCTGTGAGGCATTTATTGGAAATTTAAAATCAGTTCGATCCATGGTCCGTGGAGCCCTCCCAGGTGAGAAGGAGAGGTCTATCAACAGCTAAACCTGGAGCTTCCATGGAAGAGAAGAGGCCAATTCCCCAATGGTGTCAGCAAGCAGGATGGGGGCACTGCCCTCCTGCCCGTTTCATGGGGCTTCCCAAGAGGTGGGGGGGTTTCCTGGGTCTCTCTCAGCAGAGGGGCTCTTCCCTCCCCCCTCCCACGATTCAGCAGAAACTCTGCTGGCACAGAACCTGCTGGCCTCTTTTGCCATCCCAATCTCTCCTCCGCTTCCATCTCTGCAACCACCAGGCTTCTCTTCAAAGCAATGAGTGAAAAAGCCCAAGTGAGCCTGACTCTGGCACCACTGGGAGAGGAGGGGAAAGGCGGCTGTAAAAGTGGGACAGCTGAGGATGCCTTAAGCCGGTCCCACCTGAGGTGCGGAGACAATATAAAAGGGCACCACGGAATAGACACAGCCAGCTATATTTGTGTCTTGACAAGGGCAGAAAGTCTCTCTCTGGAAACAAGGAAAGATTCCTTGATAGAAGATGGCAGCACCAGACACCCCCAACCCACCCTTATTAGTATCCTCAAAAGCCCAAGAGGCCAAGAAGCAGCGAGTTGGGCAGGATCGATAAAGAGGAGTTTCACTGCGAATGGCAGGAACTCCGCTGAGGGCTTCAGGTGCAGCTGAGCTCCTGTGGGAGAGGAAGAAGGGCCTGCTTGTGAGTCAGCCCCAACTCATAAGGACTTCTACTGTGGCTCCCCTGGTGGGCTTCCTTCTTCACCCCGTTAACTGGGTTTGTGAAAGACTCTTTTTCAAAGTCCAGCAAAAGCCGAGAGTTTTACTCCTGCAAGATTCTGCCTTTGGGCATTCTCAGTCTACAGGGCTTTGCCTAGATGGCCAGGGAATCGTCTGGCTCCTTCCTATCACAACTACAAATGTATTTGATCCCACAGCCACCAGCCATCTCTTTAAGGGAAACTCTGCAGTTAAATCACTGTCTCTCATGATCAGCCAAACTCAAGGCTATCCTATCTGGGCTGCAGAACCAAGGCAACCACTAGATGGCAGCAAGGGATACAGATCGCTCCACCTCATTGCTGCCATCTATTGGCTACATGGAGCTTTCACAGCTCAAATATGAGGGCCCTGGGCAATCTGGTGGATGGAGGCCCCCATGAGCTAACAGGAGAAACTAAAAGGGAGAGGCTAAAAGGGAAAAAGCACATCAGAGAAAACTTGGGAATCCTGAGTATGATTCAATCTGTCCAGTATATCCCGCCCGTTAGGTGGTGGCAGGAAGATGGAATATGCAAACATAACAGAGGATTTGTTTGTTTGTCTGTTTGTCTGTTTGTCTGGCTGCACTCCACACAGCCCCCTCAGTTGCTAAGCTGACTTGTTTAGCTCCCTGAGCAAATGCTGGGGAAGCACACAATGGAAGCCCTTTTATGTTGAAGAGGCAGTCTACCTGCCAGGTCCTTTGTTTCATACCCACCTGTTGTTGACTCCCCACTTCCGTTGCCCCACAACTAAACCACGGTAATTGTTCCTTGGCGCCCAGCCCCCTTCTTCCCCTTCAGCATTCCACTCCTGCCCAGAGAAGGAGATTAGCTGCTCAGTGGGTTTGAGTGCCTTACATGAAAGGGATTGTAATGGCATCAAATGAACCGTGAACGACCCAGGTGTTTGGGGGAAAGTGGAGGGCAATGTTTGCATTTCAGAGCAGAGGGTGCCAACTCGGTTGCCCTCCAGGACAAGAGGGTAGAGCTCTTCCCAAATTCTGGCAAAAGAGGAGAATGTTTGGGATGAGGAGGGAGCTGCAAGAGGGAGCCTGTTCACCAGGCTTCAGCTTGAAAGGACAAGCGGCACCAGAACAAATGCAGCTGCCTCCTTGGTGATATTTGGGGGGCTGACAAGATAGCCCCCCAGTTCTCTGAAAGAAGCATCTGATGGTGCTCCAGGAGGCTGGTTCCCATAGAGTCCTTCTAGAGGCCCAAACCTTAAGACCAGCCGAAATAGAGAGCTGTACTGCTGCTCAGTGTTGAAATCCAAATTTTTTTACTACCGGTTCTGTGGTGGGCATGGTATGGCTTGGTGGGTGTGGCTTGGTGGGCATGGCAGGGGAAGGATACTGCAAAATCCCCATTCCCACCCCACTCCTGGGGGAAGGATATTGCAAGAGCTCCATTCCCACCCCATTCTGGGACCAGCCAGAGGTGGCATTTGCCGGTTCTCCAAACTACTCAAAATTTCCGCTTCTGGTTCTCCAGAACCTGTCAGAACCTGCTGGATTTCACCCCTGCTGCTGCTGCTCTGATGCCCTTCCAGTGCCCTGAGTCCATCTAATGGATCCACTCCATTTGTGTGCGTCTGTGGGGATTCATCTTGTCAGATGTCTCCAGGGCTTCCAGCAAGTCAGTGCTGGTTCCTTGACTATGACCATTGTTCGTTCAGTTACCCAACAGTAGCACTCCAAGATTTCAGCCCAACTTGGAGCTGCTGAACTGAGAGGAACAGAAGAAATATTTGACCACTATATTGGGCCCTTCCCCAAAACTCACCCTTTCCTGACCAGACTTGCCCGGCCTCTGCAGTGCCTTCTGGGTCTCCTGAGCAATCCTCTGAACATGGATTGTGAGTCCTCCAGCCTTCCAGCTGAGCAACCTCAAGCGAGCGACAGGCCCTGCTCCCTGTGCCTTGTGTTGCTCAGCTGCAATGCCTTGCCAGGAGAAGAGGCAAGGCAGGGCGGGGCCAGGCTCTCCTGGAAGAGGCCCTTTTCTCCTACCTTTGCAGTGTCTCCTCTGCTTCTTCCCAGCACTGGTGTAGCTCCTTCTATTTTCAGCGAGATCTGGAGTCTCCTGGCCAGTTCCTTCCACTCCTTTCTTGCTGACTCCAATCAGCCTTCCTGAACTGAAGTGGGGAAGAAGCTGACCCCCATCAGTTGGGGTTGGCTGGTTGGCAGCCAGGGAGCTGATCCTATTAGCCCTTTGCAGAACCAGAGCCGGTGCAAACCCTCCCTTTTATATCTCTGTTGAGGAGGGGAGACGTACATGGACTCTGGCTGAAAGTTGAAAGGGGGCGGGAGATGCAATGATCTTGTGATGAAGGAAGCAGAGGAAACGACGAATCTGCAAGGATCAGGGGTTAGGAAAACATTCTGGAAGTTCCCCTTGACAAGCTGCCATATTTAATAAATCTCTTTCCGTGGCCTCTCAGCTACACACGTACCAAGAGGTTTGCTGACTTCTCATAGTGCGGCTGTCGGCCCACAGTGGCCCAAGCATCAGAGAAATGGAGAGTGCTTGGGGGGATTCCTTGAATGCCCCCTCCCCTTCCAGCTTTGCAGTCACAGAGCCCCATTTCGGTGGACTCTCAACCGGAAGAATTCATTAGTCAGCACAAGGCAGTCAATAGCCTGTTCTGACCACGTACGCATTGGCTCTGCCCAGGATAGGTTCTGAAATAACTCCGTTGGTGTTCAGTCATGCCAGGTGAGGCCATGGGGATTAGGGCACAACCCAATTATAAAGACGAGTCCTTGGCTGAGCATAAGTGCGCAGAGCCTTCCAAGCTGTACTGGGGCTCCATTTGCAAGGTCCTCTCCAGCCCCTCCCTTCAGAGCACGCAAGGAAGAAGGAAGCCTCCTCAGAAAGAGGAGAGGAGAGGGAGAGGGTCACCTCCTTTCTGCTTCTGTGTGGTGCTCCTAGAGGCACCAGAGCAAACCAAGTGCAGGGAGCATAAGCCAATTTATCCCAGGCCATTTGGTAAATCAGGTTTTGTCTTCTAGTGACTCCATCCAACTATCATCTTTGCAGCAACAGTATGGACAATGTTCTTCTTACTTCTTAGTCTCAACTATGGCCTTGGGTTTCCCAAGAACCACAGCCGACTTCTCCTCCAGCCCTGCAGTTTTTAATCCTCTGGATGCATCTCCTACAACATCCACCAACAGCCAGTCCCTGCACTGGAAGACATTAGCAGAATAGTTCAGATGGAGCACATTTTAGGATGCAGAATGTGAATAATGGCTCGGATACAGAGAGAAATCATTAAATCAATAAATAGGAGAGAGCGGCCACTGCGATTTCTAATATCCCACAGAAGGCAGAAGTGTTAAATCATGCCCGCAGTGGCTTTTGGGTGTGCAGAACACAAATATAATCTTGTGTACAACTTCTGTTGCTTCATACTCAGCATGAAATGAGCAGGATCAGAGTTGGGAGAGGAAGAACTGACTGGTGAGTTTAGGTTGCTCAGGAGACTTTCCATCAGCTCCCGCATTCTTCCTCTTCTTCCTCCTCTTCCTCTTCCTCTTCTTCAGCTGCTGAGTCGGTAGCTGAGTCTTTCTGAAGAGGCTACTCTGGCCACAGCCTGACAAAGGCCTCCTTGTTCAGGAAGGGATTAGAAAAGGTCAAAATGGCAGCTGCAATCATCATCTTGGCTGCCCCCCCCCACCCCTGGTGGACATTCCTCCCTCCTTGCCATGAGAGGAAAAGTGAAGATGGCCTCCTTCTTCCCATGCCCACCACTCACGGGTGTCAGGAAGGGTCAATGGCTGGACTCAGGGAGAAGAATCCCGTTTCTTTACTACCTGCAGGGAAGGCTACATGGCCGACAGAGCCTTCTTCCCTCCCAAATGCCCCCAACCTCCTCCCCCCTTCACCCTCCAGCTGCTCTCATTCACTTCCACGTCCAATGCCCCTTGCCTGGACTCTGCGGCCTCCCTGCAGCCCCCCAGCATGAACCGAGCACGTCTCCCATCTGCAAGCCCAGATATATCTGGGGGGAATTGGATTAGGGAAAGAGCTGCAGAAGGTGAGCACCAGATGAAGCAAACATCCAGCTCACATTCGACCTTATATGACTTGAGTAGCTTTTTTTTTTTTTTTAATGTACCTGAAATACTGGCTCTATTTTTTTTTCTTTTTTGAATTGGTCATATATTGTCCTCTCCCAAGAAATGGTATATAAAGTTTGATTAAATCAATAACCGCGTCTGAGGAAGGGCATTGGAGGCTTCTAATTTCTAGTGGGCACGAGCACGAAGTTGTGGCGTGACGCTTAGAAGCCTGTTTCATAGCCTGCAGCTGCTGAATTATCTTCTGAGCGGATGATAATACCCTGGGAAACAATTATATTTTTTATGCCGTACGGCAAAGAGTGAAGGCCCTTGTGGATTCTGATTCCAGGGAAGGCAGTTGTGCTGAGATGGAGCTGCTGCCACTGATCCTCTGAGTAAGAAATCGGGCCCTGCAACATGTCCCTTGTTTTGCCAGTCAAGTGGGCAAGAGAGCATCTGACCAGGTTTGCCCTTCTCTCTTCCAATTCTGCAGGTCCTCCTCCATGTTTTCTGACGTGCTCCCACAGCTGCTTCTGAGGCCTTCCGGGTCTTCCTGTAGCACTGCAGCAACCCAACCATTCGTTCCAACCTAAGCTTCAGCTGTGCAAGGGTCACAGGCTACACTTGGTTGGCTGTACACAACATACAAGGACAAAACCAAACGAATCACCTTCTGGCTTAATGCAATGCTGAGCCCAGCCTGTGTGACTGAGAGATGAGTAGAATCCCCTCACCAGATTTTGTAAGACGTGCAAGCAGAGAAGAGATGTGCCTAGGACACCCCATTAGATTGTGGGTCATGACCGACTAGTATTTCTGTAGTAGAACCAGCTGAGCAGCTCTGGTTTAGCTAGACCAGACGGGACAGTTTCGGGAAAGCAGAACCTGCCTCGGCCTCTGATTCCCTGCTGGATGAAAGGTGGGCCCAGAAAAGATTGGAAAAAGGGGTCGAGAGCCCACCCACCCCCCACCCTACCCCCCTGCTCCTGATGTTCATCCAGGTCAGACTTGTCAGTTCCACTTGGAAAGAAGGAGGGTTGGAAGCCTCCCGCCTTTCCAGCAGGCCTGCAAGTTTGATTGGAGGAGGTTCTGGCACACCCTGCTCCGTTTCTCCCCTTTCGTGCCCTCTGCTCTTTCCATGCCCTGCATCCAACTGGATGGTGGATGAACATTCGTTTCACAGGTCACAAAGCAAAACCCTCGGTGGGAGTGAGACCTTTTCCAGACTCCCCTGGGAACATTTAGAGCCACTTCATCTTTCTTCTGGCAGCCAGTCAAACTGTTGGGGAGGTGAGAAAACAGCAAGGGAGGAGGGACCAGAAGGTCAACATTGGTATCCCACCTCCCAAGTCTCAAGCAAGGACCAGCCTCTTGGTGCCTGATCAGCTCTCTGGCTGTCCCTTTTCCTTTCGGGAGGACCCAGAGCCACAGGCAGGATGCTCAGGAAGAGAAAGGAGAAGCCATCCTGGGTTATTTCCTTTTCCAGCCATCCTGGGTCTCCTTTTCCAAGGAGTTAAGACCAGCCAGCAAATGGGAGAGAAGCATAGACCTAAGTGCTAGGGGGACTCAGCTTCCCCTCACATCCAGGTCCCCTGTAATCTGCAAAATGACCTCATCAACCTTCCTTACCTGGCTTTGGGGCTTCCAAAAGAAGGAATCTCCAGGAGCTCCTGGCTCTAGCAACTCCACCGACGGGATGATTTGGGGCATTTCCTAGCTTTGTCCTAAATTTGTTCTCTTGCTATGAGACTGCCTTGACAGAAATGCCCTCCCTGCTTGTATTCTGTAAGCCAGAAAGTACCTAGTTTAAACAAATCATGGCATTAAACAATGGTCTGTTTTAATCTTGGCCTGTTTTCTAAATGACCATTGACTGAGCTTGCACAATACGCTAGGCCAGTAACAAGGCTCTTTGTGTTCATCCTAGTGGATAATCCAGGTCAGTGATGCTGAGCTCCCCCTCCCCCCCCCCCATTTTTATTTTTTTTATTTTTCGCTTTCCTCTCTCACAAAGTCACACTTTTCAAACAAGCTCAAGAACATTTCCATCAAACTCCACCAAGCCTCCCTTCTCTCAGTCTCACTGTAGTGGGAAGGCCTCCTGCCTGTGTTAGCATAATGAACTTTGATTGAGTCGTTCTTTACTTGGTTATGATGACTACTCTATTGGTATTATACCGCTATTGACTTCCACTCTTGTCATTTATGGGGCTGATGTCTTAAATGAAATGCCATTCTATCATTTGTAATGTGCTTCGTGAAGACTTTCTTCTAAAATTGCTTAAATAAACCAACCAATAAGAATCTCCCATTCTCGTTAGGAATTTCTTGAAGTTCCCAGTAGGAATTGAGAAAAAAGACCTGCCTCTGTCATCATTCTCTCATCAGAAGGCAGACTGGACCTAACATAATTAGAAACCCCACCACCATTTAGAGGGGGGCGGGGGAAGGGTCCCTTCGCTGTACCCTTCAGTTAACCATTGGCATACAGTTTATGATCCTTGTTCACTCTTCCCATTGCCGCTTGTTGTTTGAACAGATAATAATAAAAATATAATGATCATTGATGGATTAAGATGTGGATTCATGAATTTCAATTCCTGTCGTTTTCTCTGTGTCTCTGTCTGGCTACAATTCCCACAAGTCACCAAAACTTCACAGATGTTCATTTTATTAATGTTCTCATTTGATAAGCTCCATGTTCCATTTGCCAGGTTGGCACAAATACAGCCACTCTCGCTCGGAAAATGAGGCTGTTCTCTGCAGCGATGGGGCCCCGATGAACCGTTATTGGCACAAATATTTGCATGGCCCCAATTAAACAGGTCCCGCAACATAAAAGGCCCCAGTCAGCTGCAAACTCAAAGCCAGTTCCAAGAAGAGGCAACGCTGTGGTGTGTCCTGCTCCATCTCAGCACCACAGACACCCAAGGACATCACCCCATTGCAGTGGTGAAATTCAAATTTTTAACTACTGGTTCTGTGGGCGTGGCTTGGTGGGCGTGGCAGGGGAAAGATACTGCAAAAACTCCATTCCCACCCCATTCTGGGGCCAGCCAGAGGTGGTATTTGCTGGTTCTCCGAACTGCTCAAAATTTCCACTAACGGTTCTCCAGAACCTGTCAGAACCTTCTGGGTTTCACTCCTGCCCCGTTGTGTTGAGTTGTAACCACCCAGCCCCTCAGGAAATAGCTGGATTCCTCTTTCATTTGAAATCCTTTCAAGAAACGTGTTGCAGTAACGCTGCCATTGGGGAGGAGGGGGGATTTGGTCTTTTGTGCTTGACTCAGAAGAGAACCCAGACAGGTAGAAGGAGGGGCTGCCTCTTCAATGGTGAAGGTCCTATTGCTCCACTATTGAACAATCCCCGGGCTCTTGGTGGCGCCAGACTGAGCCTCCCTTTCTTCCATGGGCAAGCAGGTGTCCCGATACATCCAGAACAGGAAGTTGAGGAGACTCTGTGAAGGAAATGTGCAGCCACTATGACCTCATTTGTATTTCATGGCCTAATTTGATGGTGGCACCATAGAATATACAGCACTAAAAAGCTGCCCCCTGCATGAGCTGGCCAAGCCTTTCAGAGACTGATGGCCCAATGGAGGGAGAAAGGCTTTCGAAGAAAGGTGGCAAGATAAAATCAAGGGGAAGCCAGCGTAACAGATACATGATAATTACATTGTTGGCCTCTTTGCGTTGCCTTTGAAGAGCCTAACAGCCATTAACTCCCCACCGAGCCCATTGCTGCAAGGGGCCAGCCGGCCAGCCAGCCAAAGGCTTCTTCTCCAGCCAGCCTGGGGTTCCCGCTGCCACTTCTGTGTTTCGCAATGATTTTCTTCCAGCAGATCATGAGCAATCATAATCAGCACTTTAGGTATCCATAGCTCTGTGTTAGACAAGGTGGGGAGGCATGAAGAAACGAAGCTGGGTTTAATTAATATACAAAAGTATGAAGGCTATTGCTTAATGCATTGTAAGCCGCCCTGAGTCTCCGGAGAAGGGCGGCATATAAATAATTTTTTTTAAAAAAAAAAATTGGGGGTGGACAGTTTTGCCCAGGTTTCCCCTTTCATCCCTTCCCATCCAGAGTTTGTTCTGTCCAGCTCTGCACCTCCACTGGTTTCAGAAATGAAAACCCACATGAAAATTCATAGCTGTCATTTGAATTTCTCCTAATCCACCCATTTTGCAAGCAATTTTGGCTATTACAGACACTTTTGTATGCAGGTTTTCCAGGTAGCCACAGGGCTAATGGCAATGCTTTTTTGTGGGTGAGATGTTTGTGCCTAAACTAAACCATTTTACCCAAATATGTTCCTTTTCTGGCAAGCCACCTTTAGAAAGCCCAAGCTGGGGAAAGCAGAGCCTGCGATCAATGGCAATTGGGCAGGGAGGGGCAACTGACATTCCCTTGAAAAACAGACCAGAGGCTTTTCTTCCCCAGCCTGGTTAATGGCTCTTATTCTGCCTTTCGGCAGGAGCGCATCAACTTCAGACTGCAAGATGGGGAGGAGGAAGGGCAATGGGGCTGACATTTTCTTTCCCCATAGCCTGATTGGTCAGGGGCTGAAATAGCAGCTGCTGTTGCTAAGCAGCTGTTAATGTCATTCACACCAGGAGCTGTCCTTCACCCCCCAGGTCAGGCAGGTACCAAGCTGAGGCTGCCTGGCGAAAGTGGAGGAGACAAAAGGGGTCTTTTCTCCCCCTTCCTGACCTCTGCAAGAAGAAGAAGAAGAAGAAGGGGGCTGGTGGTGGGGGGATGCTTTTTGCAAATGCTGGGCTTACCTTTTTTTTCCCATCCACAAGCCGATCTGGGTTTTCTTCTCCTGTGACTTCAGAATCACAGCTTCCCCTTTTATCTTTAGGAAAATAGCATTATTTGCCAGCTTAGTCATTCTTCAGCCTTGATCATTTCCAGAACTCCAATTTCTGGGTGGAGAAGAGATGCATTTTGTTCCTAATGCATATGCAAATAAGCCTGTGCATGTGAGAAGAGCAAGAAGCTCTGTGGTGGGCAGCCTGTGACTTCACACACGCTACAGCAACTCGCTCTTCTGAATTCATACTAGAAGATTGTAGGCTAAGCTTACTTTCCTCATATCACTTTAACCCAAGAAGCAACATTTCACAGGGAGAGCAGTTCTGTCCTAGAATAAATAGGCTTGGTATAGAAGAGAAGGTTCTAGGAAGGCGTTATGTAGAGAACGAGAACGCATTTGGTACTGGTTGGTTTGCCTGTGTTGGAGAAGATCATACATACATACATCAGATCCAACTGCATTACCGGAGCATTGAAAGGCAGGTACAATGTCCCTCAAAATACCCCCAGGTTCCTCATTTCCAGACAGAAGGTCTCCAGACTAAGCAGTGCTGCTCCCAAATCCAGAAAGGTGACCTCCCGTCCTCACAAAGGCACCTCTCTCCCTGGAACCGATCACATCAAAGTTTGGTGAGTTCCTCTGCTCTTCATTTGAAGAACAGTGGAGGCTGCTGGCTCTCCTTCTGCACTATCGGCAATTGTCTCTGGGATCACGGAATAATCGCCTCCTGGAAAAATCCATTAAAGGTGGCAACAAGCTCTATTGTGGGGCAACTTTTAGGGGTCTCAAGCTAATGATTAGGTTAATGGCAGAATTAGGGAAAGCTTGTCCCTCAAAATCCTTGAGCTAGTGCTATCAAACCCTGGAAAGTGTGTGGTTAACATTTGGCAATCAATCACCCCACTTGTAGTTGTCCTCTGGAGGGCCCCCATCCTCTCAGTAGATGCTCCCAATCCAATGAAGACATGATTCAAGGGAAGTAGGATGACCCTGGGTCACCTGTGGGTCACCTGAGATGGTTGGGACAGAAGAAAAAAGCTTTGTCTGCCTGGGGCAAGTTGGAGTATCTACACAGCCCAGAAAATATGTTGGTTTTCCAAAGATGGGAGTAGGAAGTGGAGCGGTGTTCTCATTTCCGCCTATAAGGCAGCCATTTCCCTTGTCCCTCGACTTAAAAGAAGCTAATTAGCCAGTGTTTTAAGTAAAGAGGTGGTAATTATTCCACCCAGATTCTTGAGCAGAATGCCATCACAAGCAAGGCCAGGAATGGTCCAGAGGGCTCTTTCATGATAAAAGCTGCTGAAGGCACGAAGGACTCGAGGGGCAGTCCGGATGTTAGCAAAGGAATGAACCAGTGATAAGATCAATTCTTGGCACATGTGAACTCACTTTTTCCCAGATCTTAGGCCAGCATCTTGAGAAGAGTGCCAAAGAGAGTTGAACATGAGCAGAATTCCACTGGTGCCCTGGTGATTGATCATCTGACCCCAAGATTATTTTTGTAGAACTGGTAGAGGGAGTCATGTCCAAGCCCCCACAGTTCCAGGAGATGACACAATGGAACACCTGGACTGGGGCTAGTGAAAGTGACAAAATCAAAGGAAAACACTGGGCAACACTGTACCCCTTGCCCCTGCTCTTCCTCTCCAGAATGACAAGATTTAGGCTACCCCAGAACCCATTAGACATCTCCATCCTCAGGGGAAGAACGTTGGCGTGTGGCTGGCTGGGAGTTTGACCACTGGGATGTCTCTAAATTGAGAAAAGCATCTGAGATGTTGGATCGTGTTGCAGCAAGACTATGGAGAGCGTTGGGGCGTCTCCCTCAATGCAAGCCTTGGTCAAACCACTTCCATATTCTTCACTGGGGCAGAATGGGGCTTCACTGGAAAACGCTAGATTGGAGCAGTCACCCACATGCAGAAATCCTTTTGCTCAAGCGAAGCGGCTCATCATGTTGGATCATCTCTGCATCAATGCTTGGGTGGCAGTAAGTGAAGCACCAACTCAAGTCAACGTAGAGCATTTAATCCCTTCAAAGCAGGGAGCCTCATCAAGTTGGATAGCTGCAAATCCATCCCACCGTCCCCCCCCCCCACCCATCCCCTCAGCTGCTGCTAAGAAACCAGATGGTGCAGAGGGTGCAGGTCATGTCCTTGCTAAAAAAAAGGGAGTGGCATTCTGAGGTTGTGTAGGTTTTTGGTGAATCAGTCGATCACTACCAGCTGCTCCATGGTGGCTTGTCTCCTTCTGCAGACTGGCACACCCACAGCTGTAAACAGATGATTCATAAACCAGATGCCAGAAGCAAAACCCGGGGGGGGGAGTTGGGACCCCTGACTGGAGCCAAGGTCCCAGATGAAATGGAAGAAAAGCCGAAAAGGGAGAGGCCGGGGTTTGCAAACAGAAACAGCTGTTGGAGGATGCAACTGGCAGACACCTCAGCAGCTCACTTGCCCCCCTCAAGAGTCTTCCTTGCATTTTGCTTCTTTTATTTGCAAAGAGGGAAGGGGTGGGGGAAGGGATGGGGGTCAGAGAGGGAGAGCAAGGCTTACTTCCTGCCTGATTTGCAGGAAAAGCATGCAAGACTGCCTTGCTCCAAAACACTCCAGCTAACATGATTTCTCAGAAATCTCATGCCCAGCTCAATACATGTTTTTCCTTTGCTTTATATTTCTCCTGCAGATTTTGAATGGTTTTCTAAAGAGCCTGTGTGGTACAGGGAGCCCTGCCTGGCCCTCATGCAGGAAGGAGGACCATTCAAGAAAGTTCAATATTGGAAAGAGCAGATAAACCAATACTTTTCATATTGGGTTATAGAAATAAACAAATTCTCATTTAAATAAGTGTTATTCACTCATCCAATTTCCCCACCTATTCCTGTTTAGTTTGGCACTGACTTCGAAATCCCAGAAGAAAATATGGCATTGGTATAGGATACATGAAAAGGAAGTGATGCCCCGGAGAATGCACGCAGTGAACCTTTAAAGCCCAGAAATTCCAAATCTTGGAATTCCAAATCTTGGAATCCACCCATCCATTCTCTAAGAAATAAGCTTCAACCATCTGGTCCATCTAACTCAGAATGTCTACCATTTGACGACTCCGGTTCTTGAGTTTTAGCCAAAGGGTCTTTCCTGCCTTCAGGTCAACACTGGGGGTGGGGGAGGTGTCCAGGCCAGGGATCATTTGCTTTCAGTATCATATTGTCCAAATCTTGCCCAACGTGTATCTACTTTGACTCCCTTCAACTGTCGAATGTCCTTCTGATTTGTCCAAGCTTTCAGTGGTCTTTTCTATTATATCGCTTGCTTTTTTAAAACTGTCCTTGCTCTCATTCATACTGTTAGTTTTATTGTCATGGATATTTGCTTTGAACAATCAGCCACAGGATGTCCTGGGGACCAGCATTGTGGGAGACGGGCACAGAGTGACCCTTGGACTTGCCCTGAAGGAACTCTTGGCCCCATGGAAATCACCTGTTGTCCCTGTCAAATCCCTGAGGGGTTTCCCATCAGCTTGAACCCTCCACCCACAGCGCCGCTCCCTGAAGAGACTGGTCTCTGCTGGCTTTTCCTGAACTGCCCAAAGGGCTTGAAAGAGGCTTCTGTGCATTCAAGAAGCCTCCATTTTTGGAACTGCCAGAGAAGACCTGGCAAAATGAAGCACCTTCAAAGTTCTGGCTTCCCTCAAGTTCAGCTCAGCTCCTGGGATATTCTGGATACAGCCATGCTGTTTCCTTGAAGGCAACAGAGGAGTAGCCATCTTTGCTTTTTCCCAGATTTTTCTTTTACTCTCCAGACTTCTGACAGCCCTGCTGTTCCCTGGCAGGTAGCCCCCCTGCCCCCCTCCCCACAGAGGAACCAGCCAGACATCTTTAGCTTTTACCTGGTAGTAACTCAGGGCTGCCACCTGCTGAGGCCTTAATGGCAAGGCATGATTCAAAGGCAGTTAAGAAGGGCAGCCAGATGTCCATTTTCTATTTTAACCCCACCCCCACCCCAAAAACTACTCTTTAGAAGCGAGTTGCCTTTGTGTATCAAAACGCCATTTGCTGCAGCTCAGGCTAATGGATATGGCTAATCAATATCTCCATTCACTGCAAAGTCTTCTAGCTCCATTGTCCACCACCAGCAACTCTTGGGGCAGAGATTTGATCGGAGAATTTCAAGGTCTGTTGCCTGGGCAGAAAAGCTCCCGTCACTGAGTGACTCGCTCAGGAGCGCCCTGGGAACCGGCCACTGCAAGCCAGAAGCCAGGAAGAGTTTATAATCCGGCCATTTTAAATTAGCCCCAATACCATTATGGTGTCGAAACAGATGGGAATCAGAGAAATAATTCAGTAAAAATGCAGACTGGCGACCGGCTGCTAAACTATTTGTTTGGATAAGAAAGCATTCGGAATATGACATTGCAAATTCTTTTGATTATAGAAAATTGGTCCTTGGCATGGCTCCTGAGTTATGTGCCTTCCTTTCTTGCTTTCCTATATTATCATTACTTATTTTACTGTATTTTATTCATGATTAAATGTATTCACTGCCCATCTGGCTGTCATGCGACCCTGGCCAGCTAATATAAATATATTTTGAACTAATGAATCAAAGCCCACCTCCAGTATAGTTCAGGTCCTGCAGTGTGATATCTCCAGTTGTGTTTGAAAGTGTGTGAATATTAACATGCTACTTGGGGAACACCATTCCCACTTCTGGTGAAACAAACTTTTGTTAGCGCTCTGGGTGCAACTTTGCATCAACGTTTCTGCTAGAGACAGGTGAAGAAGACATGCAAAAAGACTTTCCTTCCTTCCTGCCTTCCTTCCTTCCTTCCTTCCTTCCTCCCTCCCTCCCTCCCTCCCTCCCTCCCTCCCTTTGTTTAGGAGAGAATTCTGCTGTCATTCTCTATTAGTGGCTGGATGCCAATTATTCTTTTCCGCAAGGAAGCGCAGATCACAGGGAAGAGCAAACAAGGTCTTCCTGAAGAGAAGGGCATCTTCACCCCATTTTCCTTGGCACTTTAGAACTTGGCAGCCAACTCAGCTGCACTGAGCACCAGGCCCAAATGGGGCCCCAAACAGACCCATAAGAAAAATCCCAATCACAGCCACTTCTGGCTCGGAGAGGGGCCGGCCTCCTGCCGCTGTGAATCATTGTTGTCGACAGCATTTTCTGCACTGCACTTCTCTGGGAAAACATTTTTCCCTGCCATAAATCCATTCAGCTGTACTGGAAATGCAGGCACTTTATAGAAAATCTTTAATGGCACCAGCACAAATGGATAGGTCTCATTTCCTCCGTGCAGTGTGAAGATTTGCAAAGGCGTCAGTGGCGACCGTTTACCAAGGAAACAGGGGAAATGGGCAGAAACGGAATCCATCACCAGGCCCCCTCTGGGACTCCGATAGCTTCAGCAGGGACAGGCTTGCCGTCAGAAGACCTGTGCGGGCACCCACACGCACACTTTCAGATGGAGGGGCATGCCTGGGGGTGCATGGAGGATGTGCTGATATGCATGCAAATGATCGAAGGGGCCCCTCTGCTTCTTCCTCCCTCCCTCCCTCCCTTGCCTGCTTACTTTATCTTTTAGCTCAGTTCAGGAGGCTTTAATGCAGAAGCAGGAGCTGATCTGCAAAACTACACAGAAAGCCCAATAAAGGAGAATATTTGTAGCTTGGAGTTGAAATGAGGGGTCCTTGGTGCTCTCTGAGCTTTGTGGTTTTCTTGCAGACGTTTCATGACTCAACTAGGGAACATCATCAGTGCTAGAAGGGAGTGTGGAGTTGGAGGAGGAGGAGGAGGAGGAGGAGGAGGAGGAGGAGGAGGAGGAGGAGGAGAGCTTGGTTGTTTTCTTGCAGACTTCTCATGACCCAAATTAGGTAAAATCATCAATGCTAGTCAATCAGTGCTAGGATTGACTAAGTTACCTAATTTGGTAATGAAACATCTGCAAGAAAAAAAAACAAGCTCAGACCACCAAGGGGCAGAAAATCAGTTGGTTGGTAAGTAGGTAGCTGGAAAGTAATGAGTGCAGAAGAAATCCCTGTGGAAAGCCCCACAATGGAGCAGCCATCCAGTTGACCTCTCCTCCCTGCAACCACCCTTTATGGGAACAGAAAGAAGGGAGCTGTTGCTAAAGGGGGCTTCGGACTCCAAGACTCAGGGGAGCCCAAAAGATCACCACGGTCCATGATAGATCCATAAGGATCCTCCCTCCCAGCCAGGTCCCCATCAAGCCAACCACCAGCACATGACCTGGCCTGCATCTTGGCCCAAAGGAGCAAAACAATCCCTTCCTTTAGAGCAGGGGGTCTCTCCCTTCACAGAAGTGGGAGAGACGCATCTTCATCCACCTGGGAAAAGGAATATAAATCAGTCATCTTTGTCACTGGGCTGCACTAGCTCCCCTCCAAGGTAACCATAAAATATCACCGGGCTGTGATCAGTAGTAAAATCCAAATTCTTTTACTACAGGTTCTGTGGGCGTGGCTTGGTGGGCGTGGTGTGTCTTGGTGGGCGTGGCAGGGGAAGGATACTGCAAAATCCCCATTCCTGGGGGAAGGACATTGCAAAATCTCCATTCCCACCCCACCGGCCAGAGGTGGTATTTGCTGGTTGTCCGAACTGCTCAAAAGTTCTGCTATCGGTTCTCCAGAACCTGTCCGAACCTGCTGGATTTCACCCCTGGCTGTAATGAAGATGGGGCCAAAGTTTCTGCCCCGGAGCCCATCGTAGGTCTGTGGCTTTTCCGTGATGGAACAGGCAACAAACAGAAGGAGCAGACAAGAGAAAGGGGGAGCTCCTTTCTTCCCTCCATCTCTCCCAAATAAATTGCTGTGGGCCTCCAGCTGTGGATATTTTCTTTATTCATGCAATTGCTTTATTCTACAGGGTGCCAATAGCTTCATTTTTATGTTTGCCATTTATTTTCATTGTGTTTGTTAAGGTGGACTTTTGAAGCTGCCCAGATCATGCCAACCGAAGAGAGATTCTGGGCACTCGCTTGGAGTTGGACGAGAATCAACACAGAATGGCAACAACATTTCCCTTTTCATCCTTCCCATCTGTAATGGAGCTGAAAGTGACCTTATTGTTTGCAAATTATTGGCCTCTGGAGATGGGATGGATACCAGAAGATTAGTTGAGTAAGAGAGAGAGACCAATTTGTCTCCAAGAACACTGAAGCATTGATGATGCTTTCCCAGCCACCCTCTGAACCAGCACCCTAGCAAAGCTTTGCCTCCTCTAAAAACTAGGGAAAAGGCGTATTTGAGGGCCTGCTTAGCTTCATTAAAGAGCTCAGAGTCCAATGCAGTTGGCTCAGGGCTGGGGCCCTGGTTTGCTCCTGGTCCCCTATTGTTTGTCCCAGGCCCACAGTGAGAGACACCATTCCACGTTCATCTTATGTCCATGTCAGCCACTGAGGTTTCACCTACAGATCCTGAGGACCTCAGAAACATTCTCCATTTAGCTCCCGGCCTCTCTTCTTGCAGTCTTAAGGCCAAAGTCTCAAGATGCCCAATTTCCCTCTCATGAAATTCCTGTTCTCAGTGGTTCCCCAAGGAAAGGAAAGGCTTAGGGCTACAGCTGAATCTCTCCTAGGTGTTCTACGTTTCTTCACTTCTTGCACGCACACTTTGTTGTGAAGAGGTGTGAGGCACTTCATCCCATCAGTGCAGAAAAGAGCCAAGTTGTCTTAGACCGATGCAGTACATTGGTCTGTCCAAACCAGCCTGGATGGTCAGACAGTTTCAGCACCTGGGCCCAGGTAGAAAGGCAGCTTTTCCTTCACCTGTTCTGGATCCTGCAGGCAGAAGAGCCCGAGATCTCCTGCATGCAGAGCAGATGCTTTGCCCCTGAGTGACAGAGTCGCCAGATGCCTTCATGG
This sequence comes from Pantherophis guttatus, assembly GCF_059756535.1. Lineage (NCBI taxonomy): Eukaryota > Metazoa > Chordata > Lepidosauria > Squamata > Colubridae > Pantherophis > Pantherophis guttatus. Next base: position 31,996,833 of record NC_142071.1, read on the forward strand.
TGCCGTCTGCCCATGTTTAAAGCAGACTGACATCCACACCATATTTATGTCTTGCAGATCACAGCAAGCCGAAGAAAGATGGGGGAAGAGACGAGCTTTTGTCTAGGGATGAGAGAAGACAGAGTGGCCTTGGGTGACCCGGAGGCTGCCCCAGGTGGCCTCAAGTCCTCCTCCATCTTCCCCGGTTCCCATCCCATCGCTTTGTTCTGCTCCTCCTCTGCCAGCCTCACCTCTGTTCCTTGCTAAGGCTTCACATCTTCAAGGCGCCCTTTTATTCTCTCTCCCTGGAGAGCCCCTCGCCGCTGCAGAAAGCAAATGAACAATAGGTGGATTGCAAATGGAGATGGCAAGGAGGCGTTTTAGAGGAGGAAAACTTTCCACAAACAGCAAGTTCTTGTGACTTTGCCAAGCAGCTCTCTGCTACTGCACCCCACAGACAAGGCAGAGGCCGCAGGACCAATAATGGAGATGACACTGCTGTCCAAAGCCTCTTCACAGAGCCATTCCACACCAGCTCTTGACTCCACACGTGGGGGAATTCAGCAGACCCTGGTCCATCCTTGCTTACAAGAAGCAAAGTGAAATATAATCCTGTGATAATCCGTGTCAAGAAATGCTTCTTGTCTTGGTCACAACGGTGGAAGTCTTGGAGCTAGGAAGAAGGTCCTATATGGTCTCTTGGATCTACAAATGCTCCGGTGATGAGGATGGGTCTCAGGATGCCCCTAGGGATGTCCCTCCTATTTACTTGAACCCCACAGCCAAGCCCCATGACCCTCTCCCTCGTGTGAGGCTTCAGGAGTTGCCCATGCCAGGTTTCAGACCTAAGCAGCTCCTGTTCTCCACCAGAAAGATTCCTCCATTTTGATGGATTTGCTGATGAATCCACTCTCAAGCAGGCACTGTGACCAATCACACCTCAGAAACAACCATCCCTCCATAAAATCTCAAGTGTGAACATTTCAGCTTGTTCCGTTCACACTTGAACAAACTTCTCCAAGTTGCCAAAGTGTTAAAGTCTATGTACACTAAGAAATGTGAAGTCTAAAGTGGCCCTTAGACCTGAGGCCTCTGCGTGGAAGAGGCTCCTGGGTGTGCGGGGGGCACACTGATTATTTGGGTACTTAAAATAGCTGGTCCCTGCGGGCCCTTTTCTGACAGCAAACTAGGACAGCCTCCCTTGGCAATTCTCTCATGGGGCTAGCAAAGGCAGGAGGCTTACAATTGTATAGATGAGCACCCATTCATTCCTTCTTTCCCTCATTCAAAGAATTTTTAAAATAGGGTTTTTATATATGTTTAACATATGATTGGCAGGCAATTGGTTACACAGCTACAGGCACAGAAACCGGGCAGTTTCCTTTCCAGAAGGTTCTCTTCATCCATCACATACTTCAAAGCTGTAAGAAGGATTTGAGATCTCTTCTCTATGAAAGTGGCTAAAGAGTTTAAGGACCTTGGCAACAGAAAAATTATTGTCAAGGTTGTGGGGTTTCAACCTCTGACAGAACCTCTGCACAATGTTATCAGTGCAGAAAATGAACCTCATTTCTCTTCTAAGTTCCAAGAACTCTGGATTCGTGATAGAACTGATGGTCATCAGAAACAGCCCAGCTAAAAGAAAGAAGTCCCTGTCTACTCAAGCTGCAGAGAACTGAATTTAAAGGCTTCTCTGATCAAGAATGTGGTCATTATCTTATTCTTTTATGTTGATGAGAGAGGAGGAAGAGGAGGCACTGGGCACACACAGGCTATCAGCCTGGCCACGTCAATGCGTCCTCTGGCACAGGAGGAGCTGAGTCTGCACTGCTTGCTTCCCCACATCAGCCAGTCGGCCACAGGAAAACACAACTCCCCTGTGGGGCCTCCAGTCTAGATTTGAAGAGTGACTCTGGTCCCCTTTGGAAGAGTGGAAGTTGGGGGCTCCCCTGAGGTCTCCACCACAGGGACATGTACATGGGGAGGGTCCCTGGGACCTCCAGTTCTGCTCAGTGCAAGAATCCCAGTTAGACTATCCTAAGGTTCACAGATGGTGCCAGCCCCACTAAGAAGACCAGTCTGTGAAGTCAATTGCACAGACTTTCTACAATGACTTGTCTACCGTTAACAGAATCAGAATAACAAGTCTGTTTGTGTTCCATCTCCTCTTCCTTCTTCTAGTTCAGTGAATGAGGGAGACATCTGTCTGAACTACTTCCAAACATTATCTTCTGGATGTTCTGGACTTTAAAAATGTTTTAGCACCTGTTGCCTTGGCAACATAGTTCTCGTATTTCCAACAAGGTCATCTTCCTGACTCTACAGATGGAAATCCACCTTTCTCTTCCTAGGGACTTTCTCACACAAGTCTCCTGGAGGGCCCAAGGAGCCGTCTGACAGCAGAAGACGGTGGCATCAGGCAAACTCAGCAAACTGGCATCAATGCCTGGCTGGTTGATCAGATGGAACATTTCCTTTCTTAGACCACATGAATCAAGGGTCAGGTTCTTCCCTCATTGTGGTTAGCCATGTCAGCCATGTCCCTCCCTGCTTTTCACAGGGGAAGGCAATGTGGAGGAAGGAGCTTGGAGGCTGCATCCTGACAGGTCCTCCTGCAGCTGCAGCAGCTTCCTTTGAGGCCCCATCTTCCAGGCCCTTCCTTTGTGCATCAACCCTAAGGGTGCCCTAAAGGGAAGGACGCCTGCCTTCCTCCTTCTTGGCAGCACCCTGTGGCTTTTTGCCTGCTCCCCCTTGAAAAACGGGGCTTTGATGTTAAATCCGTCCCCTTCTGCCTGGTTGCTGTAGTGTCTCCACACTCACTAATTCTCGCACACGAATGTGTATGTTGTATGAATGCCGACTAGTGCAGAATTCTCACAGAAGGACCTGTGTGTTTGGGGCAGGCAACAGACTCGGGGACGTGGCTTGTGATGATGGTCTGGAAGTCTGAAACTAGCTGAACAAACCTGCAGCCCAAATCTGATTGGTGTGTTGGTCCTTAGGTGTAGATGGCCTTTTGGCCCCTTCTTGACCCCCATCGCTCAGTCTCCTTCCTCTGGTCAGTTCTTCCCTTCTGTCCCCCAAAGGGAAGGGAGCCTCCCCAGGCCAATGTCAAGTGGGCAAGGAATGACACTGGGGGCAAGGCAGGCAATCGCCATGATTTGGGGGGGGGGGAGGACAGCTTTTGGCCAGCTGCCTGGTGAGCATTCCTCCATCTGCTAGGAATGTGTCCCCCTCCCCCCACTCTCTACCTCTGCATTGTGACAGGTATTATGGACCAAAATAACAAAGGGATTTTTTGTTCCTATTCAGGGCAATAATGAGTGAGCCTGGTAATAGCCAGCTCTGGGAAAGCAGACAAAGCTGGACTTTGCTAGACCTGTAGGTTAATAGATGGAGAATTGTGCTCTTGGAAAACCAGTTTGCCCTCTGAGCATTATCTGAACAATTGCAAAGCCTCTCATCTCAGCTAAGCTGGCTGTGGGCAAAGCCGGGGAGGGAAGTGCACAGAGAGATGTGTTTTCTGACGGGGAGAAGGTCAGGCAGACCGAGCGCTGGGACAGGAGCGGCCCCCGTCTTGACATTCTATTGTCTGGCATGGATTCCCAATCTTGGTCTGGAGCCCCTCGAAATAAACACTACTTGTTTTCAGAGTGGAAGTAAAATGGTATCCTGGCTTAACTCTTCCCTCCCCACCAAAATCCAGGTGCCAACAGCCCTCTTTTAAAAATTCTGTTCGGCGTCACCACCATTTTTTCCCCTAGAATAGTAAAGAGTTGGAATAAATGGGCAATTTTCTCAAGGATCCGTGTTAGGATTGGTGCTTTTTAACTTGATCTTGACTTAAGAGTAAGCACTGAGCTGATTAAGTCTGTGGATGATACCAAATGATATTCAGGATGTAAAATGCAACAGTGGCTGTGAAGAGCCTCCGAAGGAGCTCTCGGGATGATTGCCTAATCAAATGACAAATGCGGTTCCATTTGAAAGTATAAAATGCTACCCATTGGGGCACACTCCCTAACTTCACGTAATGCTCTGGTTGTTTGAGAACGAACCAGGAAAAAGATCCTGGGGCCAGAGGGGACGGGGCAGTGAAGACGGAGTCAATGGGAGGCGGAAGAAAAAAAGAAAAGACCTCGGCGCTTGAGATCGGTAGGAAGGGATGAAAACTAAAAATGTTGCCAACATGGCCATGTCTTTGGATAAATCTGCCTCTGGAGGTCCTTCTAGTCACCATTTCTGTGACAGGGTAGAGTGGGCTAAGCTTCTCTTTGTATGGTCCAAGAACCGTGTTTTTGCTCTCCAGGGAGATGGATGGCTTGTTATAGCCAGTAACGTTGAGACACTTTCAGAAGCAGTATATTTAGATTTCATTTACACAACACGCTAAGTTAGAGGGTAGTTGGTCTGTTTTGCCTTAAGTATGTATTATGATGTGTAAATCATGCTTTATAGCTTGAAATGTGTGAGAGCCCACATGCAAATTACACATAAAATGCAGGTTGGGGTGTGGAGTGAATTCAGTTGCAATTCTAAGTCCATGGATTGTAGCCCACGTCCACAGCTGCAGCTCCTGAACATTCATGGGTGACATCATTGGGTTCATCTCTACTCATAAGGGGTGAGGAGCTTTAGATAACACTTGACCGAGTCAGTCCTGAGGACAAGTGTTGAAAGCAACCTGGGGCCCTTTCCTTGCTTCTACAGTCTTCAGAGAGTAGACACATCTTGAGTTCCTTCCTTCCTTGGGTCTTCCATAACTTTGTTACATAGCAACTCAATGAAGAGTCACTCTCGCAGGGAGATGGGCGGCTTCTAAATGTGACATATAAATAAATAAATAGAAACAAACCAGCACCTCCTCTCCCATAAGCTGAAAATATACACGCCAAACATCTGCTTGTTGTGATATAGCTTAAAGTGATTTTAGCTTCATCGTGGCAAAATGAAGTCCTCAGCTCCATGTCTGCATATCATGTGCATCATAGGTGCTCTCCAGTCTGCCTCTTCAACCTGCCTCCAAATAATGGTTTTCTGGACAAACTCTTCCCTTGCAGCCCCATCTCCTGCCTCTCCTTCCACTAAACCCATGGGCAGGTCCCAGGGCTTGGATTAATAGAGTGAGATGTGACTGCAGAAGAACAGGGAGAAGAACCCACCCCCAGGCTGAAGTCAAAAGGGTCTCTCTCTCTCTCTCTCTCTCTCTCTCTCTCTCTCTCTCTCTCTCTCTCTCTCTCTCTCTCTCTCTCTCTCTCTCTCTCTCTCATCACCAAATGATCCTCTTTTGGGGACCTCTGGATGACTTTGTTCTTGACCACACGTAATCCGCTGGTGGGTCCCAGGCCAAGAAGAAGCAAGTGGTGATCCTGGAGATAGAGAAGGGAGCCTTTTGAGAGGAATTTGTCTGTCTTCCCTGGCATTTCTTTAAAGATAAACAAACAGATGTCTGTTGTTTCTCTCCCACTCTGAGTGCCATTGAGTTGCAATGCGCACATGTGCCTTTTTGTGCGTGGAGCCTTTTAAAGGCCTTGGGAAGCAATTCCAACATTTTTCTATAGGTGCAGGCAGATAATTGGATGCTTTCAAAGACCACTGCCAGGCAGGGAAAGTTCAATTTGGCGTCAGAGTGTTCCCTGCATTGACCGAGCCTCTTCGTGACTCGGCTGTGGCTTCCCCCCTCCCTCCTTTTCGCCTTTCCTCCTGAGTTGAATGACTTGCTCTCTATTTTTTGTACTTTGTCTTTGGAAAAGCACTTAGATGGCAAAGGAGAAATGATCTCAAAATCGACCAGGACTCTTGCTGGGCCATAAATAAATAAATAAGCAAACAAAAAGTGGTGCTTTATTTTGCTAGACATGGCTTTTTTCCGTCCTCTTTTCCATTTCTTTCTCTTTTTTAAAAAAAACCCTTACATTTCAAAAAAAAGAAAAGAAAAATTCAAAGGGAAACAATCTTTGGCCAACTGCCATCACTAACAGACAGGTGGCTTTGATCTCCATAGAACGCTTAAGAAAACTAAACCAATTGATGGAAGGAGATCCATCTCCAAGCCATTGAGAAGAGTTCCTTCAGGGTCTTCTCGCTGCTTCCCCAGCCCACCTGATATCTGTAGATGGAGATACATTTTCAAGGAGAAGCAGAAGGGCAGCCGAGTTGTCTTATTTGTCCTTCCTTATGCCACAATTATGCTTGTTCCTGGTCCAGCTACCCTTACAGAGTCGCCTGCAGCCAGTCTCCCTCTCCTTCTGGTGGGCTTTTTTCGGCAGCTTGTGAAACCTCTGAAAGTTTTACATGGCGAGCAAAGCTTTAAAAATAATTTGTATTGTATTTAAATATTCTTTAAGTCATTTCAGTATATTTAAGCCTTAATTCATCTTCTTTTTGTCCCTTCTCAATACATTAATATGACTATTTGACAGAAAGATGAACTGTGTTATTAAAGAATGTCTTTGGCAAATTTAATTCTTGAAATCTTGCTCTCCCATCCCTTTCTCCTGTCTCTTTTGAAAGGCCGGGCCCCGATCACTCTCTTAATTAACCAAGTAGTTGTGGTTTCATCTAGAACCACAACTTGTCTACTAAATCTTCTGTGCTACTCAAGTGTGATTCAATCATTGTTGCCCGTTAGTTCACACAGGCAGTGATAGAGCTTAAGGTTAAGACAGAAACATGTTCCTGGTTGCCCACATTTTGTTCTCCTTTTGGTAAAGTTCCTGTTCTTCGGGGGGGGGAATTGAAGATGGAGAAAATATTTATCAAGACTTTTCAGTGACCGTAATCAGATGTTTGAGGATGTGTGTGTGCTGTTGTGCTCTCTTGCTCTCTCTTTCTTTCACACACACACACAGACAGACAGACACTTAGCCTCAACCTGCTCCTTTCTTTTCATTAATCTCCATAAGAACAATATAAAAAATGTTGGAGACCAAAGAAAGGAGTTGGGAAGGGAGAGGAGTCTCACTCAGGCAGAGTCCCCTTTTGATCTGACCTCCTCGTTCTCCCTAAACTTATCATTGCCAAACTTGCCAGCTCACTTCCACTCCTTCATCCTCCCCTAATTTTAAAAACTTTACTGGCAAACATTTTCCATGGCGCTCCCTGGAGACCACCTCCTCTACAGCTGGAAAGTTATGTTTCAAACAGAGAGGCTGGGATTATTAGGCCCAGGGGTGTCTGTGGGTTGTGTTTAAAAAATTAAGATGTCTGCCACCTCGGTTCTGTCTGTTTTTATATGTGTCCCACCTGTCCTTCAAGTCTTCCAAGTGAGTCTATCCTCCTTGCTGGAGTCATCATCTTTTTTGCCCGTCCTTCTACCAGTCCCAGCCTTACAGAGACCTCAAGAGGAGTTGAGATGTTGGTCGCAGTTGCAGAACATGTCCAAAATATGATACAGCCTGCTTATTTGTGCCTTGAGAACTCAGGATTGATACATTCTAGGATCTATTTGTTTGACTACCTGCGGTATTTTAGGAGTCTTCATCAAAGTTCAAACGTGTCAATGCTGTGTGTAATGTTTATCACAGCAAGCAGACCCAAATGGAAGTGTTAATATTCTTTCTATCTTTCAAATAGAATGTCACACTTTCCCTTCCAGAGAGGGTCACAGAGAAAAACCACTGCCTGGATGATTCCAATCTTTGTAAGTATAAACACATCACACTATCTGAATATCTTTTCCAAGGTCTTCATTACTACTCCATCAACTCTCCTCTGCAGCATTTTTCTTAACTGCTGGTTCCTTTACTGTTGATAGTCAAATCTAAAAAGCAAAAGGAAATATCGTCTAGTGTTTCTTGGATGTTGATATCTCTACAGTACAGAATTTCAGTGTTCTCCTTCCATCTTAGATCTTCTTTGAATCAGTTACTCTATGTCCCTTTTGGGATCCATCCACCTCTTCTAACAACTTTTTGAAATTCTTTGTCAAGTTCCTTTCTGAGTCGTTTGTCTCTATTGGCTTTGACTTCTCTTCTCTTCTCTTCTCTTCTCTTCTCTTCTCTTCTCTTCTCTTCTCTTCTCTTCTCTTCTCTTCTCTCCTCTCCTCTCCTCTCCTCTCCTCTCCTCTCCTCTGCAATTTCCAGTTTATTCTAACACCCAATTTGCTTTCTTCTGTTCCTTAATCTTCAACAGTCTCTTTTCACATTAATCAACAGCTTCTTTGATTCCATTCCACAGTTCCTCTGGGTCCCTGTCAATGAGGTTCAAGACTTCAAAGAATTCCTGATATTCTTGAAAATGGTGGCTACAACCTCAAAATCATATTGGGGAAAATGGTTGGCTTTCTTCTTCCACTATAGCTTGACTTGGAACTGATACATGAAGAAGTTCATGATCTGTTCCACAATCAGCCCTTGGTCATTTCTTTGCTATATAATTGAGCTGTTCTGTCTCCATACAACAATATAGTCAATTTAATTTCTGCGTATTCCATGTGGGTGTTATCCATATATGTAGAAATTGATTGATTGAAAAAGCTGAAGGGTTCAAACAAATGCATGAAGAAAGTGCATTTTACTGCTTCTGTGATAGTACCCTAAGAATCATCTCGTTGGCCATTGGAACGGGGCAGAAGTTGGGACAAGTTGGGCCTTGGACTCTTGACAGGTTAATTTGTCATCTGAGATACTGGCAAGGGAGTTGTGCATACATAGCACATTAATGAAGGCACCCATGGGGGCAGACCAGCTTTCTCTGTAGTCCCAAGTCTGATCAACAATCAACAGATCCAAGAAAGGAATGGTCCCTTTTGCAATGATGATCCTGTTCACCAAAAACTCCAATAAATGTGCTCTAAAGCAAGGCCAATAAGCAACCTGAACCAGGGAGCTGCCCATTGAAATGGGAGAGAGTGTGCCAGTGAGGAATCAAAGTGTAGGAAGCAATGGCCCTGGCAATCACCCATCTTGCTCCCTCTCAACTTGAGCTCTGTGCAGGATTTTCCTTGCAGCAGCCCCAGGGGGTTCCCCCCATTGGGCAGTCTCTCTTAATGCTTCAGGAGACCAGTGCTGGATCCCCAGTGTGAATGCAAGAGACTAACTTAGCTGTACTTGGATTTCACTTGATGGGCTCCCAGTTACATCCGGCAGGGTGGAGGGGCTGGCCAGGAGAGAGGAAAGCAAGTCAACCTGGCAGGGGGTCAGTCCCACTGAACACTCAGGCCTCTTCAGACCCCTCCCCAATTCTGGATAAAGTGTAGAAGCTGAAAAGGGAACCAGAAAGCCTCAGCCACACTGGCCTGCATAGGCGTGTCTGGTTGATGGAGTTAGTGTCGCTGTTCTCACTCTTTCAACCACGCACAAAACCCACTCACACCGTACCAATATTTCAAGCTGGGAAAATGTGCCTGCACTGATTCTTTGCTGGCACATGCACTAAACAATGTAGCTTTTAAAAATAGACAAAAATCAGATTTGCCAAACAAAATTCTCCATTGTTCATGCACTGCCTCGGGGCGAAAAGACGTCTGAAAAGAGAGGGGCTGCTGTCTCTTCATCCTTGCCCCTTCCCAGAGAAGGGGGTCCTCTCCGTTCCTTTATTTACTGTTGGTTATTCAGAAACAGGAGAAGTTAATGCAACCACGCGTTCCATTGTGCCTGGAGTTCAAAGAGCAGAATGTTTCCAGGTGAGAAAGAATTCTTTGCAGAGATAATAACCAGAGGCGCAAGACTTTTTCAATACACTTGGTTTCAAAATTGCAGAAAAGTGGCTGCTTGCCTTCTCTTCCTTTCTCTAGGCTGTTTTTGACAAAGGCCCTGGGTCAGCCCCCCCTTTCCCTTCATGAGTTAGACAGAGCAACGGATTCTCCAGGCAATCAGAGAGAATCAGTGGGCATCTTCATCATTAAAACTAGCACTGCCAGCCTGATGAACAGCCTGCGAAGACCTGCCATGAGGGTTGGGGCTTGGCATTTTGCAGAGAGAAGAAGAACGTTGACCAGTGTTGGTGCCAATCCCAGGTCAACTGAAACTGACCTGAAGGGCCACAGTCGTTCACCATAAGATGCCAGCTGCAAGTAATCTGGCAGAAGCTCTCAGAGGAAGAGAGCCCTGTGAGTCCAGGGTAGCCAAAAATCCAGAGGACTCTGGCAGGACCTTTTCCAATGAACCAATAAATTGTGGTGAGCTACAACTCAGTCTACCGCTCCATCTGATGAATAAAATGGGTTCATTGGAAAAAGTCCTACCGGAGTCCTCTGGATTTTGGCTGAAAGTCAAATCGCTATGATCTCTCCAGAGCAAGTTCTGAGCATGAAAAAAGGACTCTGGCAGTTGTCGTGATCTTTGCAATGGTATCATGTCTTACAAGTGATTTATTTGAATGTTTCCTCCAACCTGACATATCATCCTGTTCTCTTTCCACAGCTGAAAAAAATTGGCACCAGCACCACGTGTGAAGAAAAGCCACACAGCAGAAAAGGACCTTTCTGTGATTGTAGGGCAGGTCACAGGGATCTGCATGCCTGGAAAATGCAAAGGAGCTAAAGAAGGTTGCCTCAGTGGCTCCGAAAAGCCACCTAGATCCACTGGGTTGACAGCATACCTTGTGGATTCTTAGGTGCTGCTGTGGTTGCCATGTGCTTCGATGCACGTTTTGCATTGCCTTAGGACAGCCTGACCCATGGAGGCCTGGACTGCCTCTCTCTGCCATTGCTTTGGCATTTTGGCTGAAAGCAGCAACCCTGCCTTCTATCTCCAATTCTCTGAACAAGGACGGTCCTTCAGAAATTGGAAGGCCACATCTGTTCTCCCATCCTCCTTCCCTTCTCCAGGCTCGGCCTTTCCAGCCCTGGACCCTTTTCTAGCTCCTTCTGATCCAGATGCCCAACCCTCACCCCAGTTGCTGCCCTCCCTAAAGGAGGAAGGTGCAGCCCATTTGACATGTGACTTGGAAGGAAGGCCCGGCCACCTCCTTTCTCCCAGCTGTACTATTTGGCTTCCATGGTTGGCCTGCTAGGCTATTTACAGAGAAAACGCTTCCCTGCGAATTCCACTTTGCCAAGTTTGCACACTTAATTGCATGCCAGCTCAATGCGTTCTGCCTTTTCCCCCCTCGTGAAACTCCATTTCCGTTTTTCAGGTGCCTCCTCCCTCCCTCCCTCCCTCCCACCCCAGTTACTTTGCTGCTTTTAGGTGCCGCTTGAGCTTCTGCTATGTGTTAATTACTATTGGGATGCAGTAATCAGCTTGTTGGGTTGTCAGCTTGTCAGAGAGCATGTTAATTTCATTTAAGCTTTGTTAATTTCACTCTCTCCGGTAATTTTCACTTTAGTCACCTCCATTCTTGAGGACCTGACAGCAGCAACTCTGTTTAAGAAAGGCAGTCCAGTCTAACAGGGTGGGGGGCACTGCAGGGACAGCCTTCTCTTGCAAGTGGGTGGGGCCTCCAGGGAACAAGAGCCCTTGATAAATGCAGAAGGGCAGAAGGTAGGAAGGCAGGGAAGCAGCAGCAGGTCTCCAAGGCCAGGCATTGACGTCCAGCTCTAAGATATTCACCGTCACCTGATTCTACGTTGATTCCATTTTCTGTTCGCTTAGATTATATATGGAGTGATTTACCCAGGATCCTTTCAACCTGAAACAAGAGCTGAAGCAACTCTTCCATGGGTTACTCGTGTTCAATGAGTAGCTACAAGGCTGCAGAAGAACCCTAGAAAGTGTCCTGATGATTTTGGCAGAGCAAGAATATTTTACAATGGGTCCCAGCAGCAGCATGGGCTTCCACTCTTCCTTGTCCCTGGGGATGAAGGTGCTTTGTTAAGAGCTCCCTCTCCCTCTGTTGATGCCCAAGCAACCCCAAGACCAGAAGAGCCTCAGGACAGCCATGCAAGCGCCCGTTTTCCTGTCTCTCAAATAGGTTTCCACATACTGTAAATCAGTAGTGGGTTCCATTTACCTTTGCTACCGGTTCGGAACTGTGAGCGCACGTGTGCACAGGCTCAGTTCATTCACATGTGATGCTTCTGTGCATGCGCAGAGCATCCGTGATGATGGCCAAGTGAGTGGGCAGAGCCTCCCACCACCACCACCACTACTGGTTTGCCTGAACCAGGGCGAACCGGTAGAAACCCACCACTGCTGTAGATGCAAAACATTCTCTCCAGTCTAGAGAAGAACTTCATTCAGCAATTCTTCATTCAGAAAGTTTCTTCTTCTATGACCCTGACTTTGACTGGCGCCAAGCAATGTCATGGTACTCTGGTTCATAGCTACACAGGGGAGGTGAAAACGTTTCCAGAAAGATCCTCCAGAATGACCTATAATTTAACTTGCTGCAACTTCTCCTCGGCTACATAGAGTTGGTGTTTCTGGCCTAGGCTCAATCCTTAGAAAGCAGGAAGCGGGAATTGGTCCCGGCAAAAGCTCTTTCATTTAGACGACTGTGAATTCCTTTCATTCACAGTCAGCAAGGTTTGTCCAAACAGTTTTTCAAAGGAATATATATCACACACCTTATCTCGTTTGGCAAGCTGCCACATAAGTTGTTTCCAAACGCAGAGTAATGCAGAACTTGGCACAGAGTCTCTTAGACTCACGAACAGAACTTTCCACTCTTGCAACTACCGAACGAACAAATTGTTTCCTGCAAAAGCTCCCTCCCTATTCACTCCTCTTTTGTTTCCTATGGGAGGGGTCAATCATCTCCAAGGTGTGGCTTTACTGCCAAGTCGACCCTGTTTTCTGAGTTGTTCTTGTCTTCTGGCAGCTCTGTGCATGCGCACACTGGGAAGAGGCTCCAGCTGTTCCTCTGCCTCACTGCTGTCTATCTCCCTCTCTGCCTCTGACGCAGAGCCTTCGTCTGAGCTTTAACCAGCCCTCAGGACTGGCCATGTTCCTCCCCAACCTCCTCACTGTCTGACTCTGCTGCCAGTTCCGCTGGCCACTGGTGGGCCACAACAGTTGGGCCATAAAGAGTTCGGGAGCTCTAATCCTTCCTTGGCCTGTCCTGGGATAAGCCTTCCGTGCCTGTAGTTCCTTATGTACCAGAGGAATCAGCCTGCAGCCTGCAGTCCAAAACAAAGAACCAGAATCAGATCAACAATCGCCATGAGTTGTGCCATCACCTCCTCCATCCTAAGAGTGCCTGAATGTGCCTCTGTGAGTTATGCTCTGCCAGCAAGCCAACTGGCTCCCATCTGGCCATCATTCAAGCCAAGAGGCTGCTTGAAATCCTCAGCCAGGCTGCCCTGGTCAAGAGACCAAAGCCAGGCTGCCATCAAGCAGAGCTTCCCCAAGAGCCCAGGCAATGGATGAAGTTACCCAGAGAGTATTGATTTTTGCTTTACTTCTCATTTGTTAAAATGGTTCAGATAGAGATTAACTTTCTTTGCTGGACATTTATTGTTTCGCCTGCCCTGAGATGGGAGTAGAAAAACACTCTGATAAATGAATAGAGAGATTTGTCTGGCTTGGACTCCACCGGCATCTTCTGGAATGCTAAAGCGATGTGGGAGCCAGCAAGCAAGAGGGCTGCACGGAGGGAGGTGAAATAGGCCCTCCCTCCCTTCAGGAGACCAGCGGGCGTGGCCTAAGGGTGCTCTTCCAAACAACCTCAAATTATAGCACCCATCATCCCTAGTCTGCACTTCTTATCCTCCTCTCCACCGAGAAACATGGTCTTTGTAGCTCTTCTGAACAACAGCATGTGGAGGCCCTCTGGATCTCGGGTGGGGGTTGGTTCAAGAGGACAGGTGATGGCTACAGAGAAGGCACAATCTTCATTTTCACAATGGAGTTAAGGAAAGACCCATCATGGCTAGAGGTGAGCTCTGTTTGGGGGGGGGGGAATTAGCCTTGTCTGCTCAAAAGAGGCACGAAAGCAGCCGATCAGACAGGGAGAAGAGAAGGGCACTTGTATAAACCACCACCATAATCACCTCAGCTCTGAAGAGATTATCCTTGGATAAATAAAAAAGATCACAGTTAGACAGATGATTGATTTATTGCATGTTTATTAGATTTGTATCAGGCCTTTCCTTCAGGAGCTGAAGGCAGCTCCTCCTTTTATTCCCCATAATAAGATCCCCATGTGGTGGATTGGGCTCTTTTCCAGTCACCCAGGAATCTTCCCCAATCCTCATTCAACACAGTAGCCATTTTATCATAGTGATAAAGAATTGGAGTTTTTATTATTTTGGTTCACTTGAAGTTAGATTCAACTGCAGCTCTTCTTGGCTATTCTCCTGGATGTGCCAAAGTCCTGGACCCTTCCCTGGGGTTGATCCAGGCTGAAGAGTAACAAGCAGGGATTTCTTGGCTTCTCTTTCAAGATGGTTCCAAAAAGACCATTCACAGCTGAAGGGCTAAATTCATGGCCCACCGTATCTGCAGCTGTTCCTCCCCTAGAGTTGGGCTTTCTCTCCAGCTGTGTTCCTTCCTCTGAAGTCATCCTGATCACCAAGGCTTTCAGAAACCTCAACTAAAAGATGGCTTCCCCGAGATCCCATGGATCGCAAAAGCAGCAGAGACGAAAGTGCAGGAAAGCAGGACCACAGTTCCCACTCCGCAAGAGTTTGTGCATCCGAGTCAAATCATTAGTATCATAATATCATTTCCACAACGTCCTGGAAGTCACTTGTGGAGAAAAGAGCTGTAGCTAATTGATTTGAGCTGCCTCTGCCAAGCCACAAGAGCCAGACAGTGTGTCTGATGCATCACAGCAAGGAAAAGAGGAATTACTTTTGACACCGGGCGTGTCCCCCTGACAAAAGCTGCGTTCGAGCCACTCTTCTCCTTATGCGTTTCTCCATAAATGAAAGGCGGGAGAAAAGGGATGCCACAGAGAACCAGGGAAAGGCGGCTGCAAGCTTTGCTGGTGGTGGCGGCATTTAAAGAAAAGGTAGGATAAAAAGAGACACCTGACTTTGCAGGGACAGCGCTAACAAACGGTCCCTCTGCACTCCCAAGAGCCAGATTCATCTGGACCTGTAGCCTCACCACTTGCTCATTGCGAAGATGGTGGAATGGTAGAACTGGAGGGGGACACAGGCGATCCAGCCAATCTCTAAGGGATTTGGGGCCCAGAGAAAGTCCCTCCCAGCCCTTCGGCTGGCTGCCATTGAATGCTAGAAAACTCACCAGGGAGGGGATGTTGGTCCTGCTGCACAGCCAACGCCTTTCAGCAATTCAACGTGAAGTCCTGCTGGAATATTTTTCCCCATCACACAGCTTGTTTTTATTTTGCTTTTATAATATGTCAGTTTATACATTAATACCGTCTGCCACATTTCCCTCATTTTCTATTTAGGGCACTTCTTGCTGCTTCAATGTCTTGCCGTGAGTATTTGTGCAGTAACTAAATTTACAATGTTTTTCCCAGTGCTTCTCTTCCCTCAAAATGCCTTTTATCTTCCCAAGAGGCAGCATCCTGCAGGAACCACTTGTCCGCCTTCCCGTCCTGCATGACCTCCTTTCCTTGCCAACAAGGCCTTCCAGAACAGGGGTCTCTAACCGTGGCAACTTTAAGACTTGTGGACTTCTGGGAATTGAAGTCTTTTAAAGTTGCCAAGTTGGAGATCCCCTATCTAGAACACAGGTGGTGCCATGCAGTGCTGGCCTCAGGAGTCCCTCACCTGGGTGCTCAGGTGGGCCTACCTTGCAAGGCTGGATGAAGCAGAGGCTTGGTTCGACAAGGCCAAGGCGCACCTGGCTCTTTCTTGGGCTAAGAGAGCACCGCACAATGTTTGAAGGAATGCAAAAGAGAAACATCTCCAAGTACATGCAGAGCGTCTTTCCCTCACCCAGTGAGTAATTGCCTTGTCTTGTTTTATTAAGCTTTTCCAATTGAAGTTAAAATTAGGTGGAATATTAAGTTCTACACAGAACTGTGCCATATTGAGGGGGAGGGGAAGATCTGGCTGCTTTTATAAAGCCGTTTCAGTATGTGTGAAATTAAAGACTTGCTAATCCTTCCCAAATTCCTTCCGGAATTCTAGGTCAAGAGAGCACTTTCTAAAGCGAGTTGGGACACAACATGTCTTTCTTGATCAAGGGACATGCCACGTCTTGGCTCCAGCCCTTCCTCCAGCCCTTCCAACCTGCTACACTGCTTTGGTTTGCTAATATTGATGGGCTCCATGCTGTGTGTGTGTGTGTGTGTGTGTGTGTGTGTGTGTGTGTGTGCGTGTGCGTGCATGTGTGTGCATGTGGTATCTGTGTGTGTGTGTGTGTGTGTGTGTGCATGTGTGTGCATGTGGTATCTCTGTGTGTGTGTGTGTGTGTGTGTGTGTTGTTCAAGGGACCCCTCCCCCAAAGCTCTTAGCCATTCATGAGCTCAGAAGTGCCTTCTTCCCAGCCCATCATTTGCTGGCATTTTGCCTCCCGGGGACACAATGAATTGTTTTGACCTGCTCATCCTGCAAAGCACAGGTCACACAAGAGAAATTGATACCGAACCAGCTCTGCAAGAATCTTTCGGTAACTATAAATTTTGTTGGCGTCAGGAGCAGAACTCTTCGTGGTGGGGTTAGGGGAGGGCACCTTTTGGCTACAGATAAGCTCTTAGAGAAGATTGATGGGAACAGACCTCATCTGCTCACAAGAGGGGTGGAAATAGCAGATGGGACAGAAAGAAAACAAGGCCATTTGTGTAAACACCCCACCCCCATCTGAGGATATTATCCCTGGGCTGCTCCAGAAGCAATTCCAGGGAAGAGAGATTGAGAGGACTGGAAACTGATGGGCACCTCAACGGGCTCCTCCCCCACCTTCTCTCACTTCTCTGAAGTTACCCTGACAGTTTTGCCATTTTAAAGGAAGATGTTGGTGAGACAGATTTCCGTTTTTCTTTAAACAAAGTCAGGCCAAAACCTTATCCTTTAATTTGTGTGTCAAGGTGGCAGCCAACTGATTGGCACTTGTCAGTCTTATGAACAAAGTATTCTGACTGCATTAAGGCTGGCGGGGAAGGGGGAATTCGGCCTTCATCTGCACTTGAAATGCCCGATCATCTCATCTCGTGTCAAAGAGGTAAAGGTGCCGTTTGATGGTGTGAACATTTGTAAAAATCCAGATGAATCCTCACATGCCAACGTGACCCTTAGAACCTCATGGAGGACTGATTTGACTTTGAGCTGACTTTGATCAGCCTCCTGGTTGGGGATTTTGGAAGCTGTTCTCCAACACATCAGGAAGACCCAGAATTAGAGAGGGCAATGAGGGAGGGAGAAGAAGGCTTGTCAGGGCCGAGCAGAAAGCTAGCATCAGGAATAGGGTGAGAAACAGGGAGGGGAAGCTCTAGGAGAAAGGTGGTTGAGTTGATTTATTCAATAATGCAAGCCAACTTCAGGTCAATGTCTTTCTCTCTTTTTTTCCTTTCTGGCACATAAAACATCACCAAAGAATATTAATGAGATGCGTGTTTTAGGTTGCCCTTTACATTATCCAAAGTGGGTTTAAGCTTTGCACTCCAAAACACCACCACTCTGTTTTTCTCCTTTTGGCCTTCAAGTTGCTGCCATGCCCAGGGCAAGGGGGGCTTGCTATGAACCTCGCCCCCTGCCCCTCCAACAAGCCCTTCACTACCAGGGCAGCCCTGCCCAGAAATCTCTGCCCCACTGCAGAGCAACTGGCTAACTTGCAAATGTCCTGAAGGATATTTTGGGGAGACTGGGGGGTTCCCTGAGAAGAGGTGCACAGTCCAGGGTCTGTTCCTTGGCATTTCCCTTATTATGCCAGGGTCTCCAGGCTAATTTGCCAGGGCTGTTCCTGGCTGCCGTGACCTCCATTAGGCCCAACATTCCTCACTTTTGCAGCTGGCTGGATGATGATGGGAAGGCACTCCCGGCTGCTGCCTGCAGGACAACGGAGCTGTTCAGCCGGACAGATTTGTTCCAACAATCGGCCCCAGTTAGCAATTTGGTGCATTTCCTTCTAGCTGCCTCTTCCTGTCTTCAAAAGCTTCTCGATCCACACACAGACACACCTGCATGCCCTAAATGGGGCAGAGTGAACAGGGATGAGGGCATTCATTATTTCCACAATGGCTGCTGCCTGCAGCCCCGAAGACGATGTTCAAGAGGACTGGAAGGAGAAAAGCCCAGCAAGAGCATCTCTGGCTCCTTCCCTGCGCTGGGCGCTGCAGCTACTTCTTCTTCTCCTCCTCCTCCGCTTGGGGAGAGGCGGAGGCTGCTCTCAGGACAATCCGTCCTCGGTCCATTTGTTTCCCTGCCTCTGCCAGGCAGGTGCTTTTTAAATGAGACAAAACCCCATTCAAGCCACCGGAGCAGCCTGAGATTGAGACAACAAAGAGAAGCAGTCTCGCCCTCTGTCTGATCAATCTTGTCAAAACACAATCATTTAATTCCTTATAAATAAAAAGAAGATATGATTTAGAATGTCATCCTTTGGGTCTCCATGCTGGATTCCCATAAATCAATCACTCCAGGTAAACTGCTGTTATTTAGAAGCAGTTTGACAGCAGACAAGTTAAAAACATAATTTTAAATGTATGCACCGCATGCTGTTGTGATATATCACATGTTGTTGAACGCAGCCAATTTCTTTGCATAGCTGATAGCTGCTTCTTTTACATAGATTCTGCCAGACGCGTAACATTGCCGAGAAGCCTCAGCTCAGAAAGGGAGGCTGCAGGGGACACGGGGAGTCCAGCAAACCCAGAGGCCGTCTGACCTGGGGGGGAAGATGCAGACAGTCCCGCCTTGGAAGACCCTTCCCCTCAATTGGACGTTCACTTTGGGCCCTGCCCTCCTCCACCTGATGCCAGGGGTGAGTTAAAAAGAGCATCTATTCAAGGTCTTTTGAGTTAAAATCTTCTTTAAGGCTGATGAGAAAGTTACCGGAGGCAATTATTACAAACAATAAAACAGTACAAAAGAGGAAGAAGTCATTTTAATCAAGGGTGGACAGTACCAGGTGACCAAAAGTAACTGGAGGAAGCCTCCGCCTTCAGGGCTGTGGTCAAACTTTAATTAAGACAGCAGGAGAAGTGCTGACAGTAACATCCTGCCTGCCACAGGCAGCTCTTCAGTGCAGTCAGTGCTCCAAATTAAGCTGATGAAATAGTACCATAGAGGGTCCAGTTTGGTTGAAGCTGGGTACGAGATTTGGGGCAATGAAAAATGTTTCGTTCTGATTTAGAGAATTGCTAAGGATGTTCCGTTGGACTAGAAGCCCTCCACGTTCCTTTCCAACTCTGTTGTTCTCTTATTCTGTTAAGTTCCCTCTTTTGCCACAACTCTCCTAACAAGGGAAAAGTTGCAGCTGTCTTGCAAGGAGTTTTTTTTGGGGGGGGATAATGGGAACACCCCCATCCTTAAAAGGTTTGATAAGATTATATCATCTTTGAAGGTTGCCTGCAGGAAAGCTCGCGATGCCCTGGGAGAAGGATGTGTCACCTGGACCTCAGGACCCAGAAGGGCTCCCAAACCACCAGAAGCCCCTCGAAGGGTTGACTTCTCAGACCAAGGAAATCCGCCCACAAGAGGGCCAACTTTCCAAGAATAAAGCAAGCCAGGTTGACGTGGTTGACAACGGAGAGCCTTCTGAAGACGCTTGTGCTTAAAACAATTTGTTAGGAGCCATGATTTACTGCCAAGGTAGAAAATGGGCCAGCGTATTGATTCTCGTCCTTTTTTTTTTCTCTTGCAAATGAATGTAATGTTTTATAGGATGTCAGAATAAGAGCGGCAGCCACTTCATCAATGTCAAGTGTTTAAAATGATTGGCTATTGTGATGTAGGAGATTAAATATGAAAGTTTGATGGGTATATAAAACTGAAAAGGTGATGATCAAAAGAGCTTTTATGCCTAATTTGCTGCCTTTCTGAGGAAGTCCATAGGCTGAGCCACGGTGGGTCTGCTGCCCCCGTGGCTTCATCAGCCTCTCCCCTGCCCCCCTTTCCCCAGCCCACCCTCTTGCTTCTCTCCCCACAAGAACGCTCTCCTCCGGGGGGGGGCTCATTCTGCAGGAAAGAAGACAAAGAGCTCCAGATGCCCATCAAGAATGGATAACATTCTCTTTCCTGTTTCCTTGACATGACTGCTCTGGCTCTGCTTGGATTCCCCCCAAAGGGAACCTGAACTGCATTGGGCATCTCTCAGCTGATTAGACCAACTCCTGAGGGGGTTCAAGACCTTCCTGCCTTTGCCAGTGGTGCTCTCAGGTGGGGAAAGGAGAGATTCCTGGGCATCACCAGGTCCCATTAGTTTTTCCGCTTCTTTAGGATCCCTCGATTCATCAGTCCTGAGCCAATGGCTCAACGACCTTTTAATGGTCTGCGATGTGGTTGAGGAGACCATCGGAAGCAAAGATTGAGTTGGGCTGAACTCCCGCAACAAACCAGAGCTTGCAAGTATCTCCTTGAAAGCTCATTAAAACAGGCCTCCATGGCAAGTCATTCTGGAAGCTGGATAGACAAGCTGGGCAGGCAAAGGCCTGAGACTCTCTTCAGATCAAACCTGCCACCATCTGTGCAGGGCCGGCCTGCTGTTGACAGGACACACTTCAGTAATGCTGCCATGCAGGGCAACCATCAAAGAGGCTGTCTTTGGTTGAAGGTAGATTTTAAATTCTGATTTTGGGATGAATGACAGCTCTCCAGGCTGGAAGTGAAGTGTGACTCTTGCCTTCTCAACTTTCCTGTTGTGCAAAAACACAACCGCCCCCCCCCCATGAAAACAGATTTGGCACCGACACTTCATCTATAGATAGAAATTAAATCCCCAAAGGCCCCCTTTGTGGCAGCCTCCTACCGGGAGAGATATTGGGTTGGTCCTATTCGGTTTCTCTCAGGGGAACCAATGTTTGTTTCATTTCCTGTACTTGGAATAAGCAAAAGGGGGAAAAAAACCAAAGCAAAACTTGAAAAACGTGTGTTATCCTTTTTTAGCAGATATAATAAATTCCACACATGCTTTATTGCTAGGTTACACTAAAAAAAAAAAAAAAAGCCAGCACCAGGGCATAGTCTAATTATTTTCGTTTTAATTGTTGCAAGGAAAAGTTAAAAAAAAAATACACAGGCAGGACAAATGTTCTTTTAATTAGCTGAGGACTTTATTAGCTGGCACTAATTAAAGTATTCCTTCAAGTCTGAAAAACGTCCAGATTTATCCCATCCAGCATCCAGCTGATTCTTAAGTAATTTATCAAAAGAGGAAGTTGATTTTAAGCATTTATATACCCCTCTCTTTCCTTCTCCTTCTTCATTCCCCAAATCTCTCCATGTTTCTCTAAAGGGGAACAGGCTCAGAGAGAGACTGGCCACTCTTCAAGGTTACTCACCCACCAACCAACCCAGAAAAAGTTGGATAACACCACAGCTGATCAGAAGCCCTCCCCCCCACCCACCCACCAGCAGCCTTAGGACTCCTCTGACACTTCCAATGGCAGGAACCAGCCCAAGCATCCCTGGCCAGCCTGAAGGAAGGACTCGATTGTACAGCAAAGGGGTCAATCACTGGGGCACGCCAGACCTCCAAGACTATCAGGGTGATTTCGCTGGCACTCAGCCCTTTCAAGCCAAACCATCTGTCTCCTGCAGCCCCTATTGGAAGGTTCACAATTAAAGTCTTGCTTTTGCACAGACAAGTGGATGTATAATGGTACACACACACACACACATACACACACACACGATTCCAAACTTACTTACTTACTCTCTCTCTCTCCCCTCCCCCCTCCCTCTTTCCTTTCCTTTCCTTTCCTTCCTTTTTCCTTTCCTTCCCTTTCCTTTCCTTTCTCTTTCCTTCCCTTCCCTTCCCTTCCCTTTCCTTTTTCCTTTCCTTTCCTTTTCTTTTCTTTCCTTTCCTTTCCTTCCCTTCCCTTCCCTTTCCTTTCCTTTCCTTTTTCCTTTCCTTTCCTTTCTCTTTCCTTTCCTTTCCTTTCTCTTTCCTTCCCTTCCCTTTCCTTTCCTTTTTCCTTTCCTTTCCTTTCTCTTTCCTTTCCTTTCCTTTCCTTTCCTTCCCTTCCCTTCCCTTCCCTTTCCTTTTTCCTTTCCTTTCCTTTCCTTTCCTTTCTCTTTCCTTCCCTTCCCTTCCCTTCCCTTTCCTTTTTCCTTTCCTTTCCTTTCTCTTTCCTTTCCTTTCCTTCCCTTCCCTTCCCTTCCCTTCCCTTTCCTTTCCTGGTTATTTGCAAGAAGATGTCCACATGCAGCACAGATTTTGCAGCCACATCGTGTACAGGTCCCAAACATCTGGAGTTACTGCCAACCTTTGATCCTGAAGACTTGAGGCTTCCCAACAGGCAGCAATTCAACGGAAGCATTATTTTTCTTCTGACCACTGGCCCCAGGAGAGAAAAAAGTAGATTCCATCTCAGCTGCTCAAAGTCCTCAAAGCCTCAAAGGAAAGGAGGCCTCCGATCCTGGTTATCAGGTCACATGAGTTCAGCCTGATCCAGGTCTCTGCAACCTAGATTCGCAGTTGTGATCTATTTTTACCCCTCTCTCTGGTGGGAGAAAGGACCCCCTTGAACCACAAAAGAGAAAAAAAGTGTTTATGACATGAATTCTAATGTGAAGGATGAGAGAGAGAGAGAGAGAGCCAAGGCTAACCCAAGGGAGCATTTGCACCTGGAACGTTGCCTCGCTTTTCCCCTGAAATTAAAGTTCCACCCTTTAATAATGGGATTGTAACTATGTGCTCAACCAGCAAGTGTGCCCCAGTGCCAAGCCTGTGGTTGGTCCAGACGTTTGAAGACAGGAAGATGGATTGGAGCCGAGTCTTCTGAAGGGCTGCAGAGCCCAAAGAGATGGAAATCCTACCTCTGGGGTGGTCGCAGCCAGAGACAGCTGGCCCGTGGAGTCAGTCGGGGGTAGGCAAGTCAGCCACCCCACACCCGGCTGGTGGTGAGCCAGCCTGGCTGCCCAGAGTGGGGCAGCCCCTTCTTGCCTTCCTTAAGTCGGCAGCAGTTGCAGCCAGGTGGGCTTTCCAGGAGGGAAAACGGGTGCAATAGATCATCGGAATATCACAGATGCCCCGCATGTCTGAGAGGCATCCGTCCTCCTGGTTGGCACCACTTTGAGATTTTAGCCGTGGATGAAACTTGGTGCTTCTCCCTTCACTTCTCATTACCAGGAGTTGAGCCGGATTCTGACGGCTGTCGTGCCTGAGAGGTTAGCAAAGGAGAGAGGCTGACAGCTATGCTAATACTCCACTCTTTAGGAGGTGAGGATGACATGGAAGGTCCTGCTTCAAGAGGCAGGCCGGGTGTTGGAGTAATTTAATGAAGTGTTACATGGATCCTGACCTTTGTAAGGGAGGTGGGCAGCTGGGGGGGGGAGGAGACTGTTCTGGTAGTTAACCTTGACATCTGAATGGTGCTGCGAGTTGTTGAGCATCCTGGCCCAGCAGCTCCAGGCAGCCCAGGTTGTATGTGTTCAGGTGACACTGGATCCTTTGCATGGCGAAAAACCCCACCTAATGCTGAGCTGAAGCTCATGTTATGACTCTTCTTGTTGGACAGACAGAGGAGCCGCTGCCCACAAAGGGGGCAAGATGGAAAAAATGTGTCAAAGCACAACCAAGATGCAATGTGAGGTCAGCCACCAGCCCCCTTCAGGTCAAGTCGATGTATATAAAACTAATTTTGGGAGCCCTTGTCCTGAAAACTCCTGAGGCATGCCACTGTCTCACAAATCATTGCACCCAAATGCAGAAATTGCTGATAAAAACTAATTTGGTTTTAGCTGCACATTCAGTTCTAGTCCGTACTAAAATTCAGTATGACAAAACTTGTTTTTCTACCCAATGAAATCAAAATAGGTACTGGCCTCTTCAAGATGTTTGGAGAAGGAAGAAAAGGTGGAAATGCAACATAAAATCAAGGGAACGAGACATCCAACTGACAGACAAACACACACGCAGCAATAATTCACCGCAAAAGCCAAGGATCCCCATGGCAGGAATGCACAATTCTTTCCCTTTGTTTTTGACAAGAGGCCTGGGCCACTCCTGCCTGCTGCAGAAGGTCCGAAGCCCCATCAGGCTGTTCTTCTCCGGTGGAGTTCATCCTTCCTGCTCTCAGCTGGGAAGGGCCGGGCCGCTTTGTCAGAGCCAGCCTTGAAAGCTTCTGGGACAGGCAAAGGACCCACCTGGGCATTCCCTCTCAGGAAACAAAGAGATGCAATGCTTTGTGTTGAGCAGAGATGGCAAGATCAATGCCACCCTGCTCTGCCAATTATTTTAAGACCCACCGAGAACATGGAAAGGGTCTGGAGCAGGATTGGGCTACCGTGCTAGTTTTCACGCTCTAAAATTAAATAGCTGACAGCAACTTTCTTTGAGCAATTCCGTGGCAGCTGCAAATTTGTCACCTTGAAGGGCTTTATAGAGAAAGAACAAAAAAGGGAGCTATTTCCCCCTTGAGTCTTCTCGTGTGCCGAGCTGGCTATTGAAGAGCCAAAGAGCTCAGCATTCCCATTCACCTGGGGTGCATCTTCCTTCCTATTTCATGTATTATTTTCTTACAAAGTACTCAGAAGTGTTGCCAGCTGGTGAAGCGGGCAGACAAATAAGCTGAGCTCCTGACTTGACATGGTTCTGTTTTTGTCACTTAACATCGTTAAAAACTGCCGGTCTCAACTTTGCGGAGCTGGAGAAGGCTTCCCATGGACCATGTTTCTTGTCCTCGACTGGCCATGTTCTTCAAGATAAAGAAGTTATTTTTTTTATGTCAGAAAAGCTGGCGCCTCTAAAGCATTTGTTGTTCATCCATCATTGCTGATGAAGACCTCAACACCCTGAGTCACGTTGGAACTAAATGTGATGGGTCCAAGATGGCTGGTCAGGCCAATTCGGGGCAGGGGAAGCCTGACACACCTTGGGCAACATGTGCACAGCTCATGTTTATGTTGTGCTTCTGCAAGGCACCTTACTTGGTAGGCTTAACAGCTCTTAGGGATGAAGCCAGGCCTTATAGAGAGATTTTTGTGCCACGTCTCCCCGATGGCCGTGTCTCTGTCAAGAGACTTCAGGGAGGCTTTAATGTGTCTTTGAGGCATTTCCTCTGCCCTCCATGCAAGCAGTTTCCAGCAGTTTCCCCAAAAGAAGCTGTCTGGGTCTGTCCTACAGATGATGGTGCTTGCCCAGCGAGCTGTGCTCTCATCATCCCTGAGTAGGCGGATGGCAGACTTGCTCTAGAGAGAAGCTGGTACTTTATCTAGCCATCGGTCATATTCTGCAAAGACAATTCATGTGGAAATGGTTAAGCTGCCCTGCGTGCCACATTTCACAGGCACGGAGAAGGGCCATGAGTCCCAGAGACCTTCAATTCTGCTGCTGCACTAACTCCTCGATTTTCCCACACAGGGAAGGGCAGTCTACCGAAAGCCGAACTTGCACCTGACTTCCGTATCGATGGTCACTGCTTGGGAGGCGGTGCTGCTAAAGCAACTGGACAGATCCACTGCCTGTATTTCTGCTTTTTGGTAGTGATTCTGGGCCCTGTGTACGATGCATGATGCATGAGGAGCAGGCTGATGCATGAAAAAAAAGTTTTTAAAAGTTTGTAAAAAGTAAAAAGTAAAGCATTTAGTACATTTAAAATCCCAACTGACGAGCCCATGAATCTGCATTCATTGACGCCAAGATCCCAGTGTCAAACTGCATTCTTTCTCCCTCGCTTTCTCCAAATAAAAAG
The DNA here is from genome assembly GCF_059756535.1 of Pantherophis guttatus. Lineage (NCBI taxonomy): Eukaryota > Metazoa > Chordata > Lepidosauria > Squamata > Colubridae > Pantherophis > Pantherophis guttatus. The sequence goes on from NC_142071.1 coordinate 32,022,411, forward strand.
ACAAAAGGGAGAGAGAATTGCATATTTTTAAACTCATTTAAAAGTCGAAAGAACCCAAACTGTCAATTCCCTAAGTAATTTATTAGCATCTGCTCACACTTCCCCAGTGTGTTATGTGCTAATGCCAGAGTTAGACAGTATATGCAATTCTTCAAGCATGTACCAGTTTAATAGAAAATAAAGTGGTGGTTGATTTGGTTCATTGTTATTTACTACATAAAAATCAGACTCTGCACAGGCATTGCAATAAATGTGTTGTGGCAGCCTCCAGTAATCTATCTTGGAAGGGAGCCTCCCATTCCTAGAAGCCCGGAGGATCTGTCCCAGCATCCACTGGAATCACTGTGGTGGGCTTTTGGGGGACAGGGAGCCATTGCTGAGAGATGGGATGCTGAGGTTTCTGAGGAGCCCTCAGACTCTCCGCTTCTCAACACCCCATTAGTATGAGCAAAAGGCATCACCAGGGGTTCCCATCACCCGGGCATGAAGCAAAACATGCCCCTTTCCAGAAATGGTCCCAGACAAAGCAACCATCATCGCTGCTGTTTAAGGTACCCAAGAACAGGGAATGTTCTCCCTGCTCACTAACATGCAGGGAACAATCTCTCATGAAGTCAGCCACAAAGGAAAAAGGATGTCCTATTAAAAGGAAGAGAAAAACGGACTCATTTTTATTAATGAATCCAAGAAAAGAGCAGCTTCAGAATCTGAGGCAGTTGTTGAGAGAGCTTTACAGCCGGCTACTCACCATCCAGATCAAAGCAGTTTTCAGCCCCTTCTCACTGAAGAAAAGCTGCTGTGAGAATCAGGGGCTCCCTGGTGAGAAAGGAGGCTCTGGGTCTGGACCCAGAAAGAAATCTTGATCTGTTTCGATGCCCAGTGTGGTTATCCTCATCAGACGTCCACCCACGCTGACCTTGGGAGGCCAGCTGGTCCACGGGACAGCCACAGCGGGACCTTCCCAAATCACCTGAACGGCTTCACCACGTGGTGGCTGATGGGTGGCCCTGCCCTCTCCTGTCAGGAGAAACAAAGAGGCCCAAGTCACCAGGAGCCCTGATTGTTCTTCCATCTTGCCTAATAGCATTTTTGACAGCTCGGTGAAAGAGCGTAATTATTATTTTTCCCCTTAATCGTAATAAAAAGGGGGGATTGCAAGGGCCTTCTTTTTATGTTCAGTGCCTTTTAATTAGGCTTCTATAAAACAGTTCTAAGTGTGAAGCATGCAGCCATTGCTCTCCGGATAGCTAACCCTTTAGACTTACACTCTGAGTAGGAAATGATTGTCTTCCCTATTCCCTCCTGCCTTCTTCTTTTTTAAAAAAATGTTTTCTACCAGACAAGAATTGCAGCGTGAGAGATAAATCAAAGCCAGCAAGGGTTTTTCTCCGAGCAAGAAAACTGGCTGAGGGGTCCATGGAGTTGGATCCCAGTTTTCATGCAAATCAAGGTGGCTTCCTTGAGGAGATATCCGGGGAATCTCAGCCTCTGCAAACACTGATAGAACCAAGTTGAAGCTCACATCCCCAAAGAGGACCTGCGCTGTGGGTCAACTTTTACCGTTCTCAGATATTTCTCTAAGTGGCTTTCAGCTGGGAAGATATTTTAACATGAAAAAGCAAAGCTCAGATATCTCAGAGAGCGATCTTTATGCAGGCAACATATGGATATTTTCGCTACCAACAGGCTGACTTGACAGACAGTGTACAGGACAGAAATTTGATAAATCAAAGAAACATTAAAGGAAATCAAGATTTCAAATTAATATGGGAATAGGAAGAGTGAAGACTTGTAAAACACAGGATGGAAATCAATGGACTGACTTGCATCCTTCTCCAGCCGTCTTCCCAGTTCGAAGCGTGCCAGGGTTGACCTGTAACACAAAACACGAGTCCTTTAATCTGTGTTTTCTGCTGATGCTGTTGCTCTTGGCTTTGGCCTAAGTCCGTGGTGAAATCCAAATGATTTTACTACCGGTTCTGTGGGCATGGCGTGGTGGGCGTGGCAGGGGAAGGATACTGCAAACTCCCCATTCCCTCCCCACTCCTGGGGGAAAGGATATTGCAAAATCTCCATTCCCACCCCAGTCCTGGGGGAAGGATACTGCAAAATCTCCATTCCCACCTACTCTGGGGCCAGCCAGAGGTGATATTTGCCAGTTCTCTGAACGGCTCAAAATTTCCACTACCGGTTCTCCAGAACCTGTCAGAACCTGCTGGATTTCACCCCTAAGAGCAGGTAGATCCTTCCAGAAGCAGCTTCCCCCAAACTCAAAGACCCAAAGTGTGATTTGGTGTTTTCTGTTGGTTTGAGTTTGCACAATTAGAACCTAGTACAGTAGAACCTCTGGTCATGAATGCTTCTGACCACAACCAAACCGAGTTCCGGCCAAGAAATTAACAAATTATTATTATTATTTTGTGCCCGATTTCCTGTTCCATGGTTTTGTTTTGTTTTTTGGTAAGCGCCAAATTTCCAAAATTAAGTTCGGGTCATGACCAAATCGGGTTGTGACCAAAGTTATGGAATGAATTATGGTCATGACTGTATGGATTTGAACGCCCCTGAAAGTGGTTGCCTTGAGGCATCCCAGTAGAAGCTCCTTCTACTTCAGATCTGGAAAAGGGCTGTGATTTTGCAAGATATCCCTTGCTCAAGGGAGAAAAAAACTGCTTCCCCTGGAGCATCAGGCATAGAATCATTTATTTTACTTTAGGTTTTTCTTATCTTGCTTTTCCACATCTTTCAAACCAATTTACATAACTGCACAAAATGTCAAACATCCTGATAAAAGTTGACCTGCAGCTGAGACTATCTGGGATGCCAAACCCTGTTGTTGATTACCAAACAATCCTAGGAATTCTTTGCACATCCTGGGTATGCCGGGTGGGTCTGCAGAAGTTTGGAGGGGTCTTTCATTTCATCAAGCTGCCCCCCCCACCCCGCCCACCCCCCACCCCCCGTGGCTGTGCCTGCAGTCCACGTGGTAGCGGAAGCACCTCCTGTGTCCAACTCAGCAGCTTGTAGCAGCCAAGGCAAAAGCTGCAGAGGACCTCTTTGGACAGAGGAGGGTCTGACGGGGACACAACCAGCTGGGAAGGGGGAAAGGCATCTCTGCAAATGGCCGGGACTGGCAGAGGCAGCCCCTCGCCCGGCAGAAGTGCACGGAAGTGTCTCACTATCTCTAGTTGTCATCCTTCACTCTGACTAGCACTTAGGAGAGCGCGACCCCTTTCAGCAGCTCTGTGCAGGCAATCAGCCCCACACATCGGTCACCGCTGTTTGCTCGCCGCTTCTCCAGGTTATTACAGGGATGTGTTTGAAGAAGAGGATTATATAATAGAGAAATGGCAGAAAAGGTGGAACATGGCTGTCGGGGCTGCCCAGGGAGGGGCTGAGACACAATCGCCATGCAGAAATCCAGCCTTACGATGAGATCCCCCACCAGGCTGAGAAGAAGGCTGGAACAGTGCCCACGGCACACGGGGAAGGGTGCCCATGCAGAGGGGTCTTGCTTCCAAAGCACCTGGGGAGGTGAGTGCACAGAATGCCTTAGAAGAGACATACCTGCCAGAGCCACTTTCGCCCCTGCTGCTTCCGTGGCCCTCCTGGGCTCCAGGATGCAGCTGGAAAGCCAGCATTGGTGATGGATGGACCCAGAGTCCAGTTTAGATAGGAAGTTGGCTTGGAGTCTTCCATCCCATCTCCTTCCCAGCCACAGAGGGAAGCTGGCCCTTCCACAAACTCTCCCGGGAAAGCCTCTCAGTGCTAGCAGATTCTGGAAGGGTTCAAGGCAGTGGTGAAATCCAAATTTTTTTATTACTGGTTCTGTGGGCATGGTTTGGTGGGCATGGCTTGGTAGGAGTGGCAGGGGAAGGATACTGCAAAATCTCCATTCTCTCCCCACTCTAGGGCCAGCCAGAGGTGGTATTTGCCAGTTCTCCAAACTACTCAAAATTTCTGCTACCGGTTCTCCAGAACCTGTCAGAACCTGCTGGATTTCACCCCTGGTTCAAGGCCTTGGTCTCACCACTTTCTGGAGGACCAAAGCTGAACAAAGAGAAGCAGGAGGAGCAGGAGGAGCAAGGGGAGAGAAAGAGAGGTCTGCTGGGCTCCTTCGTGCTTCTGATCTCAATGCTACTCTAACCCTGCAGACAACTTCTCTGCTTCTGCCTACCTGAGGCCTCATTCTGGCTGGCAACCCTTTCCCGGCAAACGGAAGCATGTTCCCGTGTCAGAAGTGGTTGCGTCAAGTCTCTGGCTTCCAGAGCAACGGGGCCAGCCAGGCAGCCAGCCATTTATGGGATCAAGGATCAAGAACTGGGGGAAGAGCTGTCAATTTCTTTAAAAGGGTCATCTTGGAGAGTTGGTGCTCTGCGAAGAAGCCATGTGGGAGCTTCCCAGCACTGTCTCCAGGTTTGAAGAAGGGCCAATTCCATTCCGAATCAGCATGACAAAAAATACATCCCCTTATCTATGTTTTTCTCTTTCAGTTGTGACACATGTGTGTTTTTCACCATGACAGATGATCATCCAGAAAAGAGCGTGGCGGGATGAATGCGCTTGTCATGGCACGGGGAGTCGGGATCGTTAACATTCAGGCAGCACATCACACCAATTGTGCGCGGTGATGCTGCACCCACAAATGACACTCACTCATTCCGTGGGGCTGTTTGCTTATGGTAAACAAGCCATACACAGCCTAAAACATTACGCAGGCATAATAAGCGCTAACCAGCCTCCTCGTCCCTCAAAACTACAATTTTGCAGTGGGCTCCAACATTCACTTGCTAGATTGGTCACCACAAATTGCATAGCATGTCAATTAAAAAGAAGGCTCTCTCTGTTTAAACCCCCCATGTAAAGAGCCGGATACCTTTATTATTATTATTATTATTATTATTGACAGAGGGAAAGGGTTAAAATATTTGTACATGCCTCCCGTCTCAAGGCTGTTTGGACAGGAGGCTTTCTCAACAGCCACACTTCACCTGTTCTGAGGGCTGTTTTCTTTCATTTTGAACACCTGACCTTCACCTCTTTATTAAAGTAAGTTCAGAAGAAATATCTGGGTATTCCTACGTAATTAAGCAGCTTCTTGTGCTTCCTTTTTTCAAGTGAAGGAAAGCGTTCCTTAAAAGGGGACTTTTCCCCTATGATTTCCCCAGCGCTGACATTCAGTTCTAATGCTGAACCAGCAGGTGTATTTTGGAGAATTCCTCCCTTCCCAGCCCACTCCATTTCAGAAAAGGGACCCATCCCCAAGGGGTCTTGGGGGGTGAACCTAAACAGGGGTACATTCCCCTGAAAAATGGGGTCCGGATGGGTCTTTGTGCTCGCTTCCTTCGTCCAGAGGGATCGTTTCCCTCTCTGTCCTTTCCAAACTGCAAGGATTGCTGAGTTCCAGACCTACATGGGGATGAAGCAGCTGGGCAGCTGTGAAGGGAAGGAAGGTGTTGGACTGAAGGGAGGGTGCTTTGCCTTCTCCTTTGACTCTTTCCCTGTTTCCTGGACAAAGAAAACATCAGGACAGAAACTTCAAGAGCACAAAATTAAGGTGGATGAAATAAAAGAACAAAAACAAAACACCTCGCTGGATTCTCCATAGCAGCCAGCAGAAGTCTGGAGAGAAGGTCTTCCTTCTTTCTCGGCTGGTTTCTGGATGTTCGGACAAGGCTGCCCAGGTCATTTGCTGCCACAAACATTCCAGCCTCCCGTCTGGAGCACCCAGGACTGCCCAGGTCCACTCGGAGCAAATTTTCTCTTCTGCTGGGATAATTCTTTTTGTGACCCTGCAAATTAGCCATCCTTTCCATCTAATGACCGGGCCAGTCCTGTCTGAAGATGACAGAGAGGACTTTTTTTTCTTTCAGGAGTCACTGCTGGCAAACAAAACGGTCTCATTCCTCATAATTCCCCCCAACTCTGGGGCAATAGAAGCCCACCATCCCTTTTCTCCCCTTGGCTAAAAGGCTACCTTCTCCATTTCTTAAAGGAAGGTGCCGGCCGGCTGCTGCTTCCAATACCTCCTCTTTTTTTCCTGAACAGATATTAAGTGCTGCTTCCTTATTGCATCTTGTAACAAGATTGACAATGTAGTTAAAACCCAGGCAGGCCTTGAGCACCCAGAAGAGGCCCCTCCCCCCTCCCAGGGGCTGCATTCCCCTGCTTAGCCCTTCAGATCCCCCAAGGCCTTCACCTTCTTTCCCCACAGCTCAGAGACACAAGGTCTTCCTCCATTTCTCCCTCCCAAGTTCGCTTCCACCTGCTCTTCAAGGAGAGCAAAGTCAAGGACCAGAAACATGATCCTGGGGCCCAGTCAGGCTTGCTGGGGCTGGAGACGGAGCAGCCTCATCCATCCCAGGGATGAGGAGGGTTCCAATCACGGCACCGCAAAGGTCTCCATCCTGAATTGCTTTATATAAGTTGGGAATATCCGTCAAAGGCATCTCTGACTGCTTCTGGCAGTCCTTGCCCAGGGTGTGACCTTCTGCTCCTCCCATTCCCCTTCCAAAACTGGCTATTCCATTGGTTGCTTGATGGATTACCAAGTGCAAAGTGTGTGTTTATTTTCTGAGAGACACTGAAAAGGGACCCATCTGTCCCAGGTTCCTTATCTGCTTGGCACTATCAGCCGAAGAATCTTATCGCTGTAATTACCACGTCCAACGTTGGACTAATTGCCTTTCTGGAGCCATCTTGCCTCCTGTCTGCCTGTTGTAGAGGCAGAGCAAGGAGGAAGCAGACTAGAATGTGGATTGGGCAGGCTGCTCCCCCAGAGGAGCAAACAGGAGCAGACAGCTGTGGCACTTACACCCCTGGCAACAACCATCCCCCTCATCCAAAACCTGGGAATCCTGGTAGCTGAGTGAAAGCCCCCAACCATCAGTCTGGAGAAGGGCAGTTTCCTTCAGCCTCCGCTGGGGATTTAGAGAGGCAAAAGAGCCACCATGGCAGCCATGTAGGGAAAATCCTCTACTATTCTCATGAGGAATTGCTTACACCAGATGCCAATCTCTGCCATCTCTGGAAATCCCTCTGGGTCACACTCCTTGTTTTCTTCCCATCAAAACATCAGGACATTATTAGGACTCCCTTGGCTTGATTTTGTTCATTGGTTTGGTCGATGGAATTTATTTTTGCATATATTGTATACTTTGACAGCTACTTCAAACCACACCTTGGTAGGCAAAAAAAAAAAAATGCCATTATTAAGCTCCATGACAAACAACTCAAATCTGAACATCTGTGGCTTGTCCAGTCAACTCAAACATTTCCCCCTTGACCAGCCATGGAGTGCCATGACATCACAGCAACTCAGCCAATGGCTGGGAACTGTCACAGGAGGCAGAAAACAGAGGCATAACACCATCATGTGGACAGACTCTGCACTGCTCCTCACACACAGTTGGTGAACATCAACAGTTGTACAGAAGATAGAAATGGGATGCCTTATTCAGATGATCTGATGGCTGCGTTCCTTGAGCCCCTCTAGTTAGGACAAGCTTTCATGGCTGCCATGATAAACTCAAGGCCACAATCACAGAAGGGAAGGCCAGGAACTGATTTTAGAAAGAGCTCCACCAGCCTGAGAGCAGCCAGCAAATGGGATGGAGATGTCCACCCTCCGACATTCATGCAGAAAGGACGTGGTTGGGCAGGTACGGAGCTCTTCTGATGAAATCCAAAGACACCTTTACCTGGCCTTCTTTCTCCCATCCATGATGGACCACAATGTTGTTCCTATCTGAGAAGTGAGCTTTCAAAATAAGAGGGCAGCAAATCTCCTTTGGATCCACAGCAATTAGTGCCTATTTGTCTCTGTGATTCCAGATGATGTTTAGTGCTTGAAAAGGAGGGGGGAGAGTGGCCCTGAAAAAAAAATGATAAAAAGGAAAGAGAGATGTAATTGAACTGCTCTTGGGCTCCTGTGGGACGTGGGTAGATGCTTCACTTTGCAGCGTGATAAAGAGACGTTGCCTTGATCAGAGGCAGATAAGCAGACAAGCTGATTAGGTAGTGTCCCAGAGGCAAGGCCTAATTTTAGAGTCTGTTTGTTAACTAGCAGCCTTTTTTCTGATATTTGGTTTGCATACTGTGTCATAATATCAAGCAGCAGGCTTTTAAGGGGGAAACAAGCCCAGGTTTGGGCATGCAGGATGGAGCAGGAGCTGGGGAGGCACTCCTGCCCCGTGTGCAAGCAGCCCACCTGACGTGGCCAGAGATTTGGGTCCCTCGGGTTCTCCTCGCTTGCCCAGATGTGGAGGTGGGCTCGAAGGCCTGCAGCAGCTGCCAGGAGGACACGGAGCAGGGATGTGAGCAGAGGCCTTTTGCGTGGAGACGACTTTCCCTGAAGGCAGAAGAGCAGCCCTTGGTCACTGTTCTCTGGCGGGAAGAGCTTCTGTTTCTGGGTTTGAATTCATTTCATCAGTTGACCAGCCTGGACGACGGTTTCTCCTTGCCTTGCAAGGGACCTCCCAGCTGTTGCTTCTGGTAAGCCTGGATCATTCTTCCTGCAGGTGCCAGACAGGGAGAGAAATATATGAAAGTTGTTTCTTTGATCATCTCACCCCCCCCCACCCCACACCCCACCTCCATAGATATTTCAGTTGCCCAGTTGATCTCCTCTGACTCTGGGCTCTCCGCCTCTCTTTCCAGCCTCACCCTGTACATTCTCGTGGTCTCCTATATTCATCCCTTTCCTGTCATCTCAGGAACTGAATTTTCAACCTCACCTTTACTGAACTGGCGCCCATCCTTCTCCCATCCCACAGACTGTCCTCTTTCTCCCTGCCTTGGAGCTTCAGCCACATCTGGAGATCATTCTCCACCTTCTCTGAGGATCCTTGGCCACAAGTCCCCTTTTATTCCCCATCAGGAATAAACTCTAAAACAGACCCAGATAGGAGAAAACAGCCACAAGTAATTGCTTTCCAAATAGGAAGGTTTATCTTAAGAAAAAGAAATGGAAAAGTGACGTTTGGGGTGGGGGGGAAGAATGTTAATTATTATTTCTGCCTTTAAAACACATTTTAGCTTATAATTGCACACTATGTGTAACCCTTGCAGGTTGGTGTGTTTGTTTGACAATTGGGGAGAGAAATTTGCTGCATCTTATAGCAACCAATTGAATTAAGCTGCAGAAAAGTATTGTAACCAGTAGGGAGTAACCCAGGAGCTGGCCTTCGAGAGCAATTCCACCTTCCCATCACCCACTCAGGAAGAGAGAACGCCCTCTTCCAGGCAACACAAAGCCCTTCAAGCCTTCCCAAAATGCCTTGGGCAGAACTGCTGGCATGATTGGGCTGTTGGAACACAACCAGAGAACCAAAGTTATGTGGAAGGCACCAGGGTGCATCCCTGCTCCATTCCCCCTGGGGCTGCAGAATGTTGTGGTGGTGCCAGTCCTTCCTTCAGGGCTACCTCCAGGCATCCACATGTGGTGCAGGTCCCCTTGAAGGTGCTTTCCCCAGGATTCTACAAGGCCTGGCCTTCTGGAACAAAAGTCCAATTCCTGTTTGGACAGCCTTCCTGTGGCCAGGATGGCTGCTTTGGGGATGTCTGAGGAAGGCCACCACAGAAGGTGGAAGTAACTGTGAAGTGGATCTGATTAGAAATGGCAGGGACCCATCAGGAGAAGAAATTGTTCTCCTGTAAAAAAAAAAAAAAAGAAGAAGAAGAAGAAGAAGAAGACTGGAATGGCTGGAAATGTCATGGTTCCAGATGAGAAACATGAAGAAACAGAAGAAGATTGAATGTCTGTCTAGAAGCCTGGTCTCTTGGCCACCTGGATATCTTCTGCAGAAGATCAGTCTGATATCACCTACCATATTTCCTTTTTCTCTTCCAACCAGCTTGCCTATTTGGGAAATGATGGTTTCTTACTCTGTGCTAGATGGTCACCAAAAGAGACTCTAGGTTGGGAAGCTAAGATTGTTTGCGTCTAATCATGTTATGACAATTGTTGTTGTTTTGATATCTTCAAGGTTACAAAGGCTGGATGGGATGGAGAAGATCAAAGAACTGGTCTTCCTTGAGAAGAAGGGATGAGGTTCACAGGAGAAGGATGAAACCAAGAGTTTGTGCCTGCTTGAAAGAAAAATTCATTACATTATTTCTCACCTGAAAGCAGTTCTGCTTATCTGACTTGTTCTGTGTGCGTGTGTGTGTGCGTGTGTGTGTGTGTGTGTGTGTGTGTGTGTGTGTGTGTGTGTAGAATACAAAACTGGGTCAGGTGCAGTTCTGAGCCAGAGGAATCCTTTCATGCGTAATGAGAGGGGAAGGAAGGAGGTGGGGCTGGACTAAGGCACCCCCCTGGTTGGCGGTTTCTGGATCTTCATGAACGTCGCTTCTGAATTGGGCAGGGTGGGAGGGGCGCCTCCCCCTCCTCAGCCAGCCTGCTGCGGAATCCTCGTGGGGTCCCCTGGGTGCAGCAGAAGGATGAGCCCAAGGAGAGATGCTTTGCCCGAGGGCCTTTCAGCCAGGCATGCCGGTGGGCAACTTCCTCTTCCTGCCCCGGATGAATGGGGATGGGTGGATTTGGTCCTTGATTTATGGACCTTCCCTGTTCATTTCTAGAGGTATTCATTCTAGCCTGGGGGGGTATAGTGCCAATTGGCTAAACTGTCAGGGTTTCATCCCAAGGGAGGGACCTGGCATAGAGTCCTGCTTCTTCCTCAGTGCCCATTCACAGGAGGGGTCCTGGCTGATGGGACCTGAGAGTGCCATGGTGGAAGGTCTGCTCTCCGCTGAATCCTTCAGGTACAAAGACTTTGACGGAGGCAAAGGCCAAAGGAGCAGAGAATTTAATTGGGTGGGAAGGAGGAAAGTTAAGTTACAATATTCTTACTAGAGCAAAAAGTATTTTAAAACAAAAAATGAGCTGTCAGCATAGAGCAGAGTGCCAGGTGATTTCCTGGTTCCAGCTCATAACACTCACTTATAGCTTCATTGGCATTAAAGGCCCAACATTTTGGTAGGACCTCCTCATCTTCCCCCTCCCACCCCAGGTTTATTCATAGATATCAGTTGCTGCAATCAATAAAAGTCGTCTTTTCAGCCTTAAGAAAAGAAGCCAGTGATTGTTTGGCCATCTGCAGTGAATCCTAGCCAGAAGCATTTTGTTTCTAATGTGTCACAGATGGACACAATCTGGTCTTCAGATTCACTTATTCTAACCAATTTCATGCTAGACATAATTTATATGTTCCCATAACTAGTTTTGCAACAACAAAAAAGTTTATATGTGGTATGTACGATGGTTTTATGAAATGGCCTTGTACACCACAAATGTCCCATTCCCCTTTTTAGTATATTATATCCAGACTTTGCTAAAATTCCCAACACTAGATTCTAAGTCCAGGTATCTCACATCCAGATGCCAACAGACAGGTCTATGCAAAGCAAAGTTAAATACCAACCTTGCAGGCTGAATCCATGACCAGTCCTTCACTGTCGTTTCTTGTGAAGAATTAGCAGTCAGCTCGTGTAATTTCAGCTCAGTACAACCCACACAGACCCTCCACAATGGCTTTCAAGGCTTTCACACAGAGACCAGCCTTTCCCTTACCTTGAAGAGGGGCAGGGAACCTGGACCTTCTGCACAGCAGGTAGGTGCTTGCCTGGTGAGCTTTGGGTAGCCTTGGCTTGCTTCCGGGAGATATCTCTGCACAGTTTGCAAAGCTAAGAACTGGAGGATCAGTCAACTAGAATGGTCCAGAATTGGGTCTCTCCACAATGCGTTAAAACTAGTCTAAGGTGGGGTGGGTGGACCTTGGGACTTCATAAACATCAGGACTTGGCATCTACTTAAAATCACAGCAACAAGGAGACAATTGACCAACTTGGTCCCTCAAGAATGTGGAAGTAGAACTTCTCAATATGTAGCCACTGAGGTTGTGCTCAAACCCACCTGCACAAGCTTTCTTAGTGGGAAGTGGCTTTTTTTTCTCAGTCCTCCCCACCCCCCAAGTTCTTCCCAGCACCATTCCCAGCCCTCCTGCTCTCAAGATTAACTTCAAAATGCATAAAGGTTATGGAAGTCCAGTTCTGGCCTTCCCCAAACTCTCCTTCCACGTCCCAAATGAACTTCCAGGAATTGATCTTCTCTTTACTCCTACACAAACACCGACATTTCATAGGGCTCCCCAGTGAGTGGGCTTTGTAATGCACGCAAACAACTTTCATGTCCTTAAGTGTATTTAATGCACGGGAGTCTTTCCAGTTCAAGGACAGCATATTTTTCAAGTCAGTGGGGCAGTCAGAGAAGAATTGGTGTGTGTGTGTGTGTGTGTGTGCATCTGCATCAGAAATATGTTTTTGATCTCCAAAAGAGCTGGATTCGTCAGGCAGCCTGATTGATAAAACATCACTCCTCCGCCAATTAACGTGAGAGAGTCAGAAGTTTGCAGGAAGAAAGAAGGCATTGATTTTGATGTGGGGTTTCCATTACTTTGGTGAAATAAGGCTGTGCTCTGGCTTTAAATATTTATGACTTCAGGGAAGGGCGGCCGAGACCAGTGTGGGGGAGCCAGATGATCGGAAGCTGCCAGAAAATGCACACGAATGTGTTTTGCTCCGAGGATGATGGGGTCCCCATGAAAATGTGAAATTAGACTTTCAACCTCACAAACTCAACTCCTTTCTCATCTTGGTTGAGTTCCTCCCCATCTTGCAAGCTCAGCTCATGTCTTATCTTAACCTTAGCTGGGGACTAAGCTATAAAGCATATCCCAAAATGGCAGCATAATATCTTTTTCTAAAATCATCTCCTTCCTCTCTGAGGCCAAGATGAAAATAGGAGCATAATCGTCAGCAAACATCAAAACAAAACAAACCCAAAGCCCATCCTCAAAGCCTAATCCTCAAGGCTTCCAGAACTCTCCGTCCTTTCATCTAGGAACCTGCCATTTAGTTATTCTGGGACATGGAGGCCATCACTGGGCTATGCGAGAAAGGAGGAAAGATTCAATTAATGAGCACCTTAGTGGGTTTATTAGCATTTCTTCTGCTCCACCCTCCCTCTCTGCTATTTTTTCCTCTCCAGAGTTAATCTGAAAGGCAGAGTCCACAACATTAACTGGTTGGCACCCTGGAGCATCCGTTTCCCTACCTAAATCAACCCTCTTTCTTTCCAGGAAGGTGCTGAGCTCCATTTGCATGAATATATTTAGCAATGGTGCAGGATGCTCCACCAGGTAGTAAAAGTGCTCAACATGGTGCAAATGCTCAGGAGAAAGCAGCTCTTATGTTTTAGGTCCTCCTTGCTCAATGGAGGAGGCTTCACCGTTATCCAGGAGGAACATTTCATTCCCTCAACCCCTCAGTCAACCTGCACATGGGGAGAACTGAAGTCATGACCTAAAGAGCCGTCACCCCAAGACTGCATCAAGCCTTACAACCTGTATCAAGAAATACAATTCCTGGAACATCTTGGCCAATCCAGCAAGAAGGACTTGCTTTTCTTAGAGGCTAACATGCTTATTAACATATTCAGTTGGCCTGGGGAGAAATGCCCTTCCTCCTCTGGACTGATTGGAGAAGATCTCCAGGGCAGGAGGCCCTTGGGTGAAGTCCCAAGGTTGCTTAGGTGGTTGTCCAGCCAGACTGAGAGAGAGAGGAGAGGAGAGCCTCTGCGGCACATGCCATATTCTCACCTTTGCTTCTCTGAAGCTGGTTGTCTGTTTCTGTTAGCGGAGGAGAGCAAACTGTGATTTTTTGTGTGTCACCCTCCCTCCCCTTTACTCTCCACTCATGACTTTATAAGGCAGTGCAGGGTTTTCTCAAGGACTGCACAGCTATTCAATTTAACTCAGTACAACTCCCTTGAGATGGGATAATTCAGAATTTACCTGTTCGAGGTTTCTTTTTTCTTCAAAAGGTGAGCTAGCCTCTTCTGAGCATTTCCACAGCTCTTTTCAAAGAAATGATCACATCCTGAGCTTCCTTTTCCCTTCTGCTTTTACACCGAGGGGGCAGTCAAGGCTGGGGCCTCTCTTCTGAGAGTATTGTGGAAGTAAAGAAGGCTGCTGAGATCGGGGAGCTTTCAAAGTCACCGTGGTCTTCCCACCTGTGTTGCCTAAAAAAGCCCCAAAGGATCCAAATTGGGAGACCACCTAGATGTTCATGGGAGCTCCAAGTCTGCTCATACCCTTGGTTTCTCCTACTCTTGCTGGTGTCCTCCTTTTCCAACCCTTATTAAAAGTTCATCTGCTCAAACATATTTTGAAGAACCATGCTTGGACTCCAATTGTAGGTAAGTAAGGAAATAAGTCTGGTCAATGGAGTTTTGAAGCAATGGGATGATTCCCAAGACCATTGAAAGTGCACATGGATCCACCCAAGATGGACCACCTAAATTTATCCTCCGCTTTCTCTGCCATTAAACACTTCAAAGAGAGAGCTATCTGCTGCTTTAATTGTTTTAACTAGTTGTTTACTGTATGCCACTCAGAGTCAAATTTATAAGATGGGCAGCTATATAAATCTGATAGATAAATAGATGTCAGCCACAACAGAATTGTGAACGGTTCTTTGCACTTTTTCAACCAATTGTCATCCTGCCCAATACAGAAAGCCAATCAGTTGTCCAAGGCTGACCATAACAATACAGTTTTTCTCCGCTTTTGGCTCCGCAAACTATGTGAAACCAGCCATTATGATCTGTAAATAAGAATATGCTAATCATCATCATTAATGTATTACCCTAAGCCTGGTTTCATAAATCTGAATTAAGCAAACTATAGTCAAGTGTGATGTGCAACTCTGGTCAATGAGAGATGCAAGGCCAGAGCAGTCAATGATGCAGAGGAGATGGCAGGCAGCCTCCATCCTTGGTGGGGGTCCCCCCGTTGCTCTGTTGCCCCCAGGGGAGGGCAGGGGAGGCTGCAATCTGCCCAGGCCCAGGGTGGAAGCCCCTCCCCCTTGAGGAGCTCTTCTTCGGCGTCCTTCCGTCTCCTCTGCACAGGGCCTGCTGGCCCTTTCACCAGGGGGGAGCCGGAGCCTCCGATCAATGAAGCATCAGATGAAGAGGGAGCTGAGCTGAGCTCCACGTGTGATTTATGATTTCACAGGCCGGCTGAAATGCTGTGATCGAGTTTCTTATTGTAATGGTCTCTTGCTGAGCAGTATCCAATTAGATGACCCCCCGGGTCTTTCCCATCGATTTCATTCAGGGTGGGAAGATTTGGCCCATTGTTTTCTCATTACTCTTTTGATGAGAGGGGGCACCAGGCTACCTTCACTGGGATGAAAGGCGCTGAATGAAGAAGAAGCCGGTGGCCCAAAGGGCTGAAGGGCGTGACCTCAAAGCCCAGAATGGGATGTCTGGCAGAGGTAGGGCAACCAGGGGATCTGGGTAGACCAAGCCAAGCCTCCAATGCCATCTCCTGGAAGTTTTGAAGCACGTGCTAGATAGCGAAGAGGGGAAAGGAAAACTGGTAGCTGAAGACATGGAGAAAGATCCTACCCAAAGAGAGTCACAAGGCCACGGGAGAAGTTACTGCTTGAGTCCATTATAGGACTGTCCCTTTGCAAGGAGGATGGTCTCAGACGGTGCAGGTGGGGGGAAAGATTGAGTAGAAAGTCAGGTGCTTCTTGGTGGTGCAGAAGGCCTAAATATCTGCAAATCTTTGGGCACCTAATTTGTGCTTCCCAGTCAATCAGTACCTGACAGTCAAAGGGATCCTGCATCGGGGCCCTTTCTGGCTAATGCTGCTCGAATAAGGGTCCCTTCCCTCCCACTCGTCCAGAGACCCTGCATTCTCCAAAAAGAGGGAGAATCTTTTGGGACCAAGCATGAGGAGGAGGCTCTCTGGGTTGGCACTTTGCACAAAGGTGCTTTTCTTTGCTTGTTTGTTGTTTTTCACACAAGAGAATAGGCTGAAGGGCCATCACGAGCTAAGTGCGTAATGCACCACAGGATTCCCAAACCGTAAGGGCCGGCCTCGCACGACAAGTGAAACGAGAACCAAACAAGCCACAAGACGGCTTAGAGGGCTATGTGAACCTCGTCAATCAGCTGAAAGAAGAAAAGAATCAGAAGCCGCTTCTCTCCTTGGGGGGACAGTTGGGTTGGGCTGAGATAGCTTTGGCAGGAAAATAATGTCAGGGCCGTGTTCAAGGCCTTTGTGGTCCCCTGCCAGGGATTTGCCAACCCAGGTCCTGGCAACCAGGACCTCTTCCCACAACCTTTGCTGGTTGCCATCCTGGCCCCTCTGCAGAGCGGGAGAGGTGAACCTCACTTCCTAAGGAGCCCCCGTCTTGATTCTGGACCACCCAGGTGCACTTTCTGTGCTTCCCAACACAGGAGGAGGTTGGGGGGCAGGAATATTAAGGGGGTCTTCCAAAGGCATCATGGGTTGATTAAATAGCCATCAGTACCCACTGCTGTTCATTACAGAAGCAACCACATGTTATTACAGGAAAGCTTTTCTATCAGGCTCATCTCAGGAAAACAGCAACGAAAACGGTTTCCCAGGGAGGAGAATTAGAAAGGAGGAGCTGAGAAGCATTTCCCTCTTTGGAGAACAAGAGCCTCCAGCCAGGCTGGCATGGCTGCCTCTTTGTGTGGGAGAGAGGGGGAGGCAAGTGCCAATCAACGCTGATCAAGCCTCCTCGGCCAATTTGGATCAAAGCTGTCACTTTTCAGAAGTTTGCTGGGATGCATTTCCTTCCCCTGTAGTGAAGTGGCTCTGAAATGAAGGGGGCTGGGAGGGGGTCTGACAGGCTGCAGTGCACTGGCCAAGTCTCCGCCCACTCTAGAAGAGGCGCAGCCATCAGTCACCTTCTGCCCCACATCAAAGTCCAGGCAAAGGGAAGGGGCTCCCCTCAGATGCCCAGAATCAGGGCAGCCTTCGGCAGCAGTGCAAGGAAGGGGAGGGGGGAGGGATGGGGGCTGCAAAAGGGCTTCCTGAATATCTTCAGGATTCCTTCGCTTCCTCTCCTCTTCCCACAGTCCCAGCTGATCCATTTTGATCTGTGCTGCCCTTTAGCTCCTCAGAGGAGGAGGGGGGGTTTCAGGGCAGGGGGTTTTGCATTCTCCCCCCCCCCATTCATAACATTCCCAAATGGCTGCTTCCTCTCCCCCACCCCCCAGTTTGTTCCTGGTGCAGAGAGTCCTTTGGAGACAGAATTCCAGCTGGCAAAAAGGGAAGGTCCCGGAATCCTGCCCTCCGGCGGTCACTCTCCATAGCCTCCCTCTTCTCAAAGATTTATTCTCTGCCTAATTACAGCCAATTAACACTTAACCCCAAATAAGCCTGCATCTATCCTTGTTGTTCAATAGAGTCATCACCAAGTAGTTTGAGCAGATGCTAATTGAAAATCGTCAGGCAAAAAATTCCTTCAGCCGCTCAGAAATTCCTGCAAAAAAGCTCCTGGACAGAGGTGGTGCCAGGGCTGGGAGGAACTGCCAGCTGGCAAGGGAGGGGCAGGCTCTGCCTCAGCCCCTTCCGTCCTCCTCTCTTGCAGGGAGATTGGCCCCAAACGTCCTTCAGAGCTGCCTGTTCCGGGAGGGCAGGGGCCGTCCAAGCAGACAAAAGCTGGAAATCAGACTGGTGCTCAATTCCTTGCAGAGCCCCTCAAGCCAGCAAAGCACCTGCTGAGCCACCCTGGCTTTGAGAAGAGGCCGGCTTTATCTGAGAGTGAGGGAGGCAGGCTATTCCTTGCTTCTACCGCTGGGAAATTTAAGCTCCCCTCTTTTCCAGAAAGGCCCCGGGGGCCAAGCAGCCCAATACCCAAAGCCACTCTTGATTTTGAGATCAGTTCAGGCTCTTCTTGTTCCTGCCCATCCAAGACTTGCACCCCACAACTTTGCCACAGTTGAACACAAGCCTTGAACGAAGGTCTCATCCTGCATTTCCCTCGCCATGGAGGAAAAACTCTTCTAACCAGCAGATGGAAGGATTCCAGCAATTGCTTTATTGCTTATTTTTCTATGAGCAAGTTAAGGTGAGTTATGGGCTTCTTGTTCCCAAGCAAGTCAGACACAAGAGCTCCAGAAACCTTACACAGAATGTGGATCAAAGGGCACCTACTAGCCGAGGCCCCCAAATAGGGAGAGGGCTGCTTGAGAATTGATAGGGACGCCTGATCACCAGAAGGGAGACACGGCTGTCATTCAGAGGGTGAATGAGCTACAGACACTTTTTTTTTAATGCAACATAGCAGCTTTGATATTTGAGAGGAGCCAAGCCTCTAATTGTTATTCTAACAAGCCAACTCTGTATTTTACTGCAGAAAAAGAGGAAAGAAACACCACATATCCCTGAATCTGCTGCTTTGCTAAAGGCATAAATTCTACAAACATTTTAATCACTGACGGCATATTGGCACAACCAGTAGAGTTCTGCACTTAAATGAGCATCAACAGAAAAACATAATATGAATAAAAGTACGTAGAAAGGAAGGCATGAGCAAATCTTGCTAAATTCTTATTTCAGTTCTCCCAGCTGTCCCATGAGACAACTCACCTGAGATGGGCGTGCTAACTCCCTTGGCCCTTTCCTTGCTGTCTTCCACACTCTTTCCTTGACATGCATCAAACACAGATGGACGGGGAAGCCAACATCATCCCAGGCTTCCATTTTGTCAGAGTGGGGGCCCGTGCTGCCTTCCATTTATTCAAGGAATATCCATCTTGCAGCTGACGGAGATGCTAAGGTTTGTCCACAGCTGGTTCTGGCAAACAGCTGGTCCCTGCAACTCCAAGCCATCCATCACACCTTCCATCCATTGTTTGCAGAGAGTGGAGTTTCATGCCACTTGGAGCTGATAGTGGCCATTTTGTAAGGGCAGGACAGCGAATGATAGATGTAGCCAGCAAGGGATGCCAAGGGCCAAACACAATGCCCTGATTAACTAACATTAACTAACAAGCCCTAAACCCTACACCTTTCTTCATGCTCGTCATTAACTGTTTGGCTGCTTGATTTCTTTCCTGATGTGGGCATACATGAGCTGCCCTCCCAAGGAGGAGCCTGGCTAAGACAGCAGAGGGCACATCAAAGGGTGTGGAAGGATCACGCAGGGCTGAATTGTGAAAGGCCAGCCCAACTTTTCCACCTGAATATTGGCTTTGAGGCCATTCCTCCTGCCATGGAGCTGAGCCAGAAGGGTTTCCTCCCATGGGGAGGGAAAGAGACCACCCACCCAGTGGCGTCAGGGCAGGGGTATCTGCCTCAAGGAAACCAAGCTGGAGGCAGAGTCTGTCGGTGTCATCCCTTGGAAGTTGTTCTTCCATACAGCAGCAGTTCCACCCACTCCTGTTTTGGTGTGCAATAACTTAATTACGGCAATAGGTTAATTGCTTCACTTTCTCCTGCTGGCAGTGAGAGACGTCGGCTGGGCGGGAGGCTGAGAAGCGGCTGATCCAATTTATTATTTATTTGTAACCATTCTCAAGATTTTTTTTTTCTGCAGCAGATCTTGATTGCGTGCATTCGTGTGTAGGAGAAGGGAAAGAGAAGAGACCCTGGCAGATTTATTCATCTTTTTCTCAGCAAATAGTATTCTGGATAAACATGGCTGTGACAGAGAAAAGGAAAGTCCGCAGAGACAGATGTTTCATGGTGGCCACTGCTGCAGCTTTCCTGGAGCCTGGAGGGAAACGAAAGGTTGGACCAGCACCAAAGACTCCCATCAGAAGCCCTCGTCGGATGCAGTCAAAGAACGCAACTTCCTTAGGTGGAGGTCTTATTTCTAATGCCAGCTCCAAAATTCATCGGCTGAGCACTATCAAATGTAAGACACCAGAGGTGATTGAGTCAGTGGAATAAAATAAATAAATCTCTAAGGTGCCAAATTCACACGTGCAAATCATCTTTTGTGCCTGCGATGTTAGTGAATTTGAAGCTAGCCTAATGTCAGTGGTGAAGACACAGAAGGAGACGTTGCTCAGATGTTCAGTAGAGAAATCCATCTCCAAACAGGTGATGATCCTTACATGAGTGCAATGGAGGGAGGGGGGCTGGCACTGGTCCAGCAAAATCCCCCCCCAAAAGGTAAGGGTGCCACGTTACATCAGAAGCTGAGGTTTATGTGAAGAGGAGGAGGCGCATCCACTGAGGAACTTGGCCTGTTGAACTCCAAGCTGCTTTGCAGAGCTCTGTCAGAGGCTGGTGAGCTAACAACATCTTTAAGCACACTGAGGAGAGTGACAGGAAGAAAGGGAATTGCAGGTGTTTCCAAAGGTGATATGGGCACTTCAGAAAACTCTTTCCACTTTTCTCAGTTCAGTGGTATCCTTGCAGTTTCGTCCCAATTGTCCAGGTGGAGGTCACTCTGCAGCAACCTGGCATCTGACAAGAGTGTCCCTGCCCCCAGATGGGAGCTAAATGAATGAAAAGGAAGCATGACAGACAGAGGAAGCTGCATTCCGAGGAACAGCACAGATACCTCATCTCCAACTTGTCTTTCTGTGTCCTTCCACAAAAAGCACTTGTGGAACCAAAGGTGGGTTCCTGCACCCCCCAACTTGGCAGCAGCTGCCAGAAAAAATAGGGGTGGGAATTTAAGAGTTGCACCTGCAGCACATCCAGCAAATTAGATGGGGAAAGTTAGACCACCGCAGTCCTTTCTTGATTTCCTCATTTCTACACTGAGGACTGCAACTCTGCAGTAATCCAGGCTCCCACGTTCAGCCCCATGGATAATGACTTTTCATGGAAGAGCCACTGTTTCAACATCAAACCCTAACTGAGGAGGAGGGTTGGTGGGAAGCTGGGCGAGCTTTTCCCCACACACCATATGGCTGTCCAAGCTCCAACCCACCCACTCCGATCACTGACTTGCTAAATAGGAAGCGGGGGGGTGGGGGGGGAAGGACTTCCAAGGGCACATCCAGAAGTGGGTCTCAGGTTCCCTTTTCTTTGCAGATGTTCTCACTCATCCCATGTTCTCAGGATTGGATTCAAGGCTGCCTTTGAACAAAGAAGAGGGAGGTGAGTGTCTTTGTTGCTTTGTATGACTTCCGTGTGCAGC
Source organism: Pantherophis guttatus (assembly GCF_059756535.1). Classification (NCBI taxonomy): domain Eukaryota; kingdom Metazoa; phylum Chordata; class Lepidosauria; order Squamata; family Colubridae; genus Pantherophis; species Pantherophis guttatus. The sequence goes on from NC_142071.1 coordinate 32,043,390, forward strand.
GAAGTCTCAGTGGGAGGCTGCAAATGACTTTATCACCACCGTTCCTCAGAATTGGGCAGCTCCTTGGAACTCTGATGAAGCCATCTGCAGGAGACTTCAGTCAAGTGGAATTTGCATGGTGAAGCTCTCTTCTATCTCACTGCACTAACTTTTGCATAACCGTGTGTGTGTGTGTGTGTGTGTGTGTGTGTGTATTTCTTGAGCTTCTACAGCCTTTCTCCAAGGTTTTACTGAGCAACTGCTGGCCATAGCAAAGGGCTGAGGGCTCCACCACCCCCTGGGCTGAGCTACCCAAGAAACCTGCAAGGCTGGATGAGTTCTGCATGCTTGGATTCAAGGAGAAGAGACTTGACAGCCTGCTCTCAACAAGGAGAGATGAAAGGACAGCTGCAGAGTTGCCTTTTCTCTGCATTTCCTTCTGAAGTGAGGAAATGTTATTACCAGTGAAGGATGAATATAATTTGATGTCATCTTTTGAGTCATCAGAGGTAGAAGAATGCAGGAAAAGGTGGAGGACAGGCAGCAAAGGGGTGAGGGGAACGGAGGGATGGGAAAACAGGGAAGGGGTGAGATCAGGCGGAGAGGCAGGCCTGGAAAAGCTACTGGGAAAATGTTTTCCCTAAACTCTTGCTGCCCAACCCATCTTCTCCATCAATCGAACAACTCAGTTGTACACAGTGCTAGAGATGCACTGATGATGTTACCTAACTTGGTAACAAAATGTCTGAAGGGAAAACCACCAACGCATTCTGGTCAGAGAGACGCTCCCTGAGGAGGGGCTCCAGCACGAGTCCAAAAGCTCAGAAGACTAAAGCTCTGATCCCAGTGACCAACCCTGCTTGCATCCCAAAAACAACCAAGTTCAGAGAACAACAAGAACCCAGCTGATGCTGTTATGTAGCCACGACCACTACACTTCAAAGAGAATACTGGGCACTTGAAAAAGCTGCAAGAGAGCCAAGCAAAAATAATTCAGATGTCAACTGCTAGAGCAGTTTTTCAGCACTCCTTGGGATGTTTCAATTTAGGGCACAAAAAGAGGAGGGGAGACATGGAAGGGCTACATAAGACCTTGCTGCCATTCAGGAAAATGAGACCCTGGGCCAGGCACAAGGAGTTGTGAGGTTACAAATCACTGCCAATATGCTGTGTGTGTCTTGTTGGACTCCTCTATTTGTACCTTCATGTGGAATCAATTCCCACATGTCGTGAAATTAGAATTCAGAAAGCACCTCCTCTTTTGCAATAGCCAGTTGGGTTGAACTGTTGTGCTTACTGGTGTCACTTACTGGCTTTTATTTCCTTGAGTTCATACGGCTTTTTCTACTTCCTTGATTCAGGACCAAGGAGAGCTCAGCAGAAAGCCTTTACTCTCCCCAGGAAGAGCTGGGAGGTGTCTCTGCCATTCCCAACACCATCCTTCTTACTGCTGTCTACAGAACTGATTGGCATCAATCCAATCGGTTTCAGCTCTGATCACTGGCATTTTGCATAAAGCCGGGCAGGGATTTTCAGGTGAAAGAAAGCCATGTTTTTCAGGCCACCTATTACCTCAGGGTGAAGCATGCCAGAAAGACATTTCTCCATCAGCCCAGCCTTTCTGTCGTTGGAGGCTCATTTGTGGAAATCTGAACGCCAATCCAAGCTGATGAGAGAGCATCATGTTCCAAAGTCAGTGGGGACCACAAGGCCACCCAGCAGGTCCCCGTGAAGCTAGGAGGGAGGATTTACCCCAGCTCAAAGGGCTGCCCCCGTTTCTCCAGCACCGCAGGTTTTGCAGAGCACATGGCCTCTGCCAGGGATTCTTGAGCAACTGACTGGGCTGACTTCCCCTCTTCCAGGTCCTCTTACCTTGGAGGCCCAGTCCTAAGGTTGCCTATGTTGACAGATGCAACGAGGCAGCTGTTAAGTGGCAACTTGGTTGTGTTGCTGTATATGTGCATGATTTGTCTATTTTCATTAATGCAAATATTCTCAAGGACATCCATATTTTAAGTAAATCCATCCTTCCCCTTGTCAGGGGGCCAGAGGAGCATCCAGAGCAGAGGTGGGTTTCAGCAGGTTCTGACCAGTTCTGCAGAACCGGTAGCAGAAATTTTGAGTAGTTCGGAGAACCGGTAAATACCACCTCTGACTGGCCCCGCCCCCATCTATTCTCTGCCTCCCGAGTCCCAGCTGATTGGGAGGAAATGGGGATTTTGCACTAACCTTCCCCTGGATTGGGGAGGGAATGGAGATTTTACAGTATCCTTCCCCTGCCACATTCACCAAGCCACGCCCACAGAACCGGTAGTAAAAAAAATTTAAACCCACCACTGATCCAGAGCCCCTCAATTTAACACGTCGTCTCCATATGAGTTTGGACCAACAGGGAAGCCCCCAGCCCCAGGCCTCACCTGCAGCTCCAGGCTGCCCAGAGAGCGGGTTGTTTGCGAGGTAACCATCATTCCCTCTGCCTGTCTCCATAGTAGGTTCATTGATTTAAATTAGGCCTCGATTCTTGCTTAAATTATAGTTTACTGTTCTGCACCCTGCTCAGAAGCGAATTACCTTAAGCAGCAGTATTAATAACACGGTTATAATTAAGCTTCATTACTGTAGGCAGTTTGCTGAAACAAATTGCTTCTTCATTATTATTATGGTACCTTTGGTAAAAAGACGATTTCCCAGAATGCGACCCTGATGCTTTATATAGTAAAGCCAGACTCAGCCAGAGGCACATGGCTGAATTAGCCTCTTTGCCTCCTCTCTCGAAGCTCCTTAGAAGGAAGGAGACTCAAGTCACAAGCGGGGAGTCCGGGCAGAAATCTGAGTCTGGGTGAAATGGGTAAGTGATAGATTTGAACTTTCCCTGACATTTTTATACTGAGGCTTTATTTATATTATATGTATAATAAAAATATAAATATTTGTTCTGAAAGAGAAAAAGTGGAGGAGGAGGGAAGAGGCCAGAAAGATAGGGGAACGTTCATAAAATCAGAAATAGTTCATTTAATTCTAACTTCCCTCATTCACACATAGGCGGTTTGTGTGTGTGCGTTAAAGAAAATTAAGATCGCGATTCTAAGTTCATTTCTTTGAATGTAATTGAAGCAATGCTATTTTCTTTTGATTGGATGCACATAGAATTATGCTTTAATCATTGAGTGAGTAGTAAACCTCATCATTTCGGAATGAACTAAACATCCAGAGGTTTGTGCTATGCAATGCCTTTCCGTAGGCCTCCTGTCTGTGTCCTGGCACTGACTTCCAGCTGTGGAGGAAGACCAACAGCTGAAGACGGAAGCTCCTGGAGGGTCCTCTCTGCCAGCCCAGCAGCTTCGTGGCTTCTCCTCTCCCTGGAGAAAGGGGCTTCTTGGCTACAGAGACCCGGTTGAAGCCCCAGGCGTGATCTCAGCCTCAACCCGCAAGACACACAGCTCTAAGTCCAGAGCCTCGGGGGTTTCCTTCCACCCATCATTGTAAGGACAGTGCCTTACAATGTTTGCAAATGTAAATTTGACAGGGAACACAGCATCCTGACCAAGTGAGCACCAAAGGAGGGAAGCCAGCGCCAGTCGAGACATTTCCATTGGTGCTTTGACCTGCCTTCAAAGACTCCTGAAGCTCTTCCCCGACCAAGACAGATTGTGCTGGACCAAGCCCCAAAGAAGCCTGCTTTTTAAAAAAAAAAATGCCATTAGTTTTCAATGAAAGCCTCTGGGATCAGGCAGGGAGCAAGACACCAGCCTACAGCTGACATTTGTTTATTTACCGTTGCTGTAATCATAGCCACAATTGCACTTTGCCTGCCTGTAAAAAGCAGCCGTAGAAATTATCTTCAGGAAATCTGTGCACATGAGAAAGGAGTTTAATTCTGGGAGAAGGAGGGGGAGGAGGAGGGGAAGGAAGGGAGGGGGAGGGGGAGGAGGAGGAGGAGGAGGAGGAGGAGGAGGAGGAGGAGGAGGAGGAGACTGTCCAGAGTGCCATAATCCCCCTTGCATTATTAATAGGGAATTGGCAATTACAGTGTGTAAAAACTATTTGTCTGCCTAAAGCACACTTAATTACCCAACCCGGTGTTATAAATCCAGGTGGAGCCAGTCAGGGGCTGTGCACATAAATTAGCTCAGGGCTACAGGTGCAGGGCCGGGGATGACACAGGACAAGTAAATAGGAAGCAAAGGAGAAGGAGGCTTGCTCTGGCATCCTGGGGACTGCCATGTGCCGGGAGGGAGCTTCTGAGAACCATTCTTTGCCTTCCATGCCCCCTCCACAACCCCTGCAGCCTGCCCAAGGGCCCTTTACCAGCACCAGGCTCCATGAGATCCCCCCCCCTCCAGCTGTGCAGAAGAAACTCACCTGTGCGCCTCCAACTGCAGCTCTCTCCGGCCTCTCGGCTGAACCAGGCAGCCGAGCCTGAGTCTCCCCCTCGGCTTTGCCTCCCTCGCAGGGGAATACCTGGCTCTGAAACTGAGCAATCTTGGGGAGATCCAAGGAGGCAAGAATCAATACAAGGAAAAGAAAGGATGAAAGAAAGATATTCAGCAGCAAAAGGAGTTTTGCGGAGAAGCGCTTCCCCTTCCCAAGGGACTCTTCCAAAGGGGGCCCCCGTCCAGGTGCTGCTGAGCCCCAAAGAGGCCTGGTTCTCCCCAGGCACAGCTGCCTGCCTGCCTGCCTGCCTGGCATCCGAAGCTCCCGCCCTCTCTGGCGCTGGGGGGGGGGCGTTGGGCTGAAGTTATGCTGGCAAACTCCAGGGAAGGAGGCAGCAGGCCAAGCCTTGATTGGCTGACCCTCCCGGCTGTGTCTTCCACACCAGGCCCCAATTGGGCTGCTCCTGAATCTTTAATCTGAGAAAAACGAGCGTGGCATTTTTCCTTTAAAGATTTACCATGTATAAATGTATGAGAATATTAAAGGCAACAATTAACTTTATTGGAAACCTTATATTCTCCAGCCTCATTAGAACTGTCAGCAAGATCTATTATTAGTGTTACTATGCAGATAATGTAATAAAAAGGGTATTTAAAGTGGATGGTTTTGTGTGGAAATAAAATAAGTTCTTCCGTTCTTCCTTTTTTAAAGTTGCAGTGCACGGGAGACCCAGAGCGAATCTATGAACTCTCCTGCTGCCAGGGAGGAAAGGAAGCGCCAACAGCAGCAGCCCCCCTCCACGGCTTCACCGCCCAACCCCAGGACGTGTCCAGCGGGGGGAGGGGAAGTTGCTGGCTTTCTCCAGCCTCGGAGGGACACCCCCCCCCCTCAAGAGTTGTGCCCTGATCCATGGCCCACCTCTGGCAACCAGCGGAGGGAGGAGCCCTTGCCTACACGGTGCTTTCCACAGGCCTGGGAGGAGCTCAGAACTTGGCAGGATGTAGCCCAAATGCTGGGCTGACCTTAGAGATTGGAATGGCCCAGAGAGTCCATCAGCATCAGAGAGCAGCCCTGAGCTTCAGAAAAGCCACAGGGGGCTTTTGCGGAGGGGAGAGGAAGAGGAAGCGGAGAGGCTCCCTCCCTCATTCCTGGAAGAAACCTTCAGACAAACGCCTGGCCCCTTCCCCTTCTAAACACTCCCCTCCAGAGAGGGTCAGCCTCATTGGGTGGATGCCTTGTCGTGGCCTCTTCTCTGTCACCCATTGGGGATCCTGGCTGCTGCAAGTCCCTGAAGACAATGCTGGGAGAAATGGACCACTGGTGGATCTGACTGCTCCAAAGAAGATCTTCCTGTTCTCCAGGCACCAGAGCAGCCCCAGACCGCCTGCCCAGGAGCCTTTATGATTTACTTATGAAAATTGCACTTATTCTGTCTCCCTTATGGCCACCACAACCCCCAATGACTAGAGGTCATATAAGAGGGCTCCTTAAGAAAAAGAGCTCGTTTCTGTCTAGCAGCATCTCCAGAGCCCGCAGGAGCCACGGCCATGAATGAGGCAGGACAACCAAGGGGAGTGTGTGAGAGCCACTTGGAGACAGCAAGGAGGGTCTTCTGAACTTCAGAGGACTCAGGCACGTGGGATGAGACAAATTACCTTCTAAAGATGACGGATCCATGGCATGGTTTATCAACAAGTAGCCTTGGTGGATGCGGACAGTTAAGTCAGTCAGTCAACCAGTCTATCTGGGGCCACCGTGGGCATCCAGTCCAACCCCTTGCTCAGTGCTAGAGCAGACATTAAAAGATCCGTGACTATTCAGTCTTTATTTGGAGGTTGGTCTACTGCTCCATTATCTCTACAAACCAGCCTGTGGAGCATTTTCGAGCTCATTGTCTGTGCCAATCATATCTGGCTGCCATGCCTGGGCATTGGGGTCACCTTGTGTCTTCAAGGCTGTGTGGGCTTGTCTAGATGTGTGAGCATGTGCCGACATAGAGACACAGACGCACCAGTACTATATTATCATCCCTAAGTGGAGAACCAATTTGCATAACTTAATTAAAATTTTACAGTAATCTTCAACTCGAGTCAAACAAACAAACAAAACACCCTCCTCTTCCTTAAACCTCAAGGTTAATTAGCTCCTCTTAGGTGTCTGGCACCTCGAGGGAAGCTGAACACAGAAGAGAGCAGTTGAGTCACCTGGGGCGATTTGGCTTCCCAGGAGGGCGGATGTGGGGAGCTGTGAATCCCAGGTGGGTCATGCAAGGTGCTCCTTCTCTCGCTCGTGACCAGGGGAGCCTCTTCACCTCACCTCAGAAAACAAACACTATCACAACCTTCCCATTAACTTCCAAAGTTAATGTAGAAGCTCCTGTGCTTCTTCTGGCAAATTGCTCATGCTGAGTGCATCCAGTTCTGTCTTTGTGGTCCCAGATCTGATTTCCTGAATCCAGCAAATAAATGTTGTTGTGGCAAGAAAGACGGAGATAGGAACCTTCAGCTCAATGCTGCTCTACACGTGCTTCTCCTTCTTCCCCATGACATCTTTTCTGGTATGGATCCAGCATCATGAAAGCTTCAAGCATCTTGGGAAGGACTCAACAAGCCTCGTTCAGCCTGTCCAACAGATTTGGGATGACCTCCATTCTTGGTGGAGTCACTAGACGCTGCCATCACCGTTGCCCAAAGAAGCTTCAATGTCTTCCCAATACTGCCCCCTCCTTCTCCTAGATCTGCTTAGATGACCACTTGCAGCATTTGGGAGCCCCTCCCTCCCCCTTTTATTCTCTTGCACCGGCTGCTCCACAATGCTTCCCCGCATTCCACCGTAAGGCACCCTCAGAATGCCTTTGAAGGCTACGGAAAGGCACAGAGTCCCCGCTGGTTACACGGAGCCAACAAAGCCACAGGAGAAATAATGCAGCACAAAGGCAGGCAGGCACGGGGGACGCTCTCTGAGCACGAATGCCGAGATGACTCAGTCCCATTCTTTCTGGTAGGCTATTAAAGCACAGATATCTATTGTGGAATTTGGCATTATTTGATATGGAATCTTAGAGGATCTCTTAAGTACCCAATTAGCATGTAAGAGCCCCGTCTGGTGGAGAGTGTTTGCTTGTGTATGTTTTAAGTATTTACTCTTCCTTTCTAATTAGTGCTTCATAAAAAAATAAATAAGGAAAAGTATCTTGTCTTTGGGCCATCTGGATTTAAAGATTAAAACACATGTTTTCTGCCTGGAAGGGGAGTAGATTCAATTTGTCTCTAGACAGAGCAAGGTGTGAATGTGCAGATATGCAGCCCAGGAAGTTGTGAGCTTGCTTGCATGTGTGTTTGTGTGTGTGTGTGTGTGTGTGTGTTGAGCTGGCAATGCAGGAGCACCTTCAGCTTCCTGGGAACTGATGAAGAAGAAGATCCTCTTCCAACTGCTCCTGAACAGGATGCAAAGCCTTTATGGGGTGTCCCGTTCCAACGGCCTCGTCTGAGACACTTCTACAAGAAAGGAAGGTTGAAGTCAAGACAGAGGTCCCCCCTCACTTTCCTTCTCAGGTGAAGGGTAGCCCTAATTCCACATTTCTGCAAGTCTTTATCACCTGCAAGTCATCATCACCTGACACCGTATGCACACTTGCATATATTTGGTGTTTTGAAGAACCCTGGATTACCTCAAGTTTCCTTTTTAAAAAATTACAATGCTTAACAATAATTTGCCTCATCTCAGAGCATTTGGGGTCTCTGGAACCATCTCGGTCAGTTGCATAGATGCTTCTGGGTGTATCTCTGGTGGCCTCTCCCTGGGCACCTGCCCCAGGTGTCCCTTCCTGTCTCCCCTTCTGGGGCAGCTGAGGCAGAGACCACTGTCTTTGGGCTGGCTGCTCCGAGTACATACACACTCACACCCCCACCCAAGATTCCAACTACAGGATGGGGGGAGCAGCCCTCTGCCCAGGCTACCCAAGACCTCTTTTTGCCATCTTCCTGAGGCCCTGGAAACAAGGGCAGTGCCAGGGGGGCCTGAGCTCTGACATCGCAAGGGCCATCTCACCCCCCCTACACACACACACACACACACACACACACACACACACACACACCAGAGCGCTTAGATCATGAGGGTCATGGGGGGGGGCTCTAGAGAACATCTGGCAGGACAGGAAGACAGCCTCTGAGCTGGTGGGTTTCCCTAAAAGGCTCTTTGGCTCTTTTTAGCTGCTGCTTTAATGGCTTTGCATTTTGTTGCCCCACAACGATCTTGAGGAGGATTTGCATCAGCACACTCACCCTCCTCATCCTCACCCTCTTCCCTCACTCCTTCCTGCAGGGACCCTGCCCACCAAACTGCCCTGCCAGCCCTTCCTTGCTCCCCTAAGCAGAGAGGGGCTCATATCTGGCTCAATAGAAGCCCCCTCCCCATTCTTGCTCCTCCCCAGCAGCCAAAGGCTCCAATTCCTGAGAAGCTCCGGGAAGCCTCCCTTCTGCGCTTCCCCTTTGAGTCTGCCCCAGTCTGGAGTTGCGTGTCTGAATACCAAGCATGTTAATAGGTTAAAGTAAATCTAAAGTTACATTTGAAAGCCAAAAAGATGAAAGTAGATCACAGGCCAAAGATCAAACAATCTAGAACCACTTCTAAGCTTTTTACTGCTGGAGATTATTAGCATTTGAAAGTGAAGAGCATTAGATGGGGGGGCGGAGGGGGGCAAGAGAGAGAATGAAGTTGGGAGGAATTTCAGCGGTGGAGATAAAACGGAAATCAAACGGAGCCAGGAAAGGTGGCTGGCCAAAGGGATGGCGGCAGCGATTCCGAACGGCGTTGCGGGACGGGGCTTATTTTTAGAAATCAAAGAAATGTTTTAGCTGATTGGATTGGAAATAAAGTAAACGCAGCAAACGGTGCAAGGAGGCCCAGGACTTTCGCTTGCTCTTTCGTCCCCTGCCCCGAAGGGCCAAAGGCGGGCAGGAGGAGGAGGAGGAGGAGGGCAACGGAACCTGCTCGGGGGCTCAGCGGACGGCGAGAGCAGCCAGGCGGGGCCCCCAGCCCAGGCTCACCAAGGCCGCCGCTCCCCGCCACCGCCGCCCCATGCGGGGAAAGCCGGGCAGGCGGCGGGAGCTCTCCAGGGTGCTGGAGCCCCGGCCTGACTCGGGAAGGGAGGGGAGGGGAGGGGCGGATGAAACCGAACCCCCCCACCCCCGGCAAGCCTACTCGGGGAAAGGCAAAGGGAAGCCCCTCCCAACATTTCAAGGGGGCACCTCATGCCCAGAGCAGCTTCCACCAAGGGAGAAAGAACTCTTGGGTGGATTTTCCCTCTCTGGGGGACCAGTACGCGCCCACAGAGAGGGCCTCCTCAGGGTGCTGTCAGCCAGGCAATGTCGGCTGGCGACCCCCAGGCGGAGGGCCTTCTCTGTGGCAGCTCCTGCCCTCTGGAACGATTTGCCCCCGGAGATACGAAGGATATCGGCTCTCTGGGTCTTTCGCCGTGCCCTGAAAACTTTTCTTTTCCATCAAGCAAGGCTGGAGTGAAACACCCCCCCCCCTTTCTAGCTTTTTTAGTTTTTTTAAATTGTCAATGGGTTTTAGTTTGAATGTTTTAAATTTTGGGGCCAAAGTCATGAAATTCTTTTTAAAATTTAAAATTTTGTATTGGTATGTGTTTTAGTTTTGGCTGTGCACCGCCCTGAGTCCACTAGGAGAAGGGCGGTATATAAATTGAATAAAATAAATAGATGATAGATAGATAGATAGATAGATAGATAGATAGATAGATAGATAGATAGATAGATAAATAAATAATAAATTTTCCGAGAGGACCTGACAGGATTTCCCGGTGGGCTCCCACCCCCACCCCCACGCCCCAACGCCTAAATTAGTCGTTGCGAATTGCTGCCAACCGGCTGAGTTGCAAAACAGGAAATGCTGGATTTTTTTTTTTTTAAGTGATTCTGTCAGTTGGCTGCTTACAACTGTAGATGGTGGCTATAATCCCTTGAAGTTATTTGATTTCTATTGTTTTTTTGTTGTTTTTTTTGTCAGGCCGACCCAGATATTTTTATCGTTGGCTCTTCTATCTGTAATTATAGCACATGAGTTCTTACAACATGATGTTTTTGATCTGTTAGTCTATTATTTCCCTTTTAAATAATGATATGATACCTGGATAATTACTTTGATAAGCATCTGATCAATACTAAAACCAAATAATTTGCTATTTTAATTTAAACTACACTTCTTTCAATCGCTCAGTGAATGTTGAAAAGGTATTTGTGTGTGTGTGTCCGTGTGAGCACATGTGTGCATGCAATAAATCCACTCAAGTATGACAGTGATTCACAAAGGTGATTCATTCTTATTGAATTTCTTTTTTTAAAAAAACCCAATCATTTAGTTCAAAGAGTTTGGGATTAATTTCCCAATACCTCTGGGCTCAGTCAAAAGGATATGGAGATTTGGGTTGCTTTTCAACAGGTTTCAATGTTTGTGTCCATCCAGCCCATCTGTAAACAGTGAATTAGCCAGCATGTTACTCCCTGGATTGATACACTGTTTAGCCATAGTTGCTGGCTGAAAGCTCCACAATATTCACCAGATACCAAGCCATAATGGGGCTGCTGTGATTGGCTTAGTGTGTTGTTTCTGCTACGGCAAGTGGTTTTGAGAGGCTGCATGGAGCCACAGCAAGTGGGAAGAAGCTGCCATTAGGTAGGGAAGGATATCAAGACAGACAGACCTTGAATTGTGGGCACCTGGAGACCAAGGATGAGACCTGGACAACAGCATCATTCCACAAATGAAACAGTGGTGTGATGAGTTGCTTTACTCTGAGACCTTTACCTGGTCTTTGTGTGGCCCTGAAGCTAACTGGCACAGAACGCAGTTTTCCTGGCACAGAACCTGCCCCACGGCCAAGTTTAGCCCTCCCTGGCTGAGTGGGTTGCCAAGGGGCCCCTGTGCCCTTCCTCACCCTCTTGGCAAAGCCTGGCAAAGCTCCAGACCTTGAGGCCTTGAGCAGAAAAGCCCAGAGTTCCTCTGCACGGTGTCCCTGTATGCCAAGCCCTCTTTCCCCCCCACCACAGAATGATTGATTGATTGATTCAATTTCTATCCCGCATTTATTATGCTTACAAATAATTCAAGGTGGCACTTATCCAGCACACCTTCCTCCGTCTATTTTCCCAACAACAACTCTGTGAGGTGGGTTGAGCTGAGAGAGAGGGACTGGCCCAGCTGGCTTCCATGCCTAAGGTGGGACTAGAACTCACAGTCTCCTGGTTCCTAGCCTGGGGCCAGAATGACTGCCCACCAGTCCACACCGAGTCAAGGAACCTGTCTGGACTGCAAGCCTGAGTCCTGGGCTGCCTGCTCATCCCTTCTCTGCAGCAAAAGAATCCATAAGGCACAGCCAGCTTCCTCCCAGCATTTAACCTTCTCCTGCTCATGGAGGATAGTTGGTGGCTCTTCTGGGATGCCCCTCTCTCCTCCATCTAGTGGTGCCATCCCTTCTGAGCACAGCCCACCTGTTCTCATACCACCTGATGGGCAGACAAGGCCAACTCTCCCTGCCCATGCACTTTGTGGCACCAGGTGCCCCAAGGAAGCCCCTCTGACTGCCCTCCTGGGCAAGGAGGAAGCCCCTGGCTCCTTGTTCCCGAGGAATAGAGACCCCCTGCCTTGTCCCACCCATCACTCCCTGGGTGTCAGCTTTCCTGCAAGGGAAAGTGGATCTCCTGCGCATGTGAGGCAATGCACCAGGAGGGGATCTTAAGAGGCATCGATGGCTCTCTCTGCCCAAGCCCAACAAACTGCTGGCAACCAGTGCTGCCCCTCAGGTGAGGTTTGCCCCAGAGAGGCCAAGAACATGACAAGCTGCTCTCTCCAAATCGCTGCTCTTAGTAGAAGACATGAGAAGCGAGGAGAGGTGAGGGTTGGGGAATGCATGTCAGGGGGGCTGGGAAAGCCTGGACTGCCTGTGTTTGCTCAGCCATGTGGAAGGCAGCTGGAGCTGCTGGGGCCCACCGAGAGAGAGAGCCAGCCATGTTGCTTGGACAAGGAGATGAAGATCCAAAAGGTGCCTCCACATCTGCAACCTTCAGCTCAAGAAAAGCCTCCCGTGCTCTCTTTGGGCAGAAGGTGGTTTCTAGAGGCATAAAGCAAGAGCAGGGAAAACGCCCCCTAAGCAATGTCGGGGCTGAACAGGTAGCTGGGTGGACCCTCAGGACCGATGCTGGGTCCCAAACAAGCTCCAGCCTCAGCCGTCCTCCTTGCGAGCAACCCTCACAGCTCCATCAGCATCTCTGAAGGTCCAGCAACGGCTTTTGAGTCAGAAGGTCTTCAGGGGTGTCTGAAAGGGATCTCGGGAGGGCCCAGAGAAAAGGCTCCCCAAAGCCAAGAGAAGAAGATGGGGGGAGGGGCTCTTCTCCTTTCTGTGGTTTCCAACCTCAAGTCCCGTGCAAGCAAAGGAGGGAGGGAGGAAGGGTGTGCAGAAAGCAACAAACCCTGACTATTATATGCAGCCATTGTCGTAAAAAACATTGAAGTTGATGGTTCCCAGGGGGACTTGCTAACATATTGATTTACTCCAGTGTAGCCCCCCACGGGCTCTGAATGTGGCTCCCACTCAGCTGCCTATAAAATCAATCCCAGCTTTTCAGCACTGTTGACAGGGCCGTCTAATATTAATCCACTCACCTTGTCAGTCAACCCTGCTTACAAAGGCTCTAATGATCTTTACACTGTACGAAGCCAGGCAGCACTCTGGGGGGGGGAGGTGGGGGGATATTCCTAATAATGCCTGCTGCATGAAAGAGAGAAGGAAGGGGAGGGGGAGGGAGGGAGGGAGGGAGGGAGGGAGGAAGGGAGGGAGGAAGGAAGGAAGGAAGGAAGGAAGGAAGGAAGGAAGGAAGGAAGGAAGGAAGGAAGGAAGGAAAGGAAATTCTTATTCCAAAATGAGATCTGTTGAACCCAAGTCAACTCTTTAACCAGGCATTAAGGATCAGGGTTCAGCAGCCCTGCAGCACAACAGAAGGCTTGAAATGAAACCATCGGGGAGACCTTGGGCACGCAACAGCCACTTCCCGTGTGTTATTGAGTCATCACACAAGAGGGCAAGGCTATTAGCAGCACACAAAGGGCCTTGTTTGCCACTGGGCCAAGAGCCCGCAAATTCCAGGCCAAGATGCAACTGATGCCAGCCAACAGGGTTGCCACAAATCTTTGAAGCACAGCTGAGGTCCAAGCGCTGGCAAAACGGTGAGAAACATCATTATGGAGCCTCGGCAGGCCCCAAGAGTTATGAAGGGAGAGCCGTGGCGAAGCAGCAGAGCGGCTGATCGGAGACAGAAGGTATGAAAAAGACACGCCAAGAATGTAAGAACATGGTTGATGGGTTCAGTTCTCACAACGGTTTCCTGCCCACTCAGGCACATGCGCCTTTATTCCCTGTAAAATACCTCCAGGGCCCTTGCTTTGCAACACTGCCTGCAGGCTACTTGGGTAGCACGCAGAGCCAAGAAAGACAGTGAAATCAATACCTCTGCATCTCTGATCAGGAGGAAGTCGCGGATTTATTCGTTTTGCCTCGTGCGATGCGAGAAGCTTCTAAGCCCCGTTTTCTTTGCCATCTTCCTTCTGGCAGAGACAAGCACACACACACACACACACACACACACACACCATGATTACTTGTGTGTTCAGGCATCCTGTGATTTCAGTCTGGGAGGAGTGGTCCTCTTGCTCTTGCGAGTCGGCTGTATGTTGTGCCAGGGCCTCCAACCCTCTTTCTCACAGAGAGCCACTTTTCGTGGACTCCTGGAAGTCCACTGATGTTCGTTGTTGATGTTGAGGATGCCCGGTTGCCGTGAGCAACTGCCTCAATTGGATGGGATGTTCATCTCTGGCGCTGCGATGCTTGTCTTGGGGGTGACCTGCGATTGTTTAAAATGCTCCAACTTCATGCTTGATGTTTGCTCAGCTCAACTGAATGTATTTGTCTAAAAAAGCCGAACTGAGCAAACAGCGCCAGCCGAGACGCCTCCCAGCCTCGGGCTGAACAGATTGACTCGCAGGTAGGCTGAACGGAGCCTCCTGGGGACGTGACGGCTCTACAGCCGGAGAGAAGCTGTGGGCCATGGCAGCCCCTTCTGCGTTTTGTTTATTAAAACTACTCAGTTATGAAATCATAAACTGCCCGGCAGAGCAATTCAGAAAAGATTAAACAACCCGCCCAAAAACTATAATAAGGGCAGGAGAAAAGGCGGAAGAGCCACAACTGAGTTCTGACGATTCCACAGAATCTCTCGGCATCTCCTGGGCTGGGTTCCTCGCTGCCATTGCCTTCACGCCTCCCCTGGACCCTGCTCTGCTTCTTTCCCTTCTCCCAGAGGAGAGCCTGGTATCCCCTTACGTGTGGCCCTCCAGCCTCTGCAGAGGAAGGGGTGAATGAGAGCTGGTTTGGGGTGGTGTACTGGTTGAAGCACTGGATTAGAAACTAGGTGACTGTGAGTTTTAGTCTTGCTTTAGGCACAAACTCAGCAGAGTAACTTTCAGCCAGTCATTTCCACTCAGCAGAGGGGAGGAGGAAGAAGAGGAGGAGGAGGAGGAGGAGGAAGAGGAGGAGGAGGAGGAGGAGGAGGAGGAGGAGGAGGAGGAGGAGGAGGAGGAGGAGGAGGAGGAGGAAGAAGAAGAGGAAGAGGAAGAGGAAGAGGAGGAGGAAGAGGAAGAGGAGGAGGCAGGTAGGGCAAATTCTGTCTGTGAAAGCAGCAGGGATATGTCGAGGCCTCCAGGAGTCAAGACTAAGTCTCCCCCAAAAAGAATTAATTGGTATGTGAAACACATCAGCTGCCCCTTTGGCTGCTGCTGTTGCAACCAAAAGGCACATTCTGCCCACCCCCCATCACACACACACACAGACACACACACACACACACACAAAATTCTGCAAAGCTCCGTCTTTTCCTTTTTTATACCTCCTGCTGCTAACCAAGATTTGCTGCAGGGGCCTTTCCCACCCTGCTGACTCAGCAGCTGCGCTTGCTGGATGCCCTGGAGGCCGAGGGAGGGAAGGGGAGCTCTGGGGTACCACCGACCTTTCCGTCCACCTCCTGGCAGGCAGAGCTTGGGAAATGCAGAGCTGCACCACGGTAACCCCGGTCCAAGCAAGAATGCCTGTGCCCAGAGACTGCGTGGTCATGACCCCAGAAGTTACGTCTGGCGAATTGGAGTGGGGAGAGGGGGCTGAACTGTTGAAGTGCTAGGAAGGCATCAAATCCTTCATATTCCTATCCACAGCCCTGAAAAATCCCTGGCTACCACATCTGGACCTCCCGCAGCAGGAAGGGATGACTGGGTGGGCGACCCCTCCTCAGAATTCAACCTTGGCTACTTTGCTCCTGTGGTTACAGGCATCAGCAGGAGGTTTCTGGAAGGGACACCACCCCCACCCCCACCCCCGCTGCTGTGGCAATCCAGGGTCAGGTCAAATCAGGTCAGGAAAAGCCTGATTCACAAAGGGACATGACACAAACACACACACACCCCTCTGTTGTGGACTGGATGCCCACCTGGAGACGGCTGATCTCCCTTTGGAATCCACAACCACCAAGAGGGATCAGGGGAGAAACAACAGGGAAAAGAGATCCCAGGTCAGGATCCCGGAATCCTCCCTGCCATCCTGGGGGATTTCCCTCCCAAATGCTGTCTCTGTGCCAGGCCGAACCTTTGCCTGGCCCATCTCCAAATTCTCCATTTGAGGAGCTTCTTTTCTATGCCCAACTTACAGTGCCTGACGGGGCCTTATCCTGATTTATTCTGCATCTCGCTTATTTATGCCACTTACTTTCCGCTCGGTCCCAGCGGATGCTTGGAAAGACCTATTGTAGGGAGGTGTACCAATCCATCACACGTACAAATTGCATTTGGAAAGCCCCCCTTAAGCTGAGTCTGACCCATTGTGACTTCACTGTACGCAATTTGTGTTCCACCAGGCCCAGAGATATATGGTCTCGGGGTAGCAGTGCCTCTGAACTGTGATTGCATGAATAAGCCCAAAGGGAATGCAGCCCCAGGAAGATTAGTGTGAAGAACACACACAAACGCACACACACACATACGCACCGGCAGGTGATCCTTCCCTGGCCTGCTTCCGTTCGGCTGGTCAGAGGAAGATCTTGGCTGTTTAACTTCAACCATGGGGCTTGCTTGCCCCTGCTCCTCTTCCTTCCTTTGTGCCTTCCAGAGGGCAAGTGAGAAGACAACGTTGTGTTCTTGATTACCAAGAACAGCCATCGCAATCTCGCCCGACTGTGTGAGGAAGGGGCACCAAAGAAGTGCCTTTGTTTTGCCGTGACAACGAAACATCTAATGGTCCTTTGGTCCAATAGGGCCTGTGCAAAATCAGTGTTGATTCATTCCTAAATTAAATGTGCCCCCCCACCACCTCCGGTGAGGTGAAAACACAGGAAAGGTCAAATCTGCTCTGTCAGTATTTCTGCACATTTGGCCCAACTGAAATGACAAACTTCATTGGCATGCAAATGGGCCTAATTGATAACAACTCCCGCTCTGGGTGACTCGCAAAGGGAAAAGGAGGACGCACAAAATGTTTCTGATTGTGACAATCCTCCAAAGGCCTTTCCTCTTTCCTCGGCAAAGAAAGGCCATCTCGACAAATTAAAGAGAATGGAGCAAAATCAGATTAATTAATGCCAAAACCAATTTCGGTATGCAAAGAAAATGACAGAGGAAAGCGAGATCTATCAGGAGACAAGTTCATTGGCCTGAATGTCTCTATCACTGCAGCTGCAGAGTCCTGCAGGGGGCGGCTGGCTGTCCCCCCAAACCAGCAGAAGAGCCTCAGGGGAGCCAGGAAGGAGCCGCAGCGCTTCGGCCTCCTGGCTTCTAAGGCACAGCAGGGCTCCCTCCCTCTCCCCATCCGCCTTTGCAACGCTCCCCCTTCTCCATTGGGGTGGAAAGCAGAACTGCACCCCAAGGCTGGATCCGGCCCAATGCGCCTCCCAGCCAGCATCTTTGCCTCCAGCAGCAGCTTCTAAGAGGGATGCCCCGGGCACCACAGTCTGGCATAACCTGAACTAAAGGGAAGGAGCAGTGGTGAAATTCATTTTTTTTTACTATCGGTTCTGTGGGCGTGGCTTGGTGGGTGTGGCAGGAGAAGGATACAGCAAAATCCCCATTCCCACCCCACTTCTGGGGGAAGGATATTGCAAAATCTCCATTCCCTCCCCACTCCAGGGGAAGGATATTGCAAAATTTCCATTCCCTCCCCCCTCTGGGGCCAGCCAGAGGTGGTATTTGCCGGTTCTCTGAACTACTCAAAATTTCCGCCACCGGTTCTCCAGAACCTGTCAGAACCTGCTGGATTTCACCCCTGGGAAGGAGTTTAGTCAAGTCAAGTCATGGCCCAAAGATCAGCTTGTTAAAACAGGGTGTATTCTGACATAAATGCAAATGTGGACGTTAAAGGCCAAATAAAATAGCCTGGGAGACCATCAACCTAAGGGAGGCTGAGGTGGTCTGTATTGTGGCCTTCCCTCCCCAGTCTGGTTTCAATCCACTGCCCAGAGCAGGGCAAGAGCTTTTCAGTCAGTCAGTGGGGCAGCCCCCAGACTCAATTGCCAGGGGGGGTGGGAGGCCGGCCATAGGGCTGGGAGAGCAGCAGCCGCTCCTTAAGGGAGAGCCACCATGGAGCCAGTGCTGAGCAGCTGTCCTGCCCTCCAAGTACTTTGACCTTTGCCTGGGTGATTCCGTTCACTCTCCCACATAGGAGGGAAAGAATTCCTGCTTGGGAGGGGGGCACTTTTCAACTTTTTATCAGAAAGAAGGAAAGGAAAACAAGAGCCTAGACAGAGAGACTCCCACCCAGTAGCCATACAATACCAGCCCACCTCCCTGTCACTTATGGGGTGATCCTGACAAGGGGGGGGGCCTCTGGGAAAGGAGGTTTATGAGGGAGCCAAGGCCCCAAAAGAGCTCACTGCCAGCCTGCTTCTCGGGGTCCCGTTGTGAGGCCTCCCTCTGGGTGGGCCCCTTTGGAGCTCCGAATGGCCTTATGAAGCCCCCCAGGACACAAGACCCCCGAGGCATCACTCAGACCGGGGAATAGCTGCAAAGTCCACTTGTTGGAATAATTGTATCTCTTTAGAGAGCCGGCAAGTAGGTCAGCCGGGCGTGATGAAGTGCACTTAAGAGACAGGAATTTTTCGGAGGGCATTATCTGAGCTGTTAAGATATTTGAACGATTGAATAACCGTTATTCTCGGCATTATGCTGCCATTCTGCTAAAGTTCACCTCTCTGATGCATTGCCTCCCCCTCCCCCATTCAGCAGGGGAGGGGATGAAGGACGTTTCAAAAGGCAGAGAGCGCATAATGCGCGAAGGGCCGGCATGACAAAAGGAGGCCGGGGTGCCCGCTGCTAAGCTGCAGAAAAGGGAAAAGGTTATTTTCTGCGGAGCTGAGAGGAGTGACCTTCAATCAGTGGGCGAACTGGTCAGCCAGCGTCTTGCAGCAACTATCCAGAATTGCCCCAAGGGTGGCTCTTGGGGATAACTAAGCCGGAGGGGGGTGGGATGGTGTCAGAGGGTTATGGAGCTACATGCCTGAGCAGGGACTGGGGAGGAAGATGGTCTCTACAAACCAGACCCACGGCAGGAACATCCATGGGGCAGCTGGCCACTGGGAGGAAGAGAACGCAGCGCTCAGCCACTCTCAGCCTTTGAATGACCGAATGTGTTAAACAAGGGTGTGTTGCTTAAGGGAAGCACATGTATAGAGGGACAAGGGGAAATGCTTGCAAAGCCTGTCCCCTTGCATTAAGGATGCACTCAAAGCCACATTTGGGAAATCGCACCAGAAAAGGGATGCAATTTTTTTGTGCAAACTAAACACTGAAAGAAGCCAGGGGTGAAATCCAGCAGGTTCTGACAGGTTCTGAAGAACCGGTAGCAGAAATTTTGAGTAGTTCAGAGAACCGGCAAATGCCACCTCTGGCTAGTCCCAGAGTGGGGAGGGAACGGGGATTTTGCAGTATCCTTCCCCTGCCATGCACACCAAGCCACACCACGCCCACCAAGCCACGCCCACAGAACCGGTAGTAAAAAATTTGGATTTCACCACTGAAAGAAGGATGTGAATTGACACAGAAATGGGCAAGACACACACAAGAAATAATACTGGGGGGGGGATGAATTTAAACAGAATTGAGAATGTGGTTCAAATTTCATTTTTTGGGGCAACAGGCAGTCCCAGCAATTACCAAACATTTCTTGGGAATTCTTTCAAAAGAGTCAAAACATGCCCTAAAAACACCTTCCAATCGCTCCATGTTTTGGCCTGGGGGGGGGCGGGGGGGATGCCTTTTGAAGGGTTTGCTTTGCTGCTTTGGCATCCGTTACTTTCTCCTTCCTTAGCCTTTGAATCAGTCGGCTAAGGGGCATGGAACAGCCTCAGGATAATAAATGTAGGCATCATCGTCATCACTGGGTGCCATACCCAAAAAGCTTGGATGGCACTTAGAAAATCTGTGCATTGACAACATTTCCATCAGTCAACTATAGAAACCGCACCGCTTGGCTCCACGGGATGAATATACTGTATGACACCCATGCATTGCAACTTCCCAGGCCAACACAAGCTAACAGACAGTTGTGACTTCACATTGTTGTGTATATACTTATAATAATAATAATAGTACCCTACACTTTTTTCCTCTGTTTTTTATGTTTGGGGTTTTTTTGCGGGGGGGGGATTTAGTACAAATGGCACAAAGCCTTTTGGGGAGTGAGGGCAGCATTTTCTGATTTCTTCTGAATGAGAGGACAATATAACTCGTAAGCCACCCAGTCTCACCCTATTAAACTTTCAAACAGACAAATATTAGCATCCAGATTCAGGACCCTGAATCTGCAACAGAGAGCTGCCGGGCCAAGAGACAGGAGCCCTTCTGGAGAAGGAAGCTCAGCCTTTGAAAGGCGGCTCTCCTCCTGCTCGGCCTCTTGCTGGCAGCTGCCTCTTTGTCCCCTTCTTCGTCTCCGTCCCTTTTCCTCTCCACTTGATGAGACTATTTGTGAAACATGAAGGAAGCCAAGAAGGTCTCCCCACCCCCAGCCCTGCCAGTTTTGCCCTTCTGATGCCTTCCCTAATTGAACTCATCAGCTAAAATTATTGGGGGAGGGGGCAAAAGGCAGAGAAAGCATCATCTGCGGAGAGAACGGAGATGGGAAAATGCTTCACTCTCTGAAATTGCCATATTTATTCACACAAGTATCCTGCTGTGCTTCAAAAACCCGGTTGATTTTAATGAGCTGCCAAAAAGGTGTTTGTATTATGGAATGCCAGCTCTCTTTTGCTCCCCTCCTCTGCCATCAGGTCCAGGTCCCCTCTGCCCTGGAACAGGAACACTGGGGGCCACGGAACTCTTGGTAAGGAAAAAAAGCAGAGGCAGACTGGGGAGGGTCTCCCTGGTGCCCCCCCTCCCCCAGAGGAGCTGAACCCAGAATGCAGATAGGCCAGTTGCTCTGGCCAGGATCTCCCCATCTAGGCTCCCCCTTTGCAGATGGAGAACTTCCCCCCCCCCCGCTCCAATGCTCTTGCCCAGCCCATCTTGGGGAGCTGCCTTTCCATTCAGGGGCTGCTGTTTCATGTGAGGCTAAGGGCCCTAAGAGGGCAAAGCGTTCCAAGTCTCATTTCTTCTGTAATGGAAAATAAAAAGAGAGATTTCAGGCACTGAACACCTCTATGAAAAAAGAAAGAAGGGCAAAAAACCAACAATATCTTTATTGGTGCTAGACAGGCTGTCAATCAGGCTGGGAAATTGCCAGTTTCTCTCCCCCCTGGCCCAAGAATGGCTCTGCATACCAAACAATTCAGGCTCCTTTCCGGCTGGCTGGATAGCAGGGCCCTTTTTCCTCCAGCGAGGAGCGTGGGGGGATTTGCAATGCATTGCTTCCGAGTAATTGCCCCCCTCTGTGGCTCACCAAGGACGTTCCTTCGCTATCGGAAGGCTGATTATATCCTCCGTCCAGCAACGGGCATCCATCATGCATCTTCCAACCTTCCTCATGAGCCGTCCAGCCGAGCGAGTGCCTGGCTGTGACTCTGCCTGAGACCTGCCTGTTAGTGCGGGCAGATGAGAAAGGGAGGCAGGCTGGCAGAGGGTCTCCCCAATGGAAAGGAAGGGGGCTCAGCCTTGGCAAATGAAGGAGCAGGAGATGCACTCGGTTCCTTCTCTCTGCGGGCAGCCAACTCTCCTCTGGAACTTGTCCAGCAATAAAATAGGCCAGCAAATCTCGGCAATGCTTCTCCAGGACTCCTTGGGTAGAAGAGCCCAGCCAGTGCCACGCCTCACCTCTTCTGCGCCCAAGAAGGGGACCTGGAGCCCCCCAGCAACTGGAGCCGCTCATCTGCTGCCGTGGGGTAACAATGAGAAGACCCAATGGGACAGAGAGCTCAGCTAGGGATGGTGGGTGTGATTCCCGCCCTGAGCCTCCTGTCCTTCAGCCGTGCCATCTGGGGCGCACAGACCCATAAAGAGAGCGGGGGAAGGGCCGTTGTGTGAGTCCAGCCTGGGCCCCCCAAGCCAAGCTCATCTCAGCCACAGGGAGGAGAAGTCCCATGAGGCACATCCTGGGTAACATTGTCATGGACGAATCCTTTGACTTGAGAATAAAAACATTTTGCATCGTTTTGCAGTCCAGCTATTCAACGTGAATCATATTTCAGATGGAAGAAGCAGCAGCCTCTGGTGGGGGAAGCAGGTCTGGTAGTGGAAACCTACAGGCTTCCCATTGCAGTCCCATAGAATCGTGGATCCTCCAGCCAAGGCCTTCCTGTTAAAGTTGAAACTCCTTTTTGGAGGCCAGTTCAGGTATTCCAGATTAAGCATTTTGGTCACAACACGGACTAATTGTGTGTTCCCGCAAAGAGTGCTGCTTTTCCCACAGATCGCGGAATAGCCTCCAACCAGCCACCGGAGCAGCCGTCTTTAGGGGGCAAGACCATTCATTCAGAGAGGCCGGGAGAACTGGCAGGTTTTGGGTGACCAGAGGAAATCTGGCTTCTTTTTGATCTACGCTGTGCTTTTTGGCTGAAGCAAAATTGTTGCACAGATCTGAGTTTCTGTCACACGTTTAATGTATGAATCTCTCAATTTCAAAGAACTACAGTTACCATTTTGATTCCATTTATTATTTCACCAAATAAAATGATAGTGAGAAACACTTAAAGAGAGAACATTTCAGTTTTGTTGTCTTAAAAACTATTGTTAAGGAGACAGATTTAAGAGCCTAACGCTGAACACTGGTGCCAGTGGAATCCCTTTAGAAGCATCCAATTAGAAAAATAAAGCCTAGAATATTTGCAAACAAAATCCGGGGGAGGGGAGAGAGAGAATTCTTCCTGGTGTGCATTTCAGCTCTCTTGCTTTCCAGGGTTCCTGGAACCCATCCTTGCCGTTGGAGAGAGAAGCAGATTGCAGGCTGGAAGGATGCTCCATTGCAGTTGTGTGTTGGGCCCCACAGTCATGAGAGACCCACGCAGGCAAAGCAAAGCGAGTCCTCGCCAGCATTGGTCCCAGAAAGACCTGCTATGGGTGCCCCCCCCCTTTTGCTGGAGGCCACACACACTCCCCTCTTCTACCCTCCCAGTCCTTGCTGAAACCAGCCAGATGTTAAAGAGAAGCAATCCTCTTGCACTTCAGCATGGGGGACATTTGAACAGGGGAAGGGAAATATTGGAAGCCATGAATAACACTTTGCTGCTTGGAGAAATAAGGGGGTACTGGGAGGAAGGAGAACAAACCCCTCCTAGAACTCCCCACTCTGAAACTCCACAGCTCCCCCTCCCCCAACCTTGCAGTGCCCCGTCTTCTGATCAGCACCTGCTTTAGCATATCCGGCAGGTCAAACCAAGCAAGGAACAGAATCCCTTTCTGGGCCCACCAGCCATCCAGGATAGCTTCAGGTCCACTTGGAGAGGCTGAAGTCACACACACACACACACACGCACCCAGGAGGGTTAGAAAGAAGGGGTCAAACCCCAGGCAGGCAGGAGGGGCTTAGGCTCCAAAAGGAAAGGAGGAGCAGAGCAAGTGTATTTTTAAGAAACTTAATAAAAAATATAAAGTTTTTGAGGGTGAAAGAAAATATTTTTGCTGTTCCTATTATTTGGCTGTTTACATCGCTCAGTTCTTCTGCTTTTCAGAACTAGAAATGCCGTCATACAGAAATGAAAATGATGTACCTTCTCCGTTAGTGGTGAACTTTCAGAGGAAAGCTCTCCTGCGAGAAAACTTTGTCCTTCGGTGATACGTAGAGGCCTCTCCTGCTGTCTTGGCGTCCAATCCCAATTCAAAACTTTAGTCAGTCAAAGACAAACCTGCTTCCATAACTGCTGGAGAGATTAATGGATTGCATTCATTTTTTTAATAGTAGTTTAATAAACTTTATTCATTTTCTATTAGGAATGAAAGCTTCCATTCCTTCAGGTTTTCCCCTGTTGTTCGGGTCAAAGGACTTGGCGGAACCTGGCCTTTCCATCGGAAGAATATCAGGAGAAGCCGGAAGCTGCTTCAGCCCCAAGACCTCTCTTGCCTGGCATCCGGTGGCCCAAAGTGACCAGCTGGCTGCCCATGGGGGGCTCACAAGTAAGGGGTGAAGGCAAGAATCTCCACCGGGTTCCACAAAGTGACTTTTGAGGCTGCTCAGAACTGGGAAGCCGCATCTGAAACCGTCTTGCGGTCTCCTCGTGAGGGGCGAAGCAGGACTCTCCCCCAGGCACCAACGTTTTTGGATAGCCGTGAAGGAGACCTGAGGGTGCAAATGTTACACTGCCATGTAGGAACGGTTCATTACCTGGACAAATGTATTTGGACGCTAATGGGGTCAGAGGATTCTCTTGCATCTGCTTTGGTCTTTCGATGAGCAACTTCGATGAGCCATTCATTTGCCTTCCCCCCCCCCCAATATAATCTTGTCTCCCTCTTTCTTTTCTAATCGCACCCCGAACTTGATTGATTCTGCAGCCACCCGACTTTCAAGGAAGATGGTTTCTCTCCTTCCAATGTTCATGCAAACTTTGCAAATGTATTCATTTTTTATTGATCCCGTTTATAGACTGCTGCAATCTGAAAGGACTCTCCCAAAGATAAAGTACAATGCAGCGCACACTAAAAGCACACAATTAAAATGTTCTATCATTTATATAACATAAAATGGATATTTGCAAGCCCAGCTGAGAATAATTCCCCAAACAGCCTCCAGAAGAACTCCATTTGAGCTGCTTCTGGAAGACCAGCCTGATGTCCTCTGGGTGGCTACTCCAAAGAACCCCCATTGCCACCAAAGAGCAGCAGCCCCTCTGAGCCTCGGTCCCACTCACCTCCCTGAAGGTAGGGCCTCTTCCTTCTTCCCTGGCTTAAGCCTGGGTAAGTGGCTCTTCCGCCATCTCTTCTCCCACCCCCACCCCTTGCAGGGTAATTAGAGCGTGCCAGATAGGACTCCTAAGAGCACATTCCTGAGATGTAATGTTCAGTTTGGCCAGTGCAGAGAGAGGGAAATAAAATATAAATGAATCTCCTCTGACTGTCCTATAAGCCGTCCAGCAATATTGGTGGCATT
The DNA here is from genome assembly GCF_059756535.1 of Pantherophis guttatus. NCBI lineage: Eukaryota > Metazoa > Chordata > Lepidosauria > Squamata > Colubridae > Pantherophis > Pantherophis guttatus. The sequence goes on from NC_142071.1 coordinate 32,068,366, forward strand.
TGGGGGACCAGGATTCATAAGAAGGATAGGGAAGCGTGAAAAGAAAGGGAGGCAGTTTGTATTTTGGGAAAAGGTTGCATCTGTAAGAACAGCTGCTGCAAGACCAAGGGGGCCATAAGCAGACTTCTGAACGGTTGAGGAGGGGAGTTGGGTTAATCACCAGGCCAATTTTATAGCCTTTGGATCAGTCAGCAATGACCAAACAATGTGATGTTGGTAGGCAGAGGGATTCTTTCTTTTTCTTTCTTTCGTTCTTTTTCTTCCATCCTTTCTTTCTTTCTCCCCTTCCTCTTCCCCTTCCTTCCTTCCCCCTTTCCCTCTTTCTCTCATTCCTTCCTTCCAAAAATGAATGATGGGTCTTGTAATTGACAGGGGTCTTCATTGTCCGTTTTATGCACTTTGGTCCTGGAATTTGGGACAACTGGAGAGAAATCAAATATATGTAGCAAGTCTGAAAGACCAAATGCACTTTGCTCATGTTGGTGCCAAAGAAGTACATTTTTCAGTTGTTGTTGTTGTTTTAATTTTTCCTGAACCCCTTGTGCTGGTGAAATCTGCTTTTGTGCTGTGTATAATTTGTGCTAGTGGCATTCCTGGGGTGCCTTATCTTGCCTTGGTAGCTTCTTCTAATTGTCTGTCTAGACAATTCTGTTTCATTCCTGTCATCTCACACAACCAGAGAGGGGAGGGGAAGGGAAGGGAGGAGAGGGAAAGGGAGAGGGAGAGGGAGAGGGAGAGGGAGAGTGCTGAAATATTCACCTTGCTCTGATGTGGAAAACAGAAGGCAAACCTACCATGACAAAGGAATGATTGACACAGAGGAATTAATTTAAGCGCAGACCCAATTTCTTAGCAAATTAAGATAAATTGAAGAAAGCTACATTTAAATCAAATTAAGAAAGGGGCTAGGCTAGGGCAAAAAGGAGAGTGGTAGACAAATGGCACCTTTAAGCTTGCCCGAGGAAACAATGTACCCCTCCCTCCATGCCTGCTGGTTAACATTTATTTAATACCACCAGGTTGCTAATTATGGTCACTCATTCCCACAAGCAAATATATATAGATGACTTCAGTCAGCCCAACCTTTCTCCGTGGGAAGAAGGGCTACAATGTCTACAGGAGGGGGAAATGGAGGTAACACCCCCCCCCCATCAGAATTGGAAGGAAAGTTTAATTCCCAGGGATTCCACAGAGCTAAGGTGTCAGTTCCATCTTCATCCAAATTTGTCCAAAATGGGTTCTCAGCATAATTGTTTCCGGAGGTGAGGTTCAGAATGCTTTCTCTCAAGTTGTAAATGAATATTTTAGGCTAAAATATTGGGAGAGCCGGCATTTGGGTGCAGATATTCCCATGCTCCAAGTCTAACCACAAACCACAAACCCCGACCCAAAGCCAGAGCAGCCCCTCGAGGACAGAAACCTCACTTGCCCCTTGGATGCCCCTTCAAAGAGCCTCTCACTCCCTTTCTTCTTCCCTGCCTTAATTTCGCATCACAGTCCGAGGGAGATGTGAAAATTAGATCTAATAATGAATGATTACAACTTTCAAGTAAAGTCTAGTTGGTTGACTAATCAATTTGGTTAAGTGAAAATCCATAGCAAATGAGTCAGCCGTAGTACAACATTTCTCCATCCAATTTAAATTAAAATCACCAACCATAATAATTTCGCAATTACTCTCCAAGCAGGCGCTGGGGACTTGACCCTGGAGAAGAGAAATTTCAAGGACCGTCGAAGAGGGCAGAGAGCGTCCGAAATGTCACGGAAGTGGGGCTGGGCTTTGGAAGCCCACACAAGGCACGAGAAGTGCAGAAAGAGTTTGACAGGATGCAAAATTACTGGAAATGGGGCCTCTGTGCTGCCTTGAGTTGTGTCCATGTGAATTTAGTAAATTTATTGTTTATTTATTGGATTTCTTTATTGTTCCAGGCTTGTGTGCTGACTCACTCCTTCCTGGCTCCACAATGTGTCTGGGGAATCTTTGGCCCTCCATGTTATTCCCCAAGGTCATGAGTCTGGGGAAAGGCAGGGATGGATGACCTCTAAGGGCAGGGATCAGTTGCTTTCCCCATCAAGAAAGAGGAGGCAGATGTTGTGTGAAGCCTAAACGACATGATGGGTAATGGAACTCTGTGCCTCATTTAACCTCTAGAATTGTGTGGAGGGATTTCACCCACACTTCCTTTGTCCCTGAAGAATATATACTATAAGAGCCTCCAAGCAAGGTCCAGCATTCTGGATCCCAGAGGGGCAGCCCAATGCATGTGGGGAGCTCACACACCCGGCCTGCTATTTCAGGTCTGCTGCCTCTACCCAGGAGCAAGGACGGGGCTCCAAGACTGAGCACGATTGGCAGCTGGGACCTCCGTGAATTTGCTTGGGCAGTGCAGACCAAACCAAATGGATGGTGACCATCCCATCTGGGAGCAGGAGATTACATCATTTGAACATGTGTTTGCAGAGGAAACCCCTCTTTTCCTCATTCCTGAATCTCCCTGCACTTAGTTCTCCCCCTGTGAAAGTCGGAGGTTCTTGTTTACCTTTTGCACTCCTGTGCTCGGTTGTCTAAACCCCCAGGCATTCTTGTCATGTGCTCCCCTCCCTGCCTTCCTCTGGTTGTGGAGAGGTGCCTGCTCTCGGTAGAAGACGAGCAGGTGCAAAGAGCCTATGCAGAAAAGAGCCTGGGCCTCTCTGGTACTGGCACCATCTGCAAAATGTACTTCTCCATCACACTCTGCAATAAAATGTGCTGGACGAGGGTGGAGGTTTCGTTTCGCAGCCCCAAAAGAGCCACAGCCCAACAAGGCGCATCAGGAACGCTGTTTGGAAAAGCACAGCTTCATCAGATTAGTTGGACTTTAAGGCACCCAGTCTGTGGTCCCTGATTGGCTGGGATTATGCTCACTCTGAAGCAGCTGCAAAAAAGCCTGAAAGAACAAATCAGCAGAGCAATTGGGTGAGGAGAGCTGAGGTTTTTCTGGATACTTGAAAATCAACTTTCTGAGTCAAGAGTATTATAGAAAATGTTGGCGCATTTTCTATAATACTATAATGTTGAACAGTCCTGGCAGTTCTGGTTGCTGCCAGAGGGTGGAACTAGATGGAGCCCTAGAGATGCCCCCTCCCACTGCAGATGCTGCAATGAGTAGAGCAGGAGGTCAAATGGGCCTTTGGCCAGAGAAAGAGGGCAGGCCTAACAAGAAGCAACTCCCTCATAGCACGACCGCCTCAGAACATCCCTCCCTCCTTCCTTCCTTCCTTCTTCCTTCCTTCCTCCCTCCCTCCCTCCCTCCTTCTTTCCTTCCTTCCTTCCTTCCTTTCTCCCTCCCTCCCTCCCTCCCTCCCTCCTTCTTTCCTTCCTTCCTTCCTTCTAACTATCCCAGTAAGACTTTTCTGAGTCAAGTGGACATATTATTTCCTTGGCAACAGCAAGGAAGAGATTTGCTGCTGCTTATTCTGGGATGTCGGGAGGTTTTCCAGCCTAGTCTACTTTTCCTGGTGGATACGCATTCAAGCGTTGGCCCCCCAGCCCCGTTTATCTTCTCAAGGCCAGCCAGGGTTGACAACGTAACCTGGCATAAGTCCCCAAGCTGCCCCTCTCTTTGTTAAATCTTCCTCAACATAGAACCGTGAGCTGTTTTTGACACATAATTAACCTACAGCAGTAAAATCCGGGCACCCAGTTTGAGTATTTGCAGCGGTGGGAGAAGACGGCCGGGCCCACTAAAAGCCAACGGTGCCCATGAACCGAGCCAGAAGCTTTTAGCAGAAGCCATCGTCCCTGCCTGAAATCAATGCCTTCTCACTCCCCCCGAGCTGTTTTGTTTGGGTTTACTTTTACATTTCAAACACACAAGACACTTTTAACAAAGCAGGAGCAGGCAGCCCACTGCACACCTTCCCTGCCCTCGCTGAAATTACTGGAAGTTAATTTCCAAAGCAGGTCACTTGTCTTGGAATCGATGCCTATCAACTCAGATCAATAGCTGCTCTCGGCAGACGGGCGAAGGTACCTAAGCGATGGCCTTCACTCGATTATATTTGTATCCAAATCTTGACAGTTTTCAACGAGTCAGTGCATTTCAGCAGCTGCCACGGCTTTTTTTCATTTAAAAATATGTTTGCAGATCAAAAGTGTTCCCTCCTGTGGAGCCCACTGGTTTTCCTGATGCTCCTATGCGCAGGAAGTGCGTCCACATGCCGCATTGGGGCTCTTGAACACTTGCACTGCGGACGGAGCTTGTGAAACATGGACACCCCCTGCTGGGTCTCCCTTCCTCCCTCACAGACAGAGGGATGGGGAGCTAGAGAGGCTTCAGAGAACTGAGCAGGACCTCTCTGCCCCCCACATGGGCTCCCCAGAGCTGGATAAGGGGGAGAGAGCCAGCCTTTCCCAGAAAGCCTTTTCCAGGGGAGGAGCCAGCTTGGGAAGAGTCCTCCTTGCAGCTGGGGGGCAGGGTGGGAAATGGACAGGCCCACTGACCCTAGACTCTGTGCATGCTGCTAAAATCCCAGGCATTCTCAGAAGAAATAACCTCTCACAAGTTATTAAGCCAGGGGATGTCTGCATTTGAACGTTAGGTTGATTTATTAATTTGGAGCCCAGCCACCTGGGAACTGTTGCTTTGTGTTTTAGGATCATCACCCTCCCAGGCAAGAGCCCTGCTGGATTCTGCTCAGGAGTGATGCAAATGATCCTAGATGCAGCTTCTTAGGATCTCCAGCAATTACACTTCCCCTACAGCTCCTGGACAAGCAAATCTCCACCAAGAAAGCAGCCCTTTGTTATCCAATAAGTTGCAGAGAACTGGAATTTGCGTAGAGAGGAAGGAAGGATAGAATCTGCAGAAAGGCTGCCCCAGAGAAGCACTGATGGGGCAGCCAGACACACAGAACATAGAATAAGAGAGTTGAAAGGGACCTCGGAGGTCTTCTAGCTCAACCTCTGCCTCCCCCCCCCAAACAGGAGACCCTATACCATTTCAGACAAATGGCTGTCTAGTCTCTTTTTGAAAGTCTTCAGTGATGGAGCACCCACAACTCTGAAAACAAGTTATGCCACTGGTTAATTGTTGTCAGTGTTGGGAAATTTATCCTTAGTTCTAGGTTGCTTCTCTCCTTGATTAGTTTCCCTCCATGGCTTCTTGTCCTGCCCTCAGGTGCTTTGGAGAATAAGTTGACCCCCCCTCTTCTTTGTGGCAGTCCCTCAAATATTGGAAGACAGCTATCGTGTCACGCCTAGTCCTTCTCTTCACTAGACTACCCAAATCCTGCAACTATTCTTCGTATGTTTTAGTCTCCAGTTCCCTAATTGTCTTGGTTGCTCTTCTCTGCACTCTTTCCAGAATCTCAACATGGTTTTTATATAGGGGTGGACAAGAAAGGGTTCAGTATTCCAAGTGTGGCCTTAGCAAGGAGAAGCTCTTTCAACACTTCTGATGCCCCTGAATTTGGCAAGGAAGAGGAGCTGATTGGTTTCCATAGATGCCCTCTGCCTTTTCTTTCGCCAGTCCAGCTCCATAAATTCCCATTTAAGCTCCAAGATTTATTTCCATTTAATTATTCTGGACAGTTCCTCACTTTATCATAATCGCTAGGTCACGTGCAGTTTGTAAATTAGATTAAGGAAGGTAGCAACACTCTGGAAACCAAAGAGAAGCTATGACTGGTTCCAAGTGGCTGGACAGCCATGGGGCTCCTTGAGCTCCTGAGAAGCTCTTCTCAGGATGTCACAACTGAGCACCCCCGCAGGGCCACCTTTCCAGGAGCTTTTCAGACTTTCAGTTGCTATTTTCCCATCAGCATAAGCAGACAAGCCATCTCTGACTTTCAGATTATTCCAAAGTTTAGGGTTAAATAACTCAGGTTCATCATGGGAAGAATCCTGCTGTTTGAAGTTGATGGATCCCAAACTTAGACCACCCTCCAGAAGGGTGAAGACCAAGACGCAGGGCCTATTTGCTCCAGAGCCCAGAGAAGGCAACATGATTTACAGGCGGTTCTTTCCATTCTGGGCAACTGAAGGCAGGAGCTGTTCAGTGGGTCATTGAAAGGGGCCATTTTGGCCATGGATTTCAGTCCCTTCGTCAATGCAAGAATCCAGATAAAGCATCTGTGACAGGAGCCTGTCAAGTTTCCACCTGAGCACCTTCAGTAAGGGAAAGCTAAAGCATAACTGAAAGCAATTGAAAAATAAAAGTAAAAAGGAATAAATCCTAGTCACAGTTTTAAATCACACTGGCGTTCTCCAGTCATGGTGGGATGGCTACGTCCAAGAATTTCAACTCTCCATGGACAATGATTGGCTGGGAACTCCAAACACCAGATTCCCAAGGCCTTCAGAGGCCACCCGGCTGGAGAAGACCAGTGCAGATGATGTCAACGTTCATTGGGTGGCCAAAGTTTAGGGCTGATATAATCTCTCCCCAGCTATCACATTCAGACGAGAGCGATTGACTGCGTTTTGTAAGGTAGGAAAGGAAAATAGCCCCGTATTCCCTTTTCTTCCTTTCGCTAGTACCACCAACGTGGTAGATGTGTGATCAGGATCTGACAGGAGGCAGACAGTTTTCCGATTTTTCTCTTATTTTATTTAGAAACAAAGACAGAAATATGCACTTTGGATATCAGCCAAGCTTTATCAGAGTAGACAAGTCGTTTCACTCTTCCCCAGCTTCAATCTTGCTTCTTGTTTGCTCTCTCTTGTGAGCTTTTCCCATTTCCTGATGATATCCAGCACAGTCTGAAATAAAAGTGCCAAAGGAACCTGCTCTCTCCCTCTCTCTCTCCTTCCCTCTCTCTCTCCTTCCCTCTCTCTCTCCCTCCCTCCCTCTCCCTCCCTCTCTCCCTCCCCCTCTCTTTCTCTCCCTCTCTCTCTCCCTCCCTCCCTCCCCCCCTCTCTCTGCGTGTGTGTGCATTTATGTGTGTGTATTTATTCTTAAAACATTCAAAGGAAGCAAATCTGAACACAGAATGATATACACTTGCTGGAGAAGCATTCCAAATATTTGGGGCCCTCAGTCCCTAACTCCTAGTTCTAGCCTTTTTTTTTTTTTACTGAGCTCATTTTTGGCAGGCAAGCCCCCCCCCCTTTTTTTTTTCTCCTCCCTCCCCTTCCATCCTAGCCAACCCTTAGGTTATCTGTCTCTCTTCCTCTTCTGTGTTTGTCTTCAGATACTTCAGTTCATTTTCTTCCAGGCTCAGCCAACAGTCCTGAAGTCCTCGTGAGCCTCAGCTGTTTACCAGTTTTAGCTTTTGCAGCCAACTGTGCTCTGGATGGAAACCAACATGCCACAGTCCATTGTCCACAGCAATTACAGCTGTCTGGTGCTTTTTAGCTTTGGGGACACCTGGGTTGCCAAGCCAGCTCCTCCACAGATCAACCTTTTCTCTCCAGGACCTCTTCTCGATCTGGGAAGTTTAGAGACTTTGCCCCTTGATGCTTCCATTATTCCTCCTAAGAGAAGCCAAAGGATCTTCCATTGCTAAGAGAGCAGAGCTCAAAGTTAGCAGAGAGAGTTTGCTTGGCTACTCTCCCTCCTTACAATCCCCCTGGGCTAACTCAGGTCTGTGGATCTGTGTCTAGTCACCCCCCAAAACGTGGCAGGCTGCTATCTTGTCACAAGCACAGCGCACATATGCCACTTGGATGGCAATGCACCAAACTGCAGGCGCGGCAAACTTCTCTGAGTCTCTTGTGTGTTAAGCAAAGGGCTGGCTAAACCAGGCTTCAATTTCAGATTTAATGGGTGTCACATCATTCAAACCCCATGATTTAAAGAATCACGCATGTCAGGGTCTCTTTGGAAAAACAAGAGGGAAAGGAGCAAGAAGGAAGGAAAGTACAGACACAATAAACATCGTGGCTTTTAAGGCCTTTTTTTTTTTAAACCTCTTTGTGGAGATTTTAATACTTTGCATGATGACAAGCAACCTTTATTGTTACAGAGAGAGAGAGATTGAGAGAGGGGGGGGTTCTGAGAACAGAGACAGAGCCTCCAGCAAAGCAATCAGATGCAATTTGGGAACAATGCCTCTGGAAATTATCAAAGATTTCAGCCTCAATTTTTCCCATTAAATGAAGATGGGATGCCAAGATGAAAGGGCAGAGAGGGGAAGGGGAGGAGGGCTGCCCAGATCCATGCTGAGCAACCTGAAAGAGGTCGCTCAAAATCCAGGAAATGGGGAGTCCCATCGCTGCTGAAAGAGGCAGAGGTAAACCTTGCCATTTGAAGGAGATCCTGCGTAGAGCTTCTGGGTGAAACGTGACCCAGATGGGAAGGGGAGACACAGCAAAAATGATGAGGACTCAAGCTGAAGGAATAACATTTCTTCGAGAAAGTTTGAAATGCTCTGTTGTTGTAATTTTTGGCAAAATGCGAAGTCTGTTGCTTGAAGGCCATCCTGACTCTGGTGATTGAACATGAATGCTTTATGCCTGGTGTTCCCTAGCTGACTGCTGAGCACAAAGACATCTGCGTGGACCCCTCTCCGGTCAAGGGCAGCAATGCCCAGAGGTGCGTCTTCCTTTCTAGCACCAGAGGGCGGGCTGGCAAGTATGAACTGGTTTGGAACCTTGGATGGATTGCAAGCTGACTGACAAGCTGAAAACTGAAGGGGAGATCTAGGGAAAATGGAAGCCAGCTCCGATAGCCCATGAGGGAGGAGGCGCAGAGAACGTAAGCTTGAATCCATGGGGAGGGCAGCAGAGAAAAGGCCAAGCTGAGGACAAGAGGAGGCTGGAATGAGGAATGCAAAATATAATAAGAGTCCGAGGGACTCGGGTGAGGGCAGTTATGTCCAATACCAGAGGTCTGCTCTGTGGGGAAGCAGAAGTGGGGAGCAAAAGAAGATAAACCTGCTTGGTCCCTTCTGTGTGTCTGTCTTCTCTCAGAAGACCCTTCCTGTTGCAACTGAAGAAGGAATGGAACGGAAGAAATGGCAAGGACCCGACTTCCTTGCAATTTTAGAGAAATTCAAGCTTTAGTGCCAGACAAATTGCATTGCAAGAAGTGATTCTGGGGCTTCTCAGTGTAATTTTTGAAAACTCCTGGAGAACTGGAAAATGGGAGAAGTGCAAGCATAGCTTCACTATTTGAAAGCAGCAAGGAGGAGGGACGGGGAATCTGCAGAGCATCGAACTTAATATTTATGCCGGTCAGGGTCGAACAAGGATGTTAAGCATCTTGTCTGCAAGGCATTTAAAAATGTATAGATGACGAGGAGTCAGCATGGCTCTGTCAGAAACGAGAGATCTCAGACTCATCTTGTTTGCAGCGCGTACCTTGATCTCCATGTTCCTTGAGAATTTTTAGGATGTCTTGTAGATGAGGTAGATTATGTAAACTGGACGGTACTGAAGTCTTGTCGTTTTGCAACTGGTTGAGAGGCCACACCTAAGGCATGCACAGGAAAGGCTCTACATCACCTCGGAGGAAATCCTGACCGGGCGCAGACCTGCCACTCCGGGCTGCCCTTTCAGGAAGCGCTCCTGCTGGACAGCTCCACATTGCCTGGGGCGCCTTCGGAGAGGTCGGTCAAGAGACGCTGCAGCCACCCTCGCAGCCCGCTCACCCACCCGGACAGTTGCCTGTTGCACCCAAAGGTTTGTAAGTGCAAATCCCCTCCTGGGGAGTCCTTGGCTTCCCCATATGTAACATTTGAGGATCTTTTCCCCGTGGATTGGGGTCATCTCCCAATGGGCAGTAACTGAGGAAACTGAGGAAGGCCAGACAAGGAACAATGGATGGAAACTGATCAAGGAGAGATTCAACCTAGAAATAAGGAGGAATTTTCTGACATTGAGAACAATCAACCCATGGAACAGAAGTTGCCTTCGGAAGTTGTGGGAGCTTCATTGCTGGAGGCTTTCAAGAAAAGACTGGACAACCATCTGTCAGAAATGGTGTCGGGATCTCCTGCTTGGGCTGGGGGGTTGGACTAGATGACCTACAAGGTCCCCAACTCTGTTATTCTGTTAAATGCCACTGAGAATGAGAAGCTGGGAGTTCTGGAGCTGAGCTCTCTGAGCACTGTTTGGGGGAAAGGCAGGGTTTGGATTTCTGAAGGTGGCTTGCCATTACCTGCTTCCGAGGGCTGAAACAAAGTGACTGACCCAAGGTCACCCGGTTGCCTCGTGCCTACGGCACTGTTAAAACTCACTGTTTTTAGCCTGATGCTTTAACCACTATGCCACACTGGCTCTCAGCCTGGGCTTAGGATCTGAAATTTCAGCTCCAGAACTCCAGAGTCCTTAGTTTGAATCCTGCTCTGAACCAGATGATGCAACACAAGTTCTGTCCATCTCTCTCTCTCTCTCACACACACACACACACACACACACACACACACACACATCACTGTTTACCAGTTCCAGGATCTCATTATAAAATTAGCTGCTGGGCTCTGAGCTGAAAGTGCTCCCCAGAACCATTCATTAGCTGTCAAATCAAACTGGGGATGGGGGGGAGAAATTATTTTTATAATTAATTTAATTATTATTGCATCACCACTGTTTTGTGCTGCTTAAATGAATGTCTTGCCCCACTGCCCCTCTCCGCCCTGCCTGCTCATCTTCCCCAGGATGCCTCCTCAATTCATTTCCAGTTGGGTGCAAAACAAAACAGCAAGGAAATCATATCGGTGCTGACTAATTAAAGTTCCAATTGTTGTCACCCATTAGACGGTACATATTTTAATTATCCTGTGAGTTTGTGTCTTCTCCATGCTACCAGCCTCTCTCAAAACAGAAGGTGCTGGATGAAATTAGCCCCTTCTCCAGTAAGCGTTTTGGAGTTACCATGGCAACTGTGAGAAGTGGAAGGGTTTGAGGTTTTCCTGCCCTCACCTCGTTTCGGCGGTGAAGTTTGCAAGACTCAGGATCTGCACAAACGTCCCCCCAGCGAGCCCAAGTCCCAGCCCCACAGCCAGACCCTGCGGCCAATGAATTTCCACACCCCTGCCCTGAATCTGCCCCTTGCCCTTCTTGCCTCGTTCTTCCTGATGGGCAGGGGAGGCCGAAGAGAAAAGCTAATATGCCCAAAGACCAGGCAGGGCTCTTGGACTCGGTTTCTTTGGCTCAAAGAGGCCTCACCTGCCTGTCGCAGCTTTTCTTCCCCAGGAAACCTACTGCTTCCTGCAGCAACGTTGTCCTGATCCTTTTAGGGAGATAGGAGAGGACCAGAGGCCAGGCCAGGCCTTCCCAGGGGCTCCCTGCAAGCTGGGTTTGCATCTCCTGTTCACCACTTTAGCCAGGAAGGAATGGGAGGAGGGAGGGAGGGAGACACTTGGGGATAAGCATCTACAGAATAAAATTCTGGCTAAATGGAATCCTGTTTCCAGCTCAGCCCTCGGCAGCTTCCTAAGGGATGTGCTGAGACCTGGACCCAGCGTTGACTTCCCTGCTCTTCGTAAGCAAAGAAGACACAGGAGCTGCACAAAGAATCAAGTTGACAACTACAGTTTGAAATTGAAATCTCCTCTAGCAGCACATGAAATGTTCATCTCTGTAGCTTCCAGTGAGATTTTTTTGCCAGTAAAAATGAATTTGCCATTTATTGTCCCAGTGAATGGGGGATGGGTGGGGGGGAGAGATTGGTGGTCTGTTATCCAAACTCTGAATGAGAATTTAACACCTCTTTAAACATTTAAACTCTGAGTCCCTCAGAGGTTACTCCGATTTCAGGGAGAATTGGGCAGCCTGGCCTGCCTGTGTCTGGCCTGCAGCTACTGAAGAGTGCGAATTTCAGGGCGTTTGTTGTGTTAATGGCAACATTGCCGACTCCTCTGGCCCCCACTTTTCATCTCCTTCTTCCAGATTAGCATACCTTGTCATACAAAAGCAAACATTTGGCAACTGTTGTTGGTCTGCACACTTTCATGGCTCCCAGTTTGGGAGAACCGATCAAGCTTGGATTGTTTGTCTCGCAGCTCCACACAAAGGAAGCGTTTTGATCAACGGTTTTCACCATTTTCTCCGTTCTGGCAACTGAATTTATAATCTCCCCCATCCCGTCCTCGGTGGATTCCTGAAAGCGGTTTTGCAACCCACCCTCCCACCCACCGATATGAAAACCAGCGAATTTCAATCAAATTTCTGAAAAGCAGCAAACAGTTGCTACTCCCTCGTGCTCCTCTTCGCCTGCTTCAGTCCAGAGTTGGTGGAGTTTATTTACCACATCTAAGGCTGATTTCCTTCCTTTCAGCGGCTTTGAAGATAATTGAAGGTGCCTGCATTGTCTGCCTGTGCATGTTGCCATTAAAAGAAAGCAGTGCTGGGATCGATGTCTCTTCGTTAACGCTGCTCCTCTCGGCCTCGGAGGCCGTACAACGGAGGGCGGGAACGACTGGATCAGCAAATTGTCGCTGGCCGACTGTTTGGTTAATCGGGCACCCGTCCCCTTGATAACGCACGTCAGGTGGAATGGTGGAGGCCAAATGAAATATTTAATAGGAAATTTTGCAAAACTGGCATTTCCCTCTCCTCCCGCCCAATAAATAAGTAAGGCAAGAGAACGGGAAGCAAAACTGCCTCTCCCCAGAAGGCCAGCCTCTCGGCTGCCAAAGGACCCAGCTACTGACCCGGGGCAGGGCACACTGACCACCCCCTTCTCCCTGAAGGAGGGGTCACGGGGGGGGCAAAGACAGCTCATGGCTGTTGTGCTCATGCCAAGTTAGGAGCAAGAAGGCCTAACCCCCTCGCATGTCTTGCTTGGCCCAGCACCTGCCAGCTTTGTTGACCAGGAGAGCTGCATGACACCCCCTCCATCTCAAAAGCTCCTCAGACGGAGCAGTCGAGAGGGGTGTGGGGGACCAGCCCTTTCTTCCCATTTGGCCCTGCCTGGACTGGAAGGAGGAGATGCCACCCAGAGCCCCAGGCCTCTTGCCCAGTGGCAGCCAAAAGACCGAGGGCCATGGGAGCCGACTGGGCAAAAGAGGGTCCCATCACCATGGCCTCAGGTGGAGGCACAGAAACCTTCAGAATGGAGCTGCTGCGAGGGCAGAGTGCCCATCTCAAATGAGTGGGAGGGCAATGTGGTAATTCCAATTACAGCCCTGCTTGAAGCTGCGATGGGACTGCTAGGTTGGGCATTGAATGCAGAGGTGGTCTACTTTTCGGCCTTCACCTCCTGCAGCCCCCATCCCATCAGATGTGGTATCACCAGCAGACTGGGCCATCTCCTGCAACCTGAATCAGGAGACCGCCTTGGGTAGGAGGGTGAGGGAGGCTTCTGTTGGAGGGTTACCGGACTCCGACTCTGGCACAACAAGACATCTCAATGGCTTTCACCCAGGGCAGGCTGGATATTCACCTGCCTCCCTTGGCCCTTCTTTGTTCAGGGATTGAGCAACTTCACCTTCTCATCACTTCCATAAGCATTTTTGGAAAAGCACTTAAAACTGGTCACTTCACTCAAGGAGGGCTGGGTTGTAATGGTTGATCCTGGTCCTTTTACAAGAAAACTCCCTCTTTAAGGAAGCTGTCAGCTGGAAGGGGGTCTTTCCCCCTCCATCCCCTTTCCTGTATCTGCACTGGAAGCTCTTGGAAACTTCAGACTGCAAATCTGTCACAAGGGAGATTGAGTCGCTCACTGTTGGCCAAGCCCTACCTCTGTAGAATAAAGAACATAGACAATTTTAAGTGTTTTGTGAACATTAATAACATAGAATAAGATGAGTTAAAATTCAACTTGTAACACTTGATGTTGCAAGCCAATGCTTGAGCATGTGTGGAGTACCTGGTGGTTTGGAGAACATGCAACTGAATGCCAGGCAGAAAGCAAGAGCATCTGTCCATGTTTTTGCTGGTTGTCCTGGTTTTCTCCTCTGCAATTCGTCTTTGGTGTGTTTGCTTTCATTCTCTGACACACATGTTCACTGCTAAAACATTAATGACACTTCTGAGTTTCTTTGGCACCAGTGACTTTAATTGCATAATTTTTTTAAGAGTATTGAATTTGTCTCTGATTCTTGGGGGCTTTTAGGAATATAATTAGCCTTCACACCACTTTTGTACTTGCTGAGTCCTTTAATCTAGGCATACAAGGACAACCGTGTACCTGTCAGGACCAGCTAGGTATCCATCTGGAAGGAGTTGGGTCAGGAACCACTGGAATTAAATGTTGAGGCATCCAAAGGAGCTCCCTTGCATATAAGCCCAGGACAGCCTGCCCTGCTTCCCTCCGCCTTCCTCCTTCAAATCACCGGTTCCCCTTGCAGGATCTTTTCCCCAGGAGAACCAGCTAAGCCTGTCAGAATGAAATGTCACAGGAGTGTGATGAATTGCCAGACAACCCAATCCGCTCCTCTCACAGCCAAAGCTTTTCAGGAGACTTTTAACCAGTGCTAAAATTTTGTGTGGCACTTTGAAGACCGTCCAATTTATTGCCCTGGAAGCTTTGACAGAGCAGGACATATTTCAACAGGAGCATCTCTTGAGGCAACTCCCACCAAAGGACTCCTTGGGTTGATAAAGACATCACACGATCCTTTGTTCTTTTAAGCAAAGCTCCAGCTAAATCCCAGCGGGGGAATCCTGAAGGAAGTCTTAGAGAGAAGCCGTCTGAGAACTTCCACACGGGGTGGGGGGGGAGAGTTGGGTTGACTGAGAAGGGGTTCATTGGCTTGATACCTTAGGAGCCTTATCAGAAGACTCTGCTTCAGCAAGTCCTAGTTGCCCTGGAGAAGTTGAGTCTTCTCTGAGTATCAGAAGCCATAGGAATTGCACCACCACAACCTTATTTTCTGCTGCTCCTGCTTCCTGTACACAACAGGCCATGTTCAACCAGGCTGACGCTTCCGGAATTGCTCTTCGCCTGGGTGCCTGCCTTTGCTGACAGTATTTGAAAAGGCTGCTTCTGTTGGAGCCTCTTTGGACTCCGCTGTTATTTCGGCTGGCAGTGAATAAACATTGCAGAGAAAGGTTGGCAACCATTTCTCCAAGCTCTCCCATTCAAACCTATCCTTTTCCTGGGTGCCTGTTAGCTCCTGCATCTGAGTCCCTGGCGTGCACCTCGTAGAGCCAAGCTCGGCTCAGAGCCCAAAACGCTGCCTCCATTCCGGTTGACTTTAGTCAAACCCGACGGATTGGAATTTATCTGCCAAGATGACTCCTGGGGAAGAGCACTCATCTCTGCTATTTATAAACCAAAGACGGGTATGTAAATACATTCCCATTCAATATTTATGAAGCCCTGGCTGAGGCCTGTTGTAAGATGTGACGGGATATGTTGGAAGATCAATGACGAGAGAAGAGAGAGAGACTGCATCGTGTTTGCTGGATCTCTTGGAAGGATCCTGGACTGAACCGAGCTTCCTCTTGCCAGCAGCTCTGCCTTCCTGACAGCAGCCCTCGGCTTCAGAGCTTTCACCCACCGAGGAGTGCTCCTTCCCCTGTTTCTATTCCTGGGCATCAGTGGTGGGTTCCTCCCGGTTCGGCCCGGTTCTGCCGAGTCGGTAGCGGTAATGATATGACGTCACCGAACCAGTTGCTGCCGGTCAATAAAGCAACAAGAAATAACTTGGGCTACGTCCATGCACTGTGGGATTCTTTTATGCTTGGATGGATCCTGTATGTTCCATGGGTGGAAAGCCAGGGCAGTTCCCACCCATCCAACACTATCCCATGCATTTATTTAACATCCAGCTGAGATCTTCCTAAGCTCAGGCACTGTGGCCAAAGCAGGGAGCTGGCCAAGCCGGGCAATTGCTCTGATTCTCTGGAATCAAGCTGGGGGCTCTCGGCTCACATGGTCTGGCTCACAGTAGTTCTCCCCATTACCCCCTCCTGCATTCAATC
The DNA here is from genome assembly GCF_059756535.1 of Pantherophis guttatus. NCBI lineage: Eukaryota > Metazoa > Chordata > Lepidosauria > Squamata > Colubridae > Pantherophis > Pantherophis guttatus. Next base: position 32,084,162 of record NC_142071.1, read on the forward strand.
CAGAGACCCTTGATGATCTCTCTCCAGGGTCTTCTCTTCCGCTGAGATGGCTGCAGAGGAGAAAACAAGAGCAACTCAGAAGAAATTACTTGCCAGGGAGGTTTTGCCAGGCGATGCAGGACACGGGGGATGCCCCCATTTCTGTAAAGCCCCTTCATTTTAAGGTTCCCAGAAATAAACCTCCCTCCATTTCAAGCTACCTCAAACAAGACTATCAATGGTGCTCCTCCCGCCTGCTGTTCTGCTGTGCTAAAAAAAACAAGATTGATTGTAAGTTTATGTTGCAAATGTACATCATTATTTCAGCACATTAATGCAGTGCCTTTTGGTGCAAATTGATGTTGTTTTTATGATGTTGTTTTGGGACCTGAATAATTGAATTGATTCTTAATTTCAAAGACCCCGTAGGAAATAGGAGAGGAGCTAGTAAACTGCAGGACAATTTCTATGGATCTGTAAGCATTTCTGCAGATGCACCCTTGCACAAAGCCACAGACCCAGCCCACTTCCAGGGAGCGATGGGATCTGAAAAGGGAAGACAGCTGCGTGGTTGACCCCGAAGTGCCAGAGCTGACCACAAAGGCGAGTCATAGCTCCATGTGCCCCACGGCCCGGGGAAGCCAACCAGTGGGGGTCCCTCCTGCTTTTCCTACCAGCAATCAGTCTCCAGCAGCCCCTCCCAGGAATCTAAAGCCTTCTCAGAGTCAGTATAACTCCTAGCCTTCCTCCCATCTGCACCTGAATCGATTGGGCTTCTTAAGTGGCCACGCTAAGCCTTCTAAGCCAGCAGCCATCACTATAAGAGCAGCTTATCTGCTCAAAGCCCCACCTGGGTGCCTAAAACTATCCGAAAGGTGGAGTGGATGGCAGGCAGTGCTTTTTTGCACCATCCAATAGGGGAGAAGGCAAAGCCACCAGAAGACCCAGGAGGTCAAGAACAAGAGCCCAGAGTCAGATGGGACCCTCTTCTCAGATGCAACCATGGGAATCTTGATGGGAGAGCATTAAATCTATTCCACGTGTTAGCAAAATTAGTACAAAACATTTAGCCTTGGTATATTGCTTCAGTTTCTATTGCTAAAATGGATCATTTGTTTTCTAAAAGTTACTGGAAATGTAATGCTCAACAATTTTGGGAAACAGTTTGTATTAGAATGAAATAAATTTTAAAAGTTGAATTCCCAGTTCAACCTGCCATAATTTTGTTACATTATTATTAAAACATAAATTCCCAAGCATGCTAAAGTAGTTGGGTATATCCAACAGGATATTGCAATCTTCTGCCTGGGAAATGCTGCTTGATTCCTTCCATTGGGGGGTGGGGGCTGACCCACCTTGTGGGAGGGAGGATGCATCAAGGGCTGGAATAGCTTCCGATCTTAAAAGTAAACTTGAAGTAGGATGCACTTCTAATTGGAAATCATCCTTGAACCCTCGTCCAAAATCTGGTGTTTTCTACATATAGAATCCCTACAGTAGTCTAACTTCTTGGGATAATCCAAGATGAACACATTCTCATTACTGATTCAATTTATTATAGCATATTATTTCAGTCAGTGATTTATGTTATGTTGACAAGGGTTCCTAATGTATATGTTTAAAGCTTAATAGTATCAATCAATCAATCAATTTTATTTACGGGCAAAAGGCCCCTAAGCCTTAATAGTGATTCCTAGCTTTTTAAATGACATATTTTATAATTCATAGGTAAGTAATGATACTTTGGAAAAATGTAGATTTAGAAAACCCTATTTGTATTTTACTACCTGTTCCTTATTTTTTATTGTATTTAAAAATGTCTTTAAAAAGGAAAAGGAGGGAGGGAGGCTTCTTCACAGCACCTCTTTTCCAGCCTCACCAGCCCTCAGAGGCAAGATGGGGCTGCAGCGTCCTGGATTAGATGGTTCCTAGTACAATAGTGAGTTTCTTCCCAAATGCTCAGGCAAGAATCAAGCAGCCTTGGTTGAGAGGCTCCTGGGATAGCTTAGCTGAAGGAAGTGAACAGGGCAATTTTTGGGTCCCCAGGGAGAATCCTAAGCAAGACAAAAGGGTGCTCTCTTTCCTGGGGACTTTCAATGCAAACGCTTCCTTGGGATTTGTACGGGGGGGGGGGGTAGACAATGAATACCTGAAGGAACAGATGAGCAAATGCCGCCAACTGCGCTTCTCAGCTGCAATTGTATTGCAGGGCCTGCAGAATGACCACTGGAGGATTGTCCGATGTGCTCCTGGCTTAAAGCTGACGAGAAACCTGCAAGGACCGTCAGAAGGGGATGTCTGTCACCATTATCTGCAAAGGCACGGGGGCTTCTTTGTCCCTGCTGTGGGATGCTGTTATCCAAGAGCTGACTTGAGCATCTACCCCGCCTGTCACAACACTGAGCAGACCACAGGCAGCTGTTAGGACAACAGAAGCAGTTGCCATAGCAAGCTCATTGCCCGGGGCCAAAACACAGGCAGATGTTCTGGCTCTTGCAGCCGTGGCCGTGGACAGGAATTGCTAGGGTAGGTAAGCGCTGCCTCTTCTCCTGGAAAGGCCCGTGATGCCCCCCACCCCCCAAGATCAGCCCGAGGACTGCCTTTGGCCTTCCAAGTCCCAAGCAGCCCCGCTCTCAGCTCCCAGCCCTCCTTCCCCGCTACGTTCTTATCATCTGTTTCAGGAGCCTTCTCGACAGAGAGAGAGAGAGAGAGAGAGAGAGAACCAATATGGGTACCAACCATCAAGGCCAATTCTCAGGAACAGCCTCCCGTTTGTACACAGTCAGTTGCAAAGGCCAAAGGAATCGCTCATATTTTTAGCACTCCTGGAATAGGTGAATAATATGATCCTTTTAACTTTTTAGGGTGTTTTTTTTTTCCGTGCATATTAATTGCATACAACTTCATTGATTTCTTCGGTGCTAGAAGCTCCCTGAAGTTAATGACTGTACCTGCTCTTTATTTGCCTGCTGCTCTGTTATACACGGTAGACTAGAGGTCATTTTTTAGAGCCTTTTTTTTTTCACAGCCCTATCGCAACTTGTTCTTAAAAAGATAATATGTAATAAACTGCACTGAGGTCATCAATCAAATATTGTCGGATCCTAACCGCTGTTTCTTGTTCAGAGTCCCGTGCCATAAAATACTAAACGCTATTGCATGCAACGCCATAGGGAGCAGCCATGCATTTCAGCCGCTCTGTCACATTTTTCATTTCTATAGGAAGCCGAACGGGGCGACGGATGCCAACGGTGGCTGCACAAGGATTTCAAGGCCATCTGGAGAATTTTTATCATGACAATTTGTAGAGGAGAATTGGAAGAGGCTGATTTATACCCACTTCTGCTGATCCTCTTCCAGAAAGCATCCAAGCTGGAGGGCGCTGATTGCAGCCAAGGGTGGAGTTGGGCGTCCTTTTGCTCTGTTTCTGCTGCCTCCCAGTTACACAACCATGCAGCCTCGCAAATACACTGGATGTGAAAAATTAATTCCCGCTCGGCCTTACCACAGGTTTCCTCCCAGGGGGAAGGGCTCCTCATCAGGAGTTGCTCTGCCTCTGCTTCTCTACAGGGTGACAGACATTGAGCCAAAGACCCCAGCCCTCCCTGCCCCCATCACAATCGCTTTCTTAGCCGGCCACTTCAATCGTTCTAATTATTCCAGAAACACCCCATTAACTTCCCCAATGGAACCAGCAGAGGGGAAGATCCTGGGCTCTGCGGCACCTCCTACCCTTGGCACCACCTGAAGGGACCCCACGCAGGGCTGGGACAGGTGGGGAGCCAGGCAGGGCTCTGGGCCGAGGTTAGGCACTCCGATTTCATTACAAAGGCCTTGATTGCTCCGGATTGATTTAACAAAGGTCTGCTTGTTGCAGGGAATGCTGAAAGACACAGGGAATCAAAATAAAGAAAAAATAAAGAGAAAATAGAAAAAAGAGGAGAAAATAAAGAGAAATAGAAATGCCAGAAGGGAGTTGTGAAGATCACCTGGCCATCTGGTGGGGTGGAGTGTCATACGCTCAGGCCCCCAGGCCCAGAGGAGCTCTGCCAGGCACACAAAATTGTGATGATGATGATGATTAACAAAATGCCTGTCATCATGATTGGTGGGCAGTGTTTGGATCGAGGCATCGCTGGCGGTCTCGCACAGCTCTGAGTTTTGGAAGCAGCGGTGGCAGCCGTGCCGTTTGTCAAGAAACACAGAAGGAGGAAGGAGAGAGGGGTATTTTGCCCCCAAAGATATTATTACACACACACACACATAAGGGTCTCCCTTTCCCACTTCATAGGACTGCTTGACAGCTACTTTCTCCTCGGTAGAGTTTCCATCTGAGAACCCCCTTGAGCCCCCCAGCTGTTCATTCTCAGGTCAGCAAACCCTCTCATAAGTCCTGGGTTGACCGTCCAGCCTGCCAAAAGTTGAGTTCTGTGTTTAATAAAGGACGTTGTTGTTTCTTTCTCCTCGTCTTCTGGGCTCAATTATATTTATCAGGACTTCAGGACTGCCAAGGTAGAAATAACCACACCCTGACAAGAAAGTCCAGCAACCTGAGAGGAGGCCTTTGACCTCTCCACTGTGCCAAGGTTAGCTAAGAAAAACAAGCCTCCCGTTCTTCAGACAGACTGCATGTCCCCCATGTACCAATCAAGGCCTGCTTCTTCTGAAGGAACGGGGATCATCGCATGCAGAATTATGCACAGCCGCTGGAATCCATTACCTCGCTTGTGGTCTCTTTCACAATGGCTGAGGGCATCTCACAAGCAAAGCAGCAGTCAAATCCCTGCCAGTGCTTGGCTAAAACACAGAGTTGGAAGGGACCTTAGAGGTCTTCTAGCCCAACCTCCCACTTAAGCAGGAAACCCTATAGTACCATTTCAGACAAGTGGTTGTCCAATCTCTTCTTGAAAACCTCCGGGACTCTCTGAAGATGACATCTTCTGGATCCAGATTTCTCTCTCCCAGCTAGGACAGTTTTCCACAGTCTCAGATTCTGCCCCTTCCTCCTTCTGACGCTTCGCTTATTTCTTCTGAAACTGACATTGCAGATGAAAGCTGTTCTACCAAGTAGGCCCTTTTCAAACCATTTATAATTAAACTTATTAAGAAAATAGGTTCGGTTGTTAGATAATGCTTTGCATTAGGGTTGTTTTCCTTTCTTCTTTTGCTCTGCCATTTTCCAAACACAGAGATTTTATCTGATGATCTCACTTATTGTTTAAAATAGTCCTCTACAGTTGCTGAAATATAATGGTTCTTAGGATTTTCACTAAATTTTCTAGATTAGGTTTAGGCAGACTTTAGTCAAGGAAGGCGGACAAGAAAATCCTTTAAAAGAGCTGATGTGCTCAGAACACTCTGGGGATCTTAAGATACTCGCAGTTTACTCATCTCAATTTTCTCCAACACACCAACCCTTCAAGCTAGGTTCATACCGCCTTTGAGGTTAAAATGTGGCAGTGTGAACCTGCCAGATTTGTCCCAATTGCATCTTGGGGGCTTGGAGAAAAGAGACGCGATTGCAGGGAAAGTCAGCCTTCACCAAATGTCATTCCAAGGCTAAAAAGCCGATGCAAGATCCAGAAGATTCCTGTAGGCCAAGCCAGCCATGAAGACCAAAGCAAGAAGCCCTCCAGAAAGAGCAGGCAGTTGAGGTTTGATGGCCTGGGAGGTCTTAATCCTCCTTCTGCTCCAGGCAACCCCAGAATAGCTGGGCTGAGGGGAGGAATCAGGTCCCTCGCCTGAAAGAAAGCAGGAGAAAAGCAGGGCTCTGCAGTGCGCAGGCTGGAGAAGCCAAAGATGGCCGCTGGACAGCGCAACCACCAACCCTTCTCTAAGGGCTGCTGATGTTCAGTAGAACATCTGAACACCACAGCAAGATGGAAGTGGCCCAAAGAGGAGGCAGTGCTGAAGATCCAGGGGTTCCTGGGACAGCTCAAGCTTCTTTTCCAGTCTGCTTTCTCTTTCTCACTAAGCCTTCGGCAAAGTCACAGTTTCTCAGGGCTGCAATCCCAATGGAGAAACACAGCAGGAGAGCAATTAAATGTCATTAGGAATAAATGTGTCACTCCTCCAATTAATTAGTCCCCTTTTTCTTTAAAAAATAAATAAAGTAGGTACCTTTTCCAGAATGCTACAAAATAGAATAAAAATAAGCTACGTTTGAGAGAAGAACTCTGTGGCCTCTGGATTTCACCCAAGTGTGAATGTCAACTTTTTCCTTAGCACTACCTAATAGTGTCTGGGCACTACTGCACTGCTCCTCTCACTGCCACTAAGTAGCTGCTCTGAGTGGTAGATCTCGTGGATTTAGGGCAGGAATTAGCCTCAGTCCTAGGGGAGACAACCATCGTTATGCACAAAGGTGTACGTTTTGGGCCTCCCTACTTAAAGATGCTGCAGTCTGTGCTCTGCTAATGGCTTCCCTCTCTACTTTAGCTTTGAACTCACGACCAGAAAAAGTCACCATGATATTAACTTTGTCATTTGATACATAAGGCTACCATAAATCATTTATTTCATTTCCTTGCCAAGGTCTTCATTTGTTGTGCTTTAAAGGAAGAGAAGGTGATTGCTGTCTGAAAGCAATAGTGATGGCAAAGAGCAAAGATCTGCAGAGCAGAAACAGCCTTTGTGGCCTACACACTGTATCTTTCTACCACACTGTGGCATTGGGAATTAGCTTTGCCTTAACACTCATGGATTATTTTTTATTTAGTTATTTAGTTTGTCAAGCATGTATGAGAAAGCAAGTTTGAACTTAACATATAAACATATAAGTATGAAGATAACATATAAACTTATAAGTATAAACAGGTATAGGTATAAACATAAGAAATGAGTATGAATAAATGGGAACATTAGGACAGGGGGGGGGTTCACAGGGGCAGGGAGAGGGTTAAAAAACCAATTGTGGTGCTGAGGGTCACTTGATGGAGACCTGCCCTTTTTATGTGCATGTTAAAAAGGGTTGGACCTCAGTTGGGCCGCCTTCACTTTTTTTACCACCCCATGGATGCCCCAGCTGTACCTAGAGGTTGCTTCCTGTGTTGGGATGCCCATCTGAAGGGGCCAGCAGAGAGACTGAGAGGCTTCTAGCCAGATATAATGTCATTCTTATTTACATACTTAATCATCCTGTCATCACTGTAATACATCCATAAAGGGAAAGATTGACAAACTTCAACTGAAAGAAATTTCAAATAAAACTGCCCTCTTTTCTCTTGCCTGGCTCATTGTACCCATGAGATTTAATGCCTGTCACCCAATCGCCACATCCTGAGTTTGCCTGCCAGAGATTAAAGGGCTTCAAATATAACGGAGCAAGGAAGCATCAGGAGACAGCCAAGCTCAAGAGATGGGCTCAGACACCGGACACATTTATTTATTTATTTATTTAATTTGTATACCGCCCTTCTCCCAGAAGGGACTCAGGGCGGTGAACAGCCAAAATTAAAAAACATACAAATGCAAAAGTTAGGGTTTTGCACATTTGACACAAAAGTTCTTCCAGAAAGAGGCCTCGTTCCCCTGGCTCTGTGGACACAGCAGAATTTCTTATCTTTGGAGTGCTTGCTTGATACCAAAGAGAGCAGCAAGAATATAAAAACTGGGACCAGGTCTCAAAAGGTCCGAGCTCCGGACCTAATCCAGTAGTAAAAACTCCAGGTGGGTGATAACTTGGGTTTATTAAGCCCGACTCAGGCACACACATGAGCTCCAAAAAGCACTGGTCATGAAACAGATGCAATCCAGAATTAAAGTGCCTTCGCCTCCCAGCGCGTTTATATAGGCAAGCCACATGACCAGGATGTACTGAAGTTGCTCCCAACAAGGCAACTCACAAGCCAATATTCTGGCCCAGGTGTAGCATCCAAGGGGAAGTGGCATACCAATTTAACTAAAGCCCGTTCCTCCAGAACAATCACAATCTTGACTCATGTACTTACACAAGTCAAGATTGTGATTGTTCTATGTGCTATTATTTCTGTTTCTAACAATTCCTCACCAGCCTCCAGAATGTTCTTCGTTGGCTCATTGCCACTGAAGCCCCAGGCCTTGGTTTCTCAATCTCTCCACTCCACTACTTTGGTGTGATTTAGCACCCCCTCTTCACCCCTTTCCCTTATTAGAGATTTTTTTACATTTACCATCATAAATCCAGCTCACCATGACAATCCTGATCTTAGGAGTCTCCTTTAATTTGCCCAAAGTGGGTGACCTATACTCTGGTGTGAACCTTTGCACAATGTTGGAGCTGTTCCTCGGTCCCTTTGGCACTGTAAATCCAGCCTCCCTGCCTGACAAGGTCACAGCCTTGATGCTCTAATTGCACTTTATACTCTGTGAGAATTGACAATCCTGGCCCTGCGGCTCATTCACAAGGCTATGACTGTCCCTGTCCCTGAGGGAGGGAGGGAGGGAGGAAGGAAGGAAGGAAGGAAGGAAGGAAGGAAGGAAGGAAGGAAGGAAGGAAGTTCCAATTTCACCTTTGTATATTTATATATCTGGATGAGTGCTTTTTCAAGAAGCATTATGCATGTTTACTCAGAAGTAAGGCCCACTTATTTACCAGGCAATCATGCACAAAATTAAAGTCTCAGATGTCTGCACCAAAGGTCTACACATGCTTTAAGTGGCCAGGCACTTTTTGAAAAAGTAGTGTGGATACCCATTTTGTTGGAAGGTATTATAGAGGCAATCTGTTTCTTTTTTTCTGGTGTTCTGGGTGGCCATGGTGCATTTGTGGTCATCTGAATAATGTCTACGGGAGATTCTCTGTCATCCAGGTCATGGTTGTCCCAGAGGTACTTTTTCAAGAGGTAACTGGGCTTTTCTGGTTTTTCTTTGAAGACGTTTTGCTTCACATTCACTGAAGAAGCTTCTTGGATGAGAAATGAAACATCTTCAAAGAAAAACCAGAAAGTCCAGTTGCCTCTTGAAAAAGCACCTCTGGGTCATCTGAATAATGTTCTTACCCAGCTCCTCTTGTGGGAGGTTGGATTGTTCCTTTAGTAATGAAGCCCTGGCTTAGGACGGGTTGTTTTTCAATAACTTGAATTTCTAATTTGCCTCTGGTGATGAGGATATCCAGGAAGGACAGCGTCTTGCTGTTTTCTTCTTCCTTTGTGAATTTTATTCTTTTGAATATGTTGCTGATTATTTCATGTGCTTTCCCTAGTTGTTCTTTTTTATTATGCTGAAGGTATAGTTATATATGTAGATATAGACACAGATATTCAAAGAATAGAACAGAGCAGAGCAGAACAGAACAGAGAACAGAATTGAATAGAATAGAGCAGAATAGAATAAAATAGAATCTAGAGGCTGTGTATTGTTTAACCATTCTTGAAGCGGTTTTCTATCTGCTTGATATGTGGAATGCATAATTTCACTCGCTTTTAAGGTCGTACAAGCTTTTACTTTCAGAATGGAAAATTACAGAATATTACAAAATTCATTGTGTGCTACCAATTCCAACTTCATATCTCCATAGGAACAGGAAGTATTTTGTCAGCCCTGTGGGTGAAGATGAGCTCCTGTATCAGGTAGGCATTTATTTATGGTTAGATTGTTAATTTCACCTTTTTCCCAACAGTGCCAGGTGGTGCCCAGGTGTTGCCCTCAGGTTGGGCTAAGAAAGAAGGAGTGGTCCAGATCCAGCCATTGGTTTCTGTGGCAGAGGATATTGTCTGCCCAGAGTTGATCCAACTCCAACCCTTTCATCACCACAAAATCCTGGCATATCAACCAACACACTAGCGGACCGAAACTGTGGCCAGTGTACCTCCAAAATGGGTCCCACAGTTTTTCATGCTAAGGATTTGAAAGTGGGTAAACTAGAAACAGGAAGAATCCATGAAAGACCCTGTTTTGATATCAAAGTATCAACATGGTTGCCACATAGATGAGTTTATCACTTACATAGACTCAAACAGAAGCAAAAATTTCCTTTGGATCAGCTCCAGAAAGATTCCAGAAGATCTAGAATCACCCAAGCCACCAAAGTAGCCATTGATTTGTCCCTTCAAATGGTGCCTCGGCAAGCCTGCATTGACCCATGCCGCACCACACCCCACATCCTAAATCAGGGCCTGCTTCTTGGGTGGCAAAGAGCTTCCTGGTGTGGCTGGATCAGAACCACAATCCTGCAATCCTCCCACAGATTTCACTCACCCTCAACTGGCTGTTGCCAACCTGTAGTGAAGTGTGGGTTGCCTCATTTTTGATTGTCCTCAATGAGCCCTTTGACCCTCACAGACCAGGCCGCCTCCAGGGTCCCTAGGCCCTGTCCAAGCACTCCACTCTGCTCTCCCCCGTCTTCTTCTCCCTGCCCCCAGTGAGTCTTGCTTACCTGTCTGCATTACAAGATCTGATTAGCTCCTTGTCCTCCAGAGAAATAAACAGCATCTTTGGCTAAATGAAGAACGGAAGATCCTAGATGGAAAGAGACACTTATTTATCCCTTTCTTAGATGCCTAATGAATAATATCATGTTTGCAGAAACTCATTTTTGAGAGGCAAGGACAGGAGACATGTAGGCAAGAAGCCCAGAGGAGGCGCCAATATTAATTTTGCCCTCAAAAGGTTTACACTAAAATACGGATGTTACTATGTTAATGTCTTTTCTTGACGTGACCTGTGAAAAACACTTAGTGTGACTTTGCTCACCAAGGGGCTAATTCTGTGCAGGTTTGTTGGTCAAGGGGACTCTGTTTTAATGAGCGCCCATCTCCAGTCTCAGGACCCCAGCCTCACTTCTGTCCAGGTGAGCTTTCCAGCATCCTCAGCCCAGAGGAAAGTGGAGTGCCAGACTGCATGGACCTGCCTCCACTCTCATGCATGCTCATGGGGTGCTTCTAGGGCAGGTGTCAGCAACTTGAGGTTCTGGAGCCGCATGTGGCTCTTTGGGCCCTCTGCTGTGGCTTCCTGTCAGGTGATCCAACCACTGGCTGGCCCCGCCCCTCACCCTCCCAGTCACTCCTTGCCTGGCCTGAGAAAGTAAAGGCAACGGCTGTGGATGGAGAAGTGGCCAGGGCAGAGACAGAGAGATGGGTAGAGATGGGGAGAGAGAGAGATACAGAGAGAGATACAGAGAGGGGGGAGAGAGAGGGAAAGGAGGAAGAGAGGGGGGAAGAGAGATGTCAAAAGGGTTTTGTGGTTCCTGGTGTTTTTTAACAACCGGTTCTCTGTCCTAATGACCGGCTGGGTAAATGTGGCTAGGGGGCCGTGTGACTGGCGGAAGTGAGTGATGTGGAGTTGGCCATGTCCACCCAAGTTTTGTGGCTCCTGGTGTTTTCTTTTCTGTGGGAAATGGGTCCAAATGGCTCTGAGTGTTTAAGGTTGCAGGCCTCTGTTCTAGGGGGAGACTCTGGACCCTCTGAGGAATCAAGGCTCCTCCTGGATTAGTACTGCATTAACAGACTTATAAGGGCCGCTGTGGGTTGTGGGTCTTGGGCCACAGGCCCTGGTTGATGGGATGTGACAAGGAATGCAAACGAATTACAGTCATACAACAAATAAACCTCAAAGGAAGTTAGTCAGGGAAACTACTTGAATTCAAACCATGTTGGTGATCAAACAAGAAATTACCAGTGCTTGTTGAAAGGGGCACCATCCTTGGATGAGAAGCAAAGCAGAACTTCAATCCAAGATGGGGGCTTTTCCCTCCCTCTCTTAGAGCTAACAGGAGAAGTCACTGGGGGGCTGCCTGAGAATTCTTCTGGAAGAAAAGTCTTTGGGTTCTTCTGCAGTTACAGCTCCCATCCAGATGTGATTTTGGGGCCATTTCAACTTCATACATCCAAAGTTAGGCTCAAATTCTGTCAACATGTAGGATGGGGCTTTTTTCCAGAATATCTGGGGGTGGTCTTTAATTTGGGATTTTGGAATAATTTTAGAATCCCAGCTTCCTTTTGCAACTCTAATAACGTCTCCATTCTTTGCAAGAAAATGATGGTGTCTTACATGTCAATTTTTGAATTTTTATTGTTGAACATGGCACATCAAAATATGCTTTCAACCTTTGGTCTTGAAAACATTCCTTAAACACATCCCTTATGGATGAATAAACAGATTAAAAACTTCTCTTGCAAGCTAGATGGTACACGCCATTTAATAAATTGTGAGGTAAACTTAATCACAGGCAATTGCTCTTTCACGCTTGCTCAGAGGTCACTTAATAAATTCCACACTGACTTCTGGGGTGGCCTAATTCACTTGACCCTAATTAAATGGAAAGTCCCACACATGCTCCTGGAAATCTCTTTCCCAGCAGCCTGTTAGTGCACAGTGGGTGCCAGGATGAATCAACTGGCTTTCTACATCACTGGTTATCAACCATCACCAGCACAGCAGCATCTTCCATGGGTAGAACTTGGCATCCTTCCCAAGTCCAGTCTGTGCCAGCAGATGGTGGCACTTTGGAATATAGAACCCAACTGGATCACCTTCTTGGGTATTCTCTTCGTGCATAGGATGATCTTGAGAACAGGATGCTGGCCAGACATTCAGATGATTCCCAAGAATAAGGAGGTGTCCATGCTGAGGCCTCACCTTCTCACTAGTTGAATGACCAAGAGTTGAGTCCATCCGCTCTGGAGTCTGGAGGGGCAAGCAGGGACAGGGGCCCACCACTGTAATAGCAAGACCCTTTGATGCAAGGATGGAGCCATCAAACCTCGCTCAGTGGAGCAGCCTGGAAGTGGGCTGGAGAACTTCTTGCTCACCTGTCCATGCCCTTGGCGAGACGCCTTTTGGCCTTGCTGCTCAGCCAATTGAAGTGGCTTCTCTTCTTTGCAGGACAGGGCCGTAGCCACCAACCCTGCTTTGCAAAAACGCAAGAGTATCATCTTCAGGACTCCCAGCCCCCAGCAGTTCCCCTGAGATGAAAGAGCAGAGAAAAGCATGTGGCATTTATTCATTTTCTTTCTTTTTTCCCTTTGGTCCCTCTAAAAAAAAAAGGATTACCTAGAAATATACTGGAAGGATAAACCATGGGTATTTAGATTTGCAAAAGATCTGGGGTGGAGGCAGGCAGGGGTGAGGAGAGAGAAGTTAAATCCTTTTGATGTAACTTTGAATCAGTTATTTCAGAATTATATCTAAGGGACATAGAAAGACAGAATCATTTTAAGTAACAGAGAAAGAGGATACATCAGAGAATTCTTTTTTTAAAATCCTACCTACTGCTAGACCCAAGTGTGCTCCTGCGGTTCCCCGTGGATAAATTATTCCAGCTTCCAGTTCTTCTTATAGCCAGTGGCAAATTGGCAGTAGGTGCCTCCATGGAAAGATGCAACTTCAGAAAGAAACCAGATATGGCTGTCTCTGCTGTGGAACCTGGGATGCCTTGATCCTTGTAGGGTCCTAGGCATCCTTTCCCCTCCCCTCCCCTCCCCTCTCCTTCACTTCTATTGTCTGGCTTCCCTTCTACTGGCTTTTTTTTTTTTTTTGAGGTGGGGGGGAGGTAGAAGAGTGTAAGTCAGCTTGAAAAAAATATGCAGCAACTGTTACAGTTGAGCCAGGGAATATGAGAACGCATGAGAAAGAAACTCAAGATTGCCTCGCCTTGACTCTCTTGGGTATAAGTGGGAGGGAAAGAGACGCCTTCAAGATTTGCTGTTGGAGCCAAAGCAATAAAGTAGAATTCTGGGTACCAATCTTGAAGGGCCAGCAGACAGCCTCTGAAGGGGTCTGCCAGCCCCCCTCCCTCATGCCCCACCCTTTCTGCTCCTAGTACTCTGATGGGACCAGCCCTCTTTTTATCCCAATCAAATCCAAGGAGATCTGAGCTCTGTCCAGGATGGTTTGGGGAGGCTCCCCAGGTCCCCCACTTTTCCCCAAACATCCATAGTCATTTCCTGCACACCTTCCCAAGCCTTTGCCGAAGACAACAAAAGATGTGCTTTAATAAGCAAGATGCTCCATGCCTGAGCGGTGTGTCAGCCTCCATTTGTAATGTTGGTGACAGACGGATCTCTGGATAATCGCAGCCTCTTTGTACTCAATGGAGTCGGATTGGAGCAATTGAACGTCTGAGGAAGATTACAGGCAGTTATGCACATCGCCTGTCATGTTAGCTGTGGCAGGCGCCTTTTTCAATTGACCACTCAGGCACTGGAGTTTCCGGGACAGACGCTGGAAGCATTCAGGGCCTCCAAATGAGGCTTTGGGAGGACCCTTCCCCCCAAAAATAGCTCTGCCGGCTATAACCCACCTGTTCCCATCCCCATCTCCAAAGGCTCCCAGACATGCAGGAGTAAATTGGGGGAAGCCCACCTGTTATGGACGAGGCACCTGCCCCCTCCACAGGACTGCACAAGGGCCATTGAGAACTGATCCTCAGCCTCCCCTTGGAATCCAGACCTCCCCCTCCCCCAGCTCCAAGGCAGGGCTCACTAGTGAAGATCTCTCAGGTTGGGGCTGCCAGAGCCATGAAGACCCCACGGCCTTCTCCCTTGGCACAGAGGGGCTCTGACTCAATCCTTGCCCATCCCAAAGGTCTTCCTTGACCAGCTGGGACTCAAGACGAAGGCCTGCTGCCCACCAGAAGCTCCTATCAGATCAACCAGTGGAGCAGCATAAATGCTAAGATGAAGCAAAACATGGACACTTTCGAGAATCACAGCACTCAAATTGCTCTACTCCCTGACATCACTATGTGAAAAACCTGCCTTGGTGGCTGCCTGGAACAGGCACTGCTTTAACTTCCCCACGTGGCAAGGCCCGAAGGCTGCTGAAGCTGCTGGTTGTGGATGCTCCAGCCTTTCGGAGCTCAAGAGGCTTCCCTATTTGCTCTTTGGTCTAGTGCTGGGGAAACCCCAGAGGGTGCTGAGCTGGGGATGAGCCATGAGGAGGAAAGACAACAACCCCCATTGGCAGCCCTCTCGGCCCCCAGGCCTTGCTGAAGGAGAACCGGCCCTGCTGCCCTGGCAACTTTTGGGCAGTGTTTCTGGTGCGCCCCCCCCCCCCGCCCCCGCCCCCACTCCCTCCCAGCTGCCTTCTTTGTCTTTTCCCTTAGTGTGCATGTCACCAGGAGTATATCTATTTATCCCACTAAATGCTCGATTGCCAGAGGGGGCCACAGCCAATAACTGGAGCCTGCTTAAGCATGATCGATGAGAGCTCCGTGGCAACGTGGCCAGGCTGCGAATCTGGAGAGCCCCGGGAACCAGAGATATGCAATCAGGCCTGACTCCGTCAGGATTTCCATTTGTCATCTGCAAAACAGGCGAGGAGAAGGTGACTCCGGGGCCCGCAAGGGAGCTGGTCAGCCGATGCCCACCTGGAACTATTGGGGGAGGGAAGTTCTGCTCCTAACCTCCTCATTGGATGGATGGCCTGCCACCAAGCCAAGAACCACCACCCCCCCCCCCCTCAGTCTTTCTGGGGCATTGATGGTGGAGAAAGACAAGAGTAAAGCTTGGCCTGGGTAGGAGCCCCCCACCCTGGTTGCCAGAGGTCCCATTCTTAGCAAGCTGTCACCACCATTCCCTTCCTCCTTCCAGCCTAAGAGGCAGTGGCTCCATTTCTCTGACAGAGACAGGAACCAAGGTTAAATTTACTCAAAGTCCTGAACCTTTTTGCGATGCCCATCTTTAGGCAATGCCCAAGTGTCTCCCTCTTGCTGGAGACAACTTGCAGCTTTTGCTCATGGAAGTGAGATCAGGAAGCTCCCTCTCCTTGCCATTCCACCCCAGTGCTTCTCGTGCAACCAACTGGCCAGCAGAATTGCTTTCTATATCTTATTCATCCACACACCAATTTCTCTCTCCATCATTTTACTAGTGTACCTCCAGCTAAGTGGAAACATGCCTGCCTGTGTGCCTCTTTGCTCTTCAGCCTGGGCAATGGGGGCCCCAAGGGCAGCACTTGTGAGACTCCCTCGGGGTCCAACAGAGGTCAGGCCCTTCCATCACTCAGCCCTAGCAACATGCCTGCCATGTTGGAGAAAGGTTCCGACGAATGGAGACGGGCAGGCTGTCCCCCGGGGAAGGAGGGAGGCAGCCTCCAAAGGCTCTGGATGGCAGGAGGCCACCTGGACAACAGGAGCACAATGACTTAAGAAGGAGGACCACCTCTTGCAACAATCCACAGACATTTTGCAATCATTCCCTGGCAAAACTGGGAGGTTGTAAGAAGTGCCGTGTGCTTTTGTGGGCAAAGTCAAGCAGGGAGAGAAGAGCCTGAAAAATGAGAGCCAGCAAGCACCATCTCTTGGCTGCATTTCAGGGTAAACTGCAAAAATAAAGCAAACACCTCATGTATTTGAAGAATGTTTGTTGTGCCTATTGTCAGTTTTGTTGTGTTGTACAATAATAGCAGCTGTGTTATCAATGAGGAACAGTCCCTGTCCTTTCCACATGAAAAGGATTGATGCCTGCAGTGTGGCTGCTGAACACACAGCCCAGTCGAGAGCTTATGACAGTTGTCCCTCTGCACTGAGATGCAGACAGACCAGGTGGGGCCCGTCACTGCCCTTCTGGGGCTCCCCGAGATCTGATCTCTTCCCTGGCCAAAAATATTTCCCATATTGGAGCCGAGCATTTCCACAGCTCAGCCTCGCACAGTGTCCCAGGGCGATCATTCAGGGCCATTGCCCACCAAATCCTTGACATTCCTACCTACCTCCTATATACCCTGCCTGCCTGTCATCCCTTCCTTTTGGGGTGATGCCTGGAGGAGATGCATGCCCACCTGGGGTTTGCCCCTCCAGTGCTCCTGAACACCGAACTTGGCAAACTGTGACTGCCACCATCTAAGATCTTTCTCTCTCTCTCCCTCTTCCCCCCCCCCCCCTCTCTCTCTCCTTCTTCTGGGGCTTCCACTTAGTTGAGGGAAAGCTGGCGATGCCAGGCAGAGCAGGCCATATTGCTGGCCGATGCCCTACTTTGCACTTGCAATCCTTCTGGGTGCGGAATAGCAGCCTCTTATCCCTGCGCTCCCAGAGCCGAGGGCCTCCTCCTCCCCTCTCCTCTCGAAAGCCATTCCAACAAAGCCTCCTCCCTTCTCCTGCCTGCTCCTCTAAGGAGGACTATCAGGCTCAAAGGCTCACATCGATGATGCCGGGGAAATGATTCACTCCATAAGCGTTTAGGGAATTGCAGGATTGCACCATGTTTCTCTTTAATGAGCCTGTGGATCAACCTCATCCTATGGTCCTGGGACCCAAAATAAAAGGAATGGTTGGTGGTCAATGCTTTAATGAAAGTTGGGCCTCTGGAGGGAGGCCGAGAGACAGGAAGCCTCTCCTGCAAATCTTCCCGACAGCTCTAGAAAGAGGAACCGGTGGCATCGTTTCAGCATCAATGACTTTGCAGATTTCTCAAAATATATACGGCCTCAATAGGTGTCTGAAGCAGTGATTACCTTCCATTATGTCCGGAGACGAAATCTTCTCAGGGAGTTTTTTAGATCAGGACTAAGGACAGCGAAATGGGCTGTCCAAGGTCTGATCTTGGTAAGCAGGAATTGGGATCCAGTCCCAAGGAACTGGACTGCGGCTGAGCCCAGATCTTGCCTCTCCTGGTGACCCCAAAGCCCCTTTCTGGCTTCCCTCCCCCACTCCAACCCCCACCCCCATCCCCTTAATGGCTGGGAGAATGAAATGTATTGCTTAGTATAACGCTAAAGGAGATCTACAGCTTTTCATTTCAGTATTTAATTGGAGAAATTGCTGCTTCTCCATCAATTCTGAGTGAAGGAAGAAATGACATAAAATCTACTGTACACTATTAAAGTAGCTGAAACAAAGGGAGATTTAAAAAAAAAGGACAAAAAGAGAAAATTGTTCAAGTAAGAGTTGTCTAAAATTCTGACCAAGGGAGAATGAGAAGAAATAATTGTTGTTCATCAATTCTGGCTGGGTTTCTGTATCAATTTAACTCTACCGTCACCACCTACTCTGTCAACCGTCAACCCCACTCTGGGGATGAAATTAAAAGAGTGTTTTTCAAAACGCTGTTTAGTGGTACTAAAAAAGGCCTTCTGGGGGAGATTGCTCCCGAAAGCTGTGACACTGAGGACGGTCCATAATTTCATGGACTGTGACCAGTTTATCTTTTGTTTTGTTTAGACTTTATGTGCCTGAATCAGGAGCAATAAAAGGGCTCAGTCACATAATGTGGCCATCATCTTGGTTTTTCAACCCACTCCCTGCAGATGCCCCAGGCTCTGGAAGCAGGCACGCCCGCCTTGATTGGCATGTTGGGTGACTTTGAGCCAGTCCCCCTCTCTCAGCCCAACCCACCTCACAGTTGATGTTGTGAGGAAAAGAAGAGGAAGGAGTATTAGTTATGTTTGCCAGAGAGAGAAAGAGAGGGAGGGAGGGAGGGGGAGAGAGAGAGAGAGATTTTTAAATGACTGTTGTTTTGATAGATAAATAGACAGACAGACAGACAGACAGACAGACAGACAGACAGATACGATAGATAGATAGATAGATAGATAGATAGATAGATAGATGATAGATAGATAGATAGATAGATAGATAGATGATAGATAGATAGATAGATAGATAGATGATAGATAGATAGATAGATAGATAGATGATAGATAGATAGATAGATAGATAGATAGATAGATAGATAGATAGATAGATAGATAGATAGATAGGAGTTCAGCCTAGACCTGCTCTATCCAAGCATCCTATTCCCGCCTTCCCCTGGTCAGAAGCTACAAGAAGCCCCTCCCACATGAGTAGTGACCCTTTTGCAAGCACCATTTAATGAGATGGAAGACCGGCTGAAGGCAAACTACCCCATCCACACCACCTGTTCTAATCTAATGAACCAAGTTCTGCTTTTCAATCGGTGTTTGACCTTCCCAATTCTAAGCGAGCCCTGAGGTTTTTGTCAGAATGGGACGAGGCATTTAATAAGAGCTGCTGAAAAGCTTGCAGCCACCAAGAACTGCTGGAGTCCTTTCCTTTAAGCAAGGTATAAAAAGAAGGAGAAGAAAAGATTACTTTGAGAAATAAAACTTGCTCCCCAACCCGGACAGAGTCCAAATCTAAAGCTTGCCAAGCAAAGGTTGGTGGGTTCATCATTCACTCCATCCCTATAATGGACCAAAGAGGTTTTGTTCCGTCGTTCTCTTCTCCAAAATGGAGGCCAATTTATGTGCAAATGCGGCTCAGAGCCTTCTCCAGTGCTCAGACCCCCTGGCCATGGTTGAATTCCCTCCGGGCTCCAGGCTGATCATCATCAGGCCCCTTTCCAGGCAAGGATCGCTTTCACTCATCACTGCATCTGACATCCAATTCCAGGAAGCTGTTTTTTAACTGACCCCCTACCCTGGATCATGACAGGTATTCCTTGGGCAGGTATAGTAATGGTTATAGATAGTTATAGATTATTAGATAGTGATACACACCTGTGCTGGAGGGCTGGTTGTATTCGCCATGGGTCAAGTGGCTTTTCATGAGGAACCCCAAAGAGCATCAGTCTTTCAACCTCTTTTTCTTGGAGGTGCCCAGTGCTCCTCCCACTCGGTGGAATCACTCAGTACAATTTCATCATGACTCTGGACCAGAAATGGAATGAATATCTACAAATATTTGAATTCACACAAACCTCTAATATCAACAATTAGTCTTTGAATATACTTCTTTTTTGTTTTTTGTTTTTCTGTGCTCCTGTAAGATACTAAGAGAACCTTTGCTGTTGGGCTGAATATAAATATCAAGAGAAAGAAAAAGGCTTTAAGCTTTAAGGATGACTCGGGGCATCTGCTAATGTCTGCTGTCCAGGAGACGAAGCTGCCAGTCCCTGATCCAGCCCTTGGCCAGCTATACCCTGGTCATTGCCCACTCTGGCTGGTAGGTTCTGCCAGCCCAGGCATTTGAACCACAAGACTCTGGAAAAGTGACCTGAACATGGTCAGCGGGGAGACACGGCAACCTTTCAGAAAATTGCCCCAACACAACAAATGGAACTGGGATTAATGGCTGTGCTGGTGCTGACCAGATGGCGTCCATCAGGCCCCCCCAGCCCCTTTTTTAGAGCAGTTTTAAGTTGGGGCAGCAGGTCAGACATGAAGAGTTAGAGGGCTGCCTTGTATTATTCTGAGTGCTCCGAAACAAAACAGGAGCATATTCTCTAGTAGTTCGGCTGGCAGGACAGCCCAATCACCCCATTCTGGGGAAAGCTTTTTAACTTGCATAGTAAGCATTAACCAATTAATGATTTTGTTTACATGCAAGACAATGAAGGCTTCGTTAGAGTGATTTAATTCTCTTTAAAAAATACAAGAGGGAAAACAAGGTTTTTGCCTTCCATATTATAAACTCAAAGAGTTAATTGGGAAGTATTCATTTTGTTGCTATGAAACATAATCACCCTCTAATTAGTGGGAGCCAGTTATTCTGATATAATTACAGGATATTATATAAATAAGCCCAGGGAGGGGAGAGGAGCCATGACAGAGAGGTGGGAGGGAGAGGGGCTCCAACTGGGACTCTGGGCACCAGAGAAGGCACCGGCAGGGCCTTGGATGACTTTGGGAGCCTGACCACCTCTGGCTCCCCGGCGTGGGGTTCAAAATCTCCCGTCTTGTGGTAGTGGCAAAGAAGACCCAGGATTGGGACTTCTGTGCCACTTCTTGCTTTTCTAGAAGGAAACTTCCTTTGCTTCCTCTGTGGTTTCCAGCACTTTATGAGGGGCAGGAAAAGTAAGATGGAGAAAAGGATTTAGAAGGAAAGGATTAAATCTCTGTCTGCCTCTCTAAAAATAAAAGCAACCCTAGAGCCCATCCAGAGAAGATTTCAGCAGGAGAAGGGATTCTACACCATGGATGGTGACAAGGAAAGAGGAAGAAGAATCTGGAGGTCCTGCCCCACATCCTCCCTTCCAGAAGGCTTCAGGGAGCTTCGCTGCACAAGAAAGTGGAATGGCCACCTGGAGAGATCTGAACCTCCGTCTTCCTAGGGTTTCCTAAGCCCTGCTGAGATTCCAGCTGCAGGGAGTCCAGAGCCCCCAGCCCATTCTTTGGCCTAGGACTCCCAGCAACAGGACCTTCATCTAGTCCTCACCCTCAACACTCCACGTAGTTCAACTGGGAGGCTGGGTGGGAACGAGGAATGGAGAAGCCTGCTTGGAGAGGGGCTGGTGAGGGGCTTGGAGTTGCTGGAGGGCAGGACGAAGAGCCCCTCCTGACCCAGCCTCTGCCTGGGGGGAAGCTTCTTCGCATGGGGAGAACCAGAATGAACCGTCCAGGAATCAACATCCAGCCAGGAAGACCTTCAGGAACAGGTTTGGGTGGAGCAGGGAAGAACTTGGCTCTGTTCCTTTGGTCGTCCAGAGGGGAGAGCGGCAAAAGGCAGGTGCTGCCCCACGTTGGTCGAGATGGGGCCAGGATGCTGGGTGATGTGTTGGGTCTGGGCCACAGGGCAGAGGCAACTCTCAGTCCCTGAAGACCTCAGACCACCAGGGCTCCCAGTTCCCAGCCCCTCCTCTCCACCTCCAGTGGGGACAGAGGACATTTTGCTGGCTCTCCTGCGAGAGGAGCCAGGTTTTTGCAGTAGCAGAAGGATCAACCCCCCCCCCTCCCCTTTGCCTCCCTCATTCATCACTGTCACATCTGGAGAGGTTTTTTATTTAACAACCAATTTATTTCCAATTTAACTAATCTCGGGCTGCAGCATCTCACACAAACACACCGAAGGCGTCGTCTGCTGTAAATAGACTTACCGGCCACCCCAGTTAATGTAAGCTCCCATCAAAGTACATCAGGCAGGAGAGAGACACCAAGAGGAGATTGCCAGGCCGATCTGGGGGGGGCAGAGAAAGACTGTCCCCACCCCGTTTCTCTGGGCTCCGAGAGCTGCTTAGATTTATATATTTGCCTTCCGGATCGTCCGCCTCACCTTGAGAAGCCAGCGCTGGCTTTCATAAACAATTTATGGGGAGATAATGCAGAGAGACTTGGAGGGAGGCAGGGGCTGAGCTGGGGAGGCAGGAGGGCAATCAGAGAAGGACGCTCTCCATTTCCCCCCAACTCGCATTATAACTCCCAGCTCTGCCTTCACATCCCTCTGCCTGTAAGGTCAGGTTGCAACTGTACAATGTACTTTGGAAGCAGCAATTGGGTTTGATGAGGGAAAGTCTGCCCGGATAAAAGGGGCAGCTAATCGCATGGCAACAAGCCCCTCAGCAGCTCAAGGAGTCCAGAGGGAGCCGGGTGTAGCGTCAGAGCCACCCGAAGCCCCCTGGCCAATGGTGCTGCTTCTCCCTTTGCCCATCATCTCCGAAGCCAAACAGGTCTGGCATCCCATCAGTCCTCCCTGCCCAGCCTTGCTTTCTTCTGCATCTCCTGGAAAGATAAGCCTTCAGCTGCCCCTTCAAAGGCAGAGGAAGCTTTTAAAGCCCTGTTAAAAGCCCCCCTCCTGATTGCCATCTTTCCATCAACCCCTGAACGGAGCAAGATAAACAAGTCCTTGAAAAAACACTCTCCCAGCCGGGGCTCAGACACAAGAGGAGCTCAATCCCTCCGTCAAAGAACAGCCACAGTCCAGAGTGACAGGAGGAGCTTCACGACCACCTGCTGCTCACCACCCACCAGCCTGCTGTGGCCAAGCGCCTTTGATCTCGAGGGACAGAGCGACAGCCGGGCAGAGAGGCAGCCAAGACAGGCAACCCTGCTGGACCCAGACTGGTCCAGGCGGTCTTCAATGCCAAAATCCACCTATGGTCAAAGACTTATCACTCCTTCCACCCCACCCCACCTCACCCGCATTAATGACTAACTCTATAAGCCAGTTAGCAATGCAGCCAATGCTTGACCCAGAGGGACTCGGCTCATAAAGCCCTAAGAACAAGACAAAATTGCCAATCCTACAGGACACAACAGGAATGGCCCCTTGTTCCTCTTTCACAGCTCTTTAATTGTTGGAGGCACCATCGGAGGTGCCAAAAGGATATTGGAAATGTTGCTTCACAGATTGGGAGGGAAACTAATAGAACAGGAGTTCCTGCATTTTTCCCTCCAGCTACCATCCCAGCCCATGTGGGAAGGGTAACCCACCAGCTGCCTGTTTGTAAATAACAGCCATGTGGAAGTCCAAGGTCAAAGTGAAGGTCATAAGCATGACTGCATCAAGTGGAAAGTTGCTTTCTCCAATGCCTGGTGCAGGATGAGGCCCAGGTTTCCAAAGAAGTGCATTTCCTCTGGTCAAAAGGAACCCTTCTGGACCCTGGGCCTCTTCCCAAGCGCCTGGCACAAGAGGAACAAGCTTCTGTTTGTCTCTACCAGCCATAAAACCGTTGCCTTCTCCACCACAACCTAACAGATGCTGGTGGATCTGTGGAAGCAGTAATCCGATATCATGCTTTGGAGCAAAACAAGCAGAACAGCAGCAGGAGGACAGCATAGACATGGCGCCTTGAACCCACTCATCATCATGGCCCCATATGGCAGAAGGACGAAGGCTTGAAACCCACAGAAGGGCCAAGCCGGCCAATGAAGCCAATGGCACAAGGAGCTTCTGCTAATTAGAAACCAGCAGATGGGAGGATGGCAGTGTGAGCCCCGAGCTCCCACCCCGGCCTTGGCTCCAGGTCTCCATGCTGCCCCTTCAAGATGGTAAATCTAGAGTCTGAACGGGTCAATTTGGGACCATCTCTTGCCCAGCTCCATTTCCCAAACAGAAGATGTCCTGCACCACAAAATGCCTCTGGAAGAAGCTGCTTTGAACCTGGTGCTTCTCTGCTTGGAGGGGCAGGACCATCAAGTCCACATTCAGAAGATGCCAAGAAGATACACGAGAGGATCTGATGGAATCGGACGCTTTGAAAAACCCACCGGCAGGAAGTGAGTGTGCAGTAGCAACATCCTCACGCACACACATTCCCATCAGTTTGCTTTGAGAGGTCTATTGACTCTATTACCGGAAGATAAAATACAACCACTGTGACTACTGATTATTGATAGCCTTATTCTCCATCTCTTTTCATCATTATCACTGGAGCTGTATTATCTGTTCTTCCCAGGGCATTTGCTAAGATAAAGGAATGCCAGCTTCAAAAGAAGGACAGGTACAATATTCTACCCCAGACACGCAGAGACATAATATTTTGCAGCTGGCCTTACGCGAGATGTTCAGCAGGTACCCATTCATATGCATTTTCTCTGCTGTTCAAAACACTCGCCATTGCAAATAGCTTTTCTTCTCCTTTTTTGTAACACCTTTGAAAAAAGATAATATGTACAGAAACCTGCCAGC
Organism: Pantherophis guttatus; assembly: GCF_059756535.1. Lineage (NCBI taxonomy): Eukaryota > Metazoa > Chordata > Lepidosauria > Squamata > Colubridae > Pantherophis > Pantherophis guttatus. Next base: position 32,108,361 of record NC_142071.1, read on the forward strand.
GTATCTCCTACGGGCTGAAATCCGAAGCAGGCTCTCTTGGAAAGAGGCCCAGTTTGAAACGATGACGTTGGGACTCCTGAGCCGAGGTGGCTTGGTGGGCTGGTTCCTTGTCTTCTTGCCTCCGGGCTGAACATTCCTGCCCACTCACTAAGACTCTTCGCTCTCCTCAGAAGCACTTCCCATTCATCAGCTGCCCCCTTGAACTGGCTGAAATACAAAGCCAAAGGAACACAGGAGGACTTCTGGGGAGGCCTTCAAAGGACACGGCAAATCACAGGGCTGGAGCCTCTCTTGCCCTCAGCGTTGCTGCTGTGGGTTGTTGGTGGCCCCGAACTTCTCTAGGCAAGCCTGGAATCCAAGGGGGCTGCTTTGTTTCTCTGCTGTGGGTCAGGCAGGCATATCAGCTCAGAAACAGGAACAGGTGGAGCAACCGAGAAAGGAGTGGTGGTCAAGGAAACTGATCGCCTGGCCTCCCCATTCATTGGCAGCACAAGGAACACTTTATCTTTTGCTTTTGTTCTCTTTTTTTAATCCCCATTCTTGGAAACAAAGTGACGTTTCTATGGTGATTACCAAGTCACAATTCTGGCTGAGTGTTGCCCTGAGCCTCAGGAGGAGACTGAAGATGGCTTGGCCAGAACTGCTCTGCATCTGAGTTTCTGCACGGGGGCTTCCTATGTCATCTTTGATTTAGGCCCTCCGGTTCAGGAAGGGGCACAATACATGCAGTGGCTATGAGCTCAAAGAGTTGATAAATCCTCATTCCAAATTCCAAAACAAGGAAGGTTTTCGTACGAGTCTCAAGTCTCATCTTTTCTGGCTGGGGGGCAGAAGGTCTGGGTCATTCCAACCACTCCAGGCCCAAAGGCCTTCTTCCAAAGAAGGGGAGCACTGGAGATGCCCTTTCCAGACTTCATGGCTTCGTCTGAGAGAGGATTAGGCCTTTCCACAGGGCAGCCCCTCAACAGGAAATTCCAGAGACAATCACTGAAGGGCAGTTCAAGTGATTGGCTCCCCCCCACCCCACCCCCAGACAGCGTGGAAAGAACCTCCAAGTCTTTTCTGCTCTTCCAGGCACTTTAAGTTCTTTTCAAGTACCAATGGTTTCGTTCTCGTGATACTAATGGTGAAGTTTAGTTCCTATAGGTTTCCGCTGTTCTTTTAACTAACATTTCATTGGGTCCATATTGTACGTTGGTTGGAATTTTTCTGTTGTTGGCTCTTTGAACCAGCTGCAGTGCATGCCATGAAAGTAGAGGCAGCCCAGGGTTAGCGAGGATGTGCATTTTTTTTTTTTGCACCTCCGTGGAAATTTGGGCAGGGAAGACAAAGAGAATGTAGGTTTATTCTTCCTGCTGCACTAAACGGTGCTGGGAGAGCACAGAGTCCGGTCTCTGCCCTTTGAAGTTCAGGCCTGCCTCTGCCACAAAGGAAATCCATTCTGAATAAATATTCTTCCCCATCTCAGAAGAAGGGCAGGCATCAAAACCTTGCCCGATTCATTCCTTTTTGCTCTCTCACCCCGAGCCAAGTCTTCCATATTGCAGTTGAATTATTACTTTTCTTTTCAGGTATACATTCATGGTAGAAACTCACCTGCTCCTAGTTTCAGCTCCCCTTGCACAATTGTCTGTCTGTCTGTCTTCCTGTGTGTGTTGTGTTGTATGAAGAAAGAATAGGGAAAGAGACGGCTAAAGGGTCCATGGAACACAGCAGCAACCCCCCCCCATGGGGTGAGTGGAAGGTCTGAGTTTGGGGCTTTCAGGGGGTCTCCCTCTTTCAACCGCCACGATAGACCCATGGCTCTGAGGAAGAGTTCAAGCTGATCATGGAAGCCCGACTGAATGCCAGCATCAAAAGGGGATCATCAGAACTCTGTAGGAAGCACCCAGAATCCAGCTACGAGGCTGATTACCCCTCTCCTACCCACTCCCATCCCTCATCGGCTGCACAGGCCTTGCTGGGCTAAGCTCCCTACAGGGGCGAGGAGCACCGGGACAAGATGGCTTCAACCAGGGGATGTTCTTCAAGTGGATATTCAAGAAAAAAAATCATGACAGTCATGTACCTGGAGACCACTGATCCCAAGAGAGACGACACTAGAGAAACTTGAAGAGGTTCCTGAGCAACTTCACATTTTGGAGAAATGCATCTGCATGGGAGAATCTAAGTCAGGGGGACTTCTCTCCAAGGCCCTGCCACCAGGAGATGCATAGTCTCAGAAAGCAACCTGAGATCCACATTAACCTGGATCACATTATCTCCTAAAATGAAGCTGTTCCCAATCCGTTCTTGACTGCTGGCTTGGCTGCCTCACCCTTCCTAAACATGTCGGTCAAGTTGCTCTTGTCTTGTCATGGGGATCTTAAGGTGCCAAGATCAACTCCCTTGGTTCTCTTGGTTCTGCTCTCTTGGTTCCTTAGAGCCCACTCAGAACTATCAAAGCCCACCTCCTCAATTGAAATAGCCCAGAGGCTGCTTCCCATGGTCACTCTGGGTTGACTTTGGCCCCCATTTCTAAGTCATACTTTTGGTTTATTGTACATATTTTTGGCATCTACATGAGATTTCATTGATACAACCTCTGGATTTAAAAAAAAAACAGCATTAAGAACATAATTTACTGTATCTCTCAGGAAGGAATTTGAGAGTGGCATGCTGCTTCTCACCCCTATTTTTCGGGGTTCCTTCTCTCATGGCTTAAACCTCTGCTGCAGCTCATCTTCCAGTGCTTATGGAATTCTTTATGTGTTCCAGGATCCACCGAGCCAACACCCTGGATCTCTCTGAGTGAGAAATGCCACACCACCAGCCAGCCTGTAATTATTTTCCTCCCTCTCTGGGGCATGAGATGCCAGACGTGTCATCCAATTGCTACAACTCTCTTTCTCCAGCTCTGCGGCAAGGCAGCGGCTGCCACAGCCCCAACAACAAAGCGAGGGAGAGCACAAAGCTGCGGGTGGGAAGAGAGATTCCATTGTTTTCTCCTTTCTTCTCAAGATGGTTTTGCTTGTGTACTTATTTTTCTGGCAGCTCATGATATGTGCTGAAGTTGAGAAACTATGACCCATCCAAGACTGTGTGGGCATCTGGATCCCACGCCCAGCCCTGCCCCAACCACAGAATGGAATCATGGGGCTGGAAGGGACTTTGAAGGTCTTCTAGTCCAACCAAGTGGCTTTCAGGTTGCCACCAAGGTCAGAGGTTGTTGTTCAGAGATGTAACCACCTCAGACTTGAAGGTGGCCTCTCTGGCCTCACCCTGGACAGACCAGAGAGGGGGCTGTGAAGTGTTGTCTGGGGGTGCCAGCCTGTCCCCTGGTCTATCTCTTGTGAGAAGGGAGACAGGAGGTGCTGGGGGGGGGATGGCCCTTCCTGGTTAGTCCATTTGCCCAAGACGCCTTGGCACTCCTTGAGCCCACCAGCCTGTATTGCAGTATTTACAGAAATTTCACCAACCTGGTATTTTACAGGAACATTTTGTTTCCAGTTTTTCCCCAAGGTGGAATGATCCTTTCCTTTCTTCCCTTTGTTAGATAGTACCACTATAATTAAAGTTTCATACCAACCTTCAAAAGGGGAGGCTGGTGGCGGAGGGAGGTTCTCCTCTTTGAAAACTGACTTACAAAGAGATGTCACCAAAGGAGAATGGGAAGTACAGACATGTGCAGCGTAGCAATCACTGAGCAGCAGACAAGGGGAAAAGAATGTTTTCTTAAAAGCCTCCAATTCAGGCAGAAAGGAGACTGCAAAAATACATATAATTTTTTGAGCAACACCTACAAGGCAAATCTTGATAAAATCAGTGGATTAAAGTTACCCTGCCTGGAGAGCGCAACACTCTGATGAGTGATGACCCAACAACATTAACGCCAGTTTTGCACTCCTTTTTTCAATGGAAAATTGAGATAAAGCACAAGAAAGAAGAAATTACTCTGATGTCTATGCCTTGGTGTGCTCTCTCTCTCTCTCTCTCTCTCTCTCTCTCTCTCTCTCTCTCTCTCTCTCTCTCTCTCTCTCTCTCTCTCTCACACACACACACACACACACACACACACACACACACAGTATATAGTATCTCTCTCTACCTATCTCTCATTGCCATCAGACTCCCCATGTATTGCCAAAGGCAGCCACAGGGAAATAGAGGAGGGAAATAGAAAGAGAATCCTTCTTTAAAAAGGGTCCCAATAGTTGCTAAGCTTTTCTCCACACCACACACAAATCTACAAGTACCCCTTTCTGCTTCCCTTGTCTCCTATTTTTGAGCACCCTTTCAGTGTTTACTTCCTCCTCTGACAGGCTGACCCTCTGCGATGTCTCTGGCAGCTGGTTTTAGCCCCTGGGGTGTGCTGCTTCTCCCATCCTGTCCAGTCAGGGGACTCCCTGGTCCACCTTCCTCTGTGGTCCTCCTGGACTTTGGGAGAAGCAGCTACCAAGGAAGTTTTCTCCCTCTGGACACTGGCAGAGAGCCCCGCCTGCCGTGATGTTTGCTCCAAATGACACCTCTGGAAGACAAAGAAGAGGAACTTGTGCTTCTCCTCAGACCTCTGCTAATTGAAGGAAAGCCAGGAAACCTCCGTGTAGCATGAAGAAATGCAACTTCCTGCATTGAACGGCATTTATAGATGTGTGACACAACATCTTCCTGGCTCATTAATATTTAAGAAATAAGAGGAGCAATATTAATGGTTTGGCTCCCTCTGTAGTCAGGTGGAAGATCCAAGAAAGAGTTGGAGCAGCCAAGACGGCACCCAGACTCAGACTGGGATCAAACTCGCCCCAAGGACAAGTCCCTTAGAAAATATCTTCAGCCACTGATTGTTCCTGGATTGCCAGTGACAGTGCCACAATCCAGCGGATTCAGGACAATTGGTCAGGGGAGCGAACCAGAGTCCCCGTGTCGTGCAAACACAGACCAATAGAGGAGTCTCCTTGGGGGGGTGGGGGAGAGATCCCTGCACCCTTAGAGGGAATTCAGTCATTTCTCTGTGAAGTTCCCCTCTCTTCTGCAGAGGGCTCCACCAAAAATGTGAGAAGGTGATTCCACCAGAAATTGAGAAAATGCGGTGCCGTGTTGACATCAGGCCATTCTTGAGTGTCCTGCCAGTCTTTTCCCTGGAGATGGGCAGCAGATGGGCAGCAGCATCCTGCCCATGTGTGCAAAGCTCGAGCTGAAGCCAACATTACAGGCTCGGAAGGGGAGGGGCTGGGGAGGAAACGTAGAGCTCTGCACGCACCAGGGTTTCACACCAGCCTGCCATGCACGCGAGAGATTGAAGGGAGCTGGAAAAGCACTTGATGTGCTTTCTAATGGTCTTGCACAAACCTGACCCATTGCTGCAGAATGACATCTTTGAGATAAGCAGGTGGTATCAGCACAAGAGGCCTGATCCCGAGCAACCACAAGCGAAGCCCGAATCAGTCATTAAAAAGTGAGTGTACCAGTGGAGATGCAACTCGGGCTGGTTTCTCCACCATCTCTGCCCAATCCCAGCCCAGAGCCTCTCCTGGTGAATCAGGCTGGGCACCTTAGCTGCTAAACAACCCCAGTCTTGAACTATGCGATGGAGAGAGGCCTACTGGCCACAGCAGGACAAGCTCAAAGAGGAGAGCCAGCGTTCAAAGCATCACCAATGGTTCTTGCTGTTTCATGTTAGAGCCACCCTTCTCTCCTTAGACCCTTTGGTCCTTCCCTCCTTGCACTTTGGGTTGCCGATTCTACTTCGGGGGTCACTACAGCTTTCCTGGCCAAAGCCCCCCCCCTTCAGCAGAGCCTCATGGGCAGAGCCCAAAACAGTCCCTTGGAAGGCTGAGACCTTAATGAGGAGAAGGGGTTCTTCTAATGAGCAAACCCTGCTAAATGGCTGGGGTTGTTTATGAAGCAGGTCTTGTATTCCTTCATGGAAATTTCATTGGGGGCGTTAAGTATAGATAGTCACTGGACCAAAGCCTACCAGTAATTATGGGTAATTACTGTGCCTTGGTGTTTGGAATAACAATGGCAAGCAAGCACCTGCCGGGGAGGCTGAGAAGTCGGAGCCATCCTGAGCTGAAGGTGACATCGGAATATCAGAATTTCAGAATCAGTGCAGATGGGGTTACAAACCCTGAGCTTGGAAAGGGAGGGGCAACACCTTGGCCAAGATGCCAATTCAGAGAATGTTAGCTCTTAGCTCTTAGACTTATATACATCCCCACGGTGCGTTACAGTCCTCTCTAAGTGGTTTATAGTGTCAGCATTTTGCCTCCAACAATCTGGGTCCTCGTTTTACCGACCTCGGAAGGATAGAAGATTGAGACAATCTTGAGTCGATCAGGATCGAACTCCAGGCTGTGGGCAGAGTTAGCCTGCAATACTGCATTCCAACCACTGCACCACCATGGCTCTTACACAGAAAAGCCAAGGCTCTGGGAGGTCCCAGCTAAAGAGTCCAGATACAGCTACCAAGCTGTCCTGCACGTGGCCACCAGAAGTAAAGCCACCAAGGTGACAGCTGCCAAAAAGCCACCTGCTAATGGACTGCCTGGAGCCCAAAATGGCAGCTTGTCATAATCACAAGTTCCTTTCTGTCTTCCTGGCCTGGACCTGGGCTTCATATCACAATGGCTTCTCTCGTATAGCCACCAGTCGTCAATTAGTAACATGACTGTAGTCCTGATCTGGGGTGACTTTGGCTCATCATTTGTGGTCTTGCTGAGTCCTAACCGGGCTTGCTATGCCCTGCTCTGCTTTATGGGACTTCAATTTAAAATTTCTGGTAAATCCCCCATGATTACTAGAGATGAGACAGCGATGGACCTGGGAACAGCAAGAAGCCCATTTCCCGACAGGTATGCAGAGGAAGGACGTATCTCCCTGAGACCAGGTGGCCCATGATGCACAGCCTGGCAGGGGCTCAAATGGGCCTGGGAGCCAGCAGTGGCAAAGTGCCGAATGCATCCAGCTTCACCTCGGCTGTTTTCTCCAGCATGGATCCAAGTCACACCAGCCAGATGCCTGGAGGAATTACAGTGTTTGGGAAAGAAAACAGAACCACACAGAGACATTGTTGAATGTAAATAGCAGTTAAATATGCGTTGCCGTCTGCCATCACTTCGGCAGCTTGCAAAGAAGCAGGAGGAGGTAGAGGGAGAAGTGGAAGGAAAGGACCGGAGGGCCAGAGCCCTGTTCAAAACCTGCCCTGCTTGGACAACTTCCACCAGTCCTCACCAGGGACCGGCAGACAGTGTTCCCTAGTAGCCTCAGTCCCCCACGCATGCACTGGCTGCCCCCTGATAAGAGCCCCTCAGAAAGGCAGAGATGCCCCTTTGGGAATCCCAGGGGCAGCTGCTCTCTCCTGGGTGAGGGGGGGTCCTCTCACCCTCCCACCAAGGGGCTCCTGGGGTTGCTGGGCCAGCCTCAAGTCACAGCAGTCTTTTTATTTAGCACCTCAGCCTAGTATACACAAGCAAACAACAATAAAATTATAGCGTAATATCAATTTACCAAATGTTATCTAACCTAACAGTGCCATATGGTAACCCAGATGCACCCTCTTCCCTTAGACAGCAGCTCACGCCTGGAAGGGCTGCTCCTGGGTTCCTACCAGCTGCGGGAGACACCCCTGCAGCCCCTAGAAGGATCCCTTCCCACCCCAAGCCCCCCACCCCCCACCCCAAATAGATCATCCCTACCAGAGATCCCAGGAAGCCTGGATCAGGCAATCCTGCCTGATCAATTTGAGCAGGACATAATGCCCCCTTTCACCAGCAATTCTCTCCATGTTCTATTCACATGAAAGATTGGTGGGCCTTTCGGACAGGTGGGTTGTTCCTCCCAGGGCTGGCAGAGAGGGAGGGGCAAAAGGGCTCTGCCCCTCCTGCCACCTGCCACCACCCAGCCCTCTGCTGGGGGCAGCCTCCTCTGTTGGACCCCCTGCAACCACCTGGTCGGTCTCCATAGCGAAGGCCAAACAGGTTGAGTCTAAGCTGCTTTACGGAGAGAGAAGGAGGAGGAAGCTGACAAAGCCAATGCACTGCCCAACCAGCGTGGCCGGCGTCAGTGGAGACCAGGAGCCAGGCAGAAGAGCGAAGGGAAGCTGGAGGCAGACCGTGTTCATGGAGAGGGCTTCTCCTCCCAACCCCGACAGGCCATTTGTCCACCAATCCTTTGTTCTATAATCCTTTCATTAAAGATGAAGATTATAATAGTGAAACTAATTCAAGGGAAAAGAAAGACAGAAGAATAAAAAGAAAGAGTGGAAGGCACAGAAAAGGAAGAAAGAGAAAGAGAAAAGAAAGAATATGGTAATGAAAAAGAGGAGAAATATAAAAAGAAGCGACTTGAATGCAGTTCCTTCTCTACCGTCCCCAGCAAGCATCTCTCGTTCGGCACAAAGTCTGCCGACAGCTTTACTGGTTATGTGTAATTTGGATACCAGCAACCCCAGAGATAAAACTCACTTGGCAAATCTGCTCACATCACACTTAATGGAGTCATCTGCTTTTGTGCAACCAGGTAACAAAGGGTGATGGAGAGAGGGCCATATATATTGCAAACCATAATTGAGCCCAAGGAGAAGATAGGATCGACTCTTCGGAAAAGGAGCAAGAAAGAACTTGATAACTTTCACCCTTGGCCTCCCCCTCCAGGAGCTCTTTCTCCATCCTGGAAAGGACCTGGCACTCCTTGTGGAGGACCGTTGGGCAAGCTGCTACCCTTGGCTGCAGCGCATAGAATATCTGCGAGCTGCCAAGAAGGACGCCATTCACCCATCCTGATGCAATTGGAATGAGGGCTGGCCTTCCCCCGTGGAAAGGCCCAACAGCAGGGAGGGGAAAGGCAGCCGGGTGGCTCTGCAGGGCTCCTGGGCTGCTTTCTCTGCAAGAACCAGCTGGGCAGCCCCTAAGCAAAGGGGCACCAACTCTCCCTGCCCTGTGGTTTCAAGAGTGAAATCTGGAGGCAGCCTTTGCATGCCTCCTTTGCTGTCTGGTCAAGCCAGCAAGATGTGAAAAAGAGATTTGGGGTTTGGACCGAGGGAAGCCGGTGATCAAATTCCTAGGCGGCTAAAGTGCTCCTTTCTGTGCTCAAATAAGTTGCCTCGCTTCAGAGGATTGCTGGAAGACTCAAATGGGATCAGTTTCCAAGCTTGTCCTTGGAAGAGCTCAGTGACATGAACAGGCCTCAAAGCATGACACAGGATTGGGGTAGGTAGCCTGTATCTTCACCTCCCACTTGCCCAACCTGAAGCCACTCGACTGCACCCATGCACGCCCTCACACAGGCAGGCTGGAGCTGAAGAGAGCTGCGTTCATTTCTCTGCCTCGGACTTGAAGGTGCGATGGGACCTTTGCTCCCGGCTGCATCCCCACCAGACTCCAGAAAATTTCTGGGCAGAGGCCAAACTTACACTTTAGCCCTGCAGAGGATATTTGACATTTGAATATTGAGATTTTTTGCAGGCCTTCCTTTGGAATGTTTTCTTGTGAGTTTGGCTCTCTTTAACAGACGGATGACCAAGCTTAAGCCATACGGAGATCAAATTAGAAACCAAGCTGGATATTCCTTCTTAACTGAAGAACAGAAGTCGAGTCCTGCTGGCCCAGACCCCTGACCCATCTAATCCTGCTCTCACATGGCCAACCAATTGCCAAGGAAACCCACCACTCTCCCAGCAGATGGCTTCCCATCGAGGCTAGGACCCCTTGATCACCACGATTTTCATAAATCCGTCCAACCCTGTTTGAAGTAAGGACTGCTCCATTTTGGCTTCAATACCTGGCTGGTAACAGCCCACTGATTGTGCCAGACAAATGCATGTAAAACTCTTCTACCTCTCTGTCTGTTGGGCCTGTTGACCCTTGTTCCAACGGGCACCACCAGCTCAAGAGTCCCCCCAGAGTCACCGCAGTCTCAGCAGGCAAGAATCAGCTCTCTGCCACCAGCCTCTGCCCAGCACAGTTGGGGTACATCTCCTTCTGGCAGATCTGCTTCCTGAAAGGGCCTCGAAGTCTTTCATTCTGGGGGCTCCTCAGACATGCTCCCAACCTGCAGCATGGCCAGCCTGGTGGCCCAGTGGGTGGGGGGACAGAGCCTATCTGGCTTTACTGGGAAGGCAAGGAAGCATGTGTAGGGCAGCGGGTGGGGGGAAACCCTTCTCAGATTTGGCACCAAGCAGGAGGTGCATAGTTAGGAGCACGCTTGTTACTTGATTTTGCTTGAGAAGTGCTGTTCAGTGGGCAGGGTGGCCTTGAACTGCCTGCCAAGCACACATTATTCAAACTCTTTTCCCCCAGCCCAGAACAGCTCAGAGGGTGAGTGCTGCAGGAGCCTTGCCCCCTCCCTCGGTGCTCTAGGGCGGGGGGGGCAGGGGGCTGGCCTTGGTCCTCCAGGGTCCCCACACAGAGCCTCAATAGCTGAAGGACACTGAGAGGCTGATGTGCTCGTGCTCTTCCTTGACTCCCAGACCAAACAGGTGTGAGCTCCATAAAGCCGAGGAGAAGCTGCCCTCACCAGGGACAAAGAAAGGCATTCTTCTTGTGAGGAGAGAAAGCCAAAGGAGAGCAGGCTTCTTCTGACAGGATTCTTTTCAGAAAGTGCCGAATGGGACCTGTTCAAACAGGAGTGCTCACAGAGGGATACAGTGGTTCAATGGAAACATCTGCCCCAGTGAAATGGGGGGGAGTAGGCAGACGCTGCAGCCAGGATGGGAGAGAGTGAGAGGAAGGACAATAGGCAGCAGTGCCTCCTTTGAGAAGCCCTAGAGGTTTGGGGAGCTTCACACTTTCAACACCAGCAGCAAGGAAAGAAGATTCCCCTTCTGAAATGCCTGCAGGATGGCTAGGAGGCCAAGGAATCCCAGGTTATTTTGGGTGTTCCAGTTCTCCCTTCCTGCTCCTCCCTCCCAGCACATCCTTTGAAGTGAGAGCGCTGGAATGGCTGCCCAGTGGGAAGCCTTCCTCTCAGGCCCATCAGCAGGCAGGGGACAGGCCACTGTTGCCCGGACAGACTGCCTGCAAAGTCGATTCTTGGACCAGGCCTCCCACTGGCTGAGGCAGAGCAGTCATCCCTCAACTGGAGCCCAATTCCCACAGCAAGTCCTATTCCCTGATGAGCCAGCCCATCCCTTCCCAAGATCCTTCAGCACATCCTCAGGGGAGGAGGGGACCCCAAGGTTCAAGGCCTCCTGAGCTGGTTCCCCTCAAGCCCTAGGAGAAGCCGCATCTCCTGACCCCATCAGTCACTGCCTGCTTCTCGCCAGCAGAGAGTGGGCACCAGTTAAATGCCAAAATGCCAGGTTCCCAACCAGGGGTGAAATTTACTTACCTTCCCTACTGGTTTGGAAGTGCATGCAGGTGCGTCACATGCACACGCGTGTCACATGCACGCACAGACCCTCTGCACATGCGCAAAACCTTCTGCACATGCGCAGAGGGTAAAAAACAGGTTACTTCCTGGTTAAAACCAGGAAGTAATGACGACTGGGCGGGTGGGCAGAACCTCGCGCCACCATCGCTACCAGTTCAGCCGAACCGGTCCAAACCGGTAGCATTTCACCCCTGCTCCCAACCATGTCAGTGGCCAAGCACCCAAATTTTGATCACATGACCGTGGGAAATGCTGTGATAGTCCTAAGTGCAAGGACCAGCCATAAGTCTGTTTTTCACTGCCATTGTGACTTTGGATGATCATTAAATGAGTGGTTTTAGTCAAGGACCACCCATAATCCAACTAACTAACCTACCCAGCATTTGCCAGCATTTGCGTGAAAGGAGCACAAATGGAGAGAACTATGTAGCTAAAACAAACAACCTACTGGATCAGAGGCTAAACATACTGGATACCACAGTAAGAATCTGGAAAACACTGCAACCCTTTGAGTCCAATCCTACTCAGAGGTTTTGCTTTCTGGGGCTGGGGAAAGAGATCAAAACCCACTGGCAATTCGCCTCCTTCCTGCTAACTTCCATGCTGCTGACATCTGCTTCCAGATTTTCTTTTCTGTTACAAACACGGTAAGATCCAGCAAACATCTGGAGAGCTTTGGAAATAGTCTCTTCCTCAAGCAGCTGCCGTGGACTCTCCCACCACGATTTCATTCAAATGCAGGCCAGACAATGTAGCTTTGTTTGCTTAGAGATTACAGAACGTGGAGATTATGCTTTAATGAACAGCTAATGTATGTTTCCATATAGAGGGCAGGAAAAATTACAAAAATTTCAGACGAGTAAACGGAAAGCATAATTCTTGACTGATGTTAGCTAATCTTCGGCATAACTCAGGGCTGTCCATGAGGTTACCAAAAAATTGGATTTATCGGCTATGAGAGGGAATCAGCTTCGGACGTCCTGCTTGCCTGGGGGTGAGGAATCCATGCGTGGCCCCTCCTCCTGGGTCCTCCTTCATGGGGACACAAGCAGATACAAGTGGAAGGTTGGCTAAGGAGGCATGTGACCCTGGAACAAGCTTTGCTTTGCGTTCAAAAAAATCTCACAAGCACTCACACACACATACACAGAGGATCTGTGTGGTGACCCAGGCTCAAGTAGGTATTATCAGACGCAATCAGTTCTAAACAAACAGACTTTATTAGAACAGCTGAGAATTAACTCCAAACTAATTCAAAACAAATTCTTCATAACACAATTCTTCAGCCTTATCACCAACCTTGGTCTACTGTGGCAAACTGCCAAAGGCTTCTCTTGGCAAAAGTTCAGAAGCAGAAGACGCCGACAAGAAATAAATGCAGCAAGACAAGAAACAAATCTATCAACGTTGTTTTCCGACAAAGAGCCCAAGAGCCTTTGCTGGTCTTTTAAGCCTTACGGGAGGGGCCAATCGTCTCTTGGCCTTACTCCTGAGTCGTCCTCTTTGCTGTAGCTGCTCTTGCTTTCTGGCAGCTCTTCTCATGCGTGCACTAGGAACAGGCTCCTCCTGTTCCTCTGCCTCTCTGCTGTCAGCCTCTGGAGGCTCCAGAGTCTGCACATCACTCCCAGATGGCCCTGGCCCCATCTCTGCCTCCGACGCAGATCCCTCGTCCAGGTCTTCCCCAGCCTCCAGGACTGGCCCATGTTCTTCCTCAGCCTCATCGCTGTCCGACTCCACTGCCAGCTCCGCAGGCTGCTGGAGGACCACAACAATCTGGCCTCCTACTTAGTGTTAAGAGGGGTCTACAAACCATGGTTTGCTGACTAAGCCTCTATCCTTTGGTTCATATATCACCACTGGCTATTAACCTCGCTTTACAGAGAGCATGGCTGCCTTTACCCACCCTAAGCCAAAACCGAGGCCATCGCACCGTCTCTCCTGAAACCCTCTGGCAGTTCTCTGGATGGTTTTCAAAACCTGCCCTCTGACCAGCCAGGCCCACCCCACCCGCCTGCTCCGCCACTCAGTTGTCAGCATCCTCTGCACAAAAAGACGCCCCAGTAAAAGGTGGTGCATAAATCTAATCTGATCACCCTTGCTGGGGGTGGAGGGGAGAGGAGCCAGGGAGAGGATGAGTGACAGCCAGTGCAGGGAGAGGATATTCCAAATTAAGGAATAATTCATTTATGACAAGCAGCAAAGGAGGAATCAGTCAACCTCTCAGTGCAGTAACCGTCTGGATCTTGGAGGTCTTCTAGTCCGACCCCTGCTCAAGCAAACCTTAAGGGACTTAGGCTTTAAGAGAGCCGAGTTCAGCAAGCGCATGGCTGGGAATGAATTAGAACAGCAAAAGCCAGAAACAAAGGTTGCAACTACGGGAAGAGAAGACAGCCAGAAGCTGCTCAGTGCTTGGGTGTTGGCATCGCCCTGTTTCCAGGACTTGACCTCCACAAGCCTGGCCCCACCTATCCATGGTTAGGGTTAGGACACCCCTGAGCATGTCCCCTTCGGTCTCCTCCAGAGAAAAGGAAGCCATTGGTGGATCTTCCATGAATGTTTTACCTTCCTTATGCAGTGAGCTGAGAAAACTCTGAAAGGGCAAAAAGAGGCAATGCCCCCCCCCCGAGAGACGGTAGCACCCAGATGTGTACCCCTGATAGGCAGGACCTGAGAGTGTCCACTCCTGACCCGGACATCCTCAGTTCCAGTCCAGTTCCACTCCAGTGGACTTTCTCTTCCCTTTGGAGCATCTTCAGAAAACAGGACCCACAATTTCACTGCCTGGAGAGAAGATGGAGAACTCCGTTCTTGTTGGACCTGAAGTTGAATCAATGGCCAGAAGCTCCTTTTGCCCTCCCCAAAGGCCACTCACCCCCAGGATGGAAAGCCTTTCTTCTCCTCTGTTGCCCAGGGACTTTGGTCTTGGACCCACAGCTGGATCATCTTGGCCAGTGCTGGTCCAACCTCAAGCAGCCACCAAATGGGCAAGCCGTGTCCAGGGCACAGCCAAGCTGAGAGGACCCGGGCTTCCTCTCTTCCAATCAGGCTACTTGATTGTTTTTCCTCCTCCTTTTCCTCTCTACCCCTCCACCTTCCTCCACCAAGGCCAAACAGCCCATCAACCGATCCATTCCGGGTAAAGAGGGCCCGGCCTCCTCCTTCTGCAGAGCCTCCAGGCAGGGAACAAACCACCAGCAGAGACGTCAAGCTGCACGCAAGACACCCAACTGTTTCTTTCATTACAGAAATCAGGTTGGCATCTCACACACAAAAATGGGCCTTCTTCAGCAAAAAGTTGTCAGCCAGCCCCCCCCCCCCAAATCCCTCCCTCTGTGAAAAGACAGGAGAGGGCTAGAAAGGGGGGGTCTCGTTCCGTGGGCCCTGGCAGGGGCTTTGGAGCAACGCGTTTCTTGGCCTTCCCCACACTCCCTGCATGCTGATCGGTGGTCTTATTGGACCAATTGACGGGGCTTAGCTCAGTGGTTCACATGATTCATGGCTGATCAATGGGAATGGGCTGCAGCTGGATCTGCTCCAAGAAGGAACCACAAAGGGGCCAAAGTGGTGTCTGTTTCTTTAGGGGCAGCCACACCTGTCCTTCTGGTGCCATTTGGTGCTATCTCGTCCTGCAGTCTTGATGGGTGGCATGTGAGGCTCTTCCTCCAAAGTTTTCTACTGACATCTGAGAAGTGGGAGGCGTTGCAATCTGACATGTGCCCCCCCCCAAACTCACAATGCCTTTGAAAGTCAGGTGTTTGCTTTCAACCAGGTGCTTAAAATGAAAAGAAAGAGCAAGAAGTTTGACCAAAATAAATTTTTATTTCAAAACAATATTTAAACCTTTCCTCCGAGCCAGAGCCAATCAGCCTGTCAATCATCCCTCTGCATAAACCCAGCCATCTCATCACACATGTGTCTTTGTTAATTAACTAATAAATCAAGCCTGTCTTGCTAATTAGGAAAATGCACCGAGTGTTACATCCATTCCAAGGTGTGCTTGTTTTCTGCTCCACCCAGCTCATCTCCTGTGCTCTGAGCAGAATTGGCCCCTCCGGCAGCCAATTCTTCTGCCCCCCACCCCCCCAGAAGGTCTTGGCAATGTCTTCCTGGAAGGGGCTGCCCCTGCCAGGATAGGAGGAGGGGGAGGGGGCAGCAGGGCCTACTGGTCTGGGTCTGCAAAAGTGGGACCAAGCTTCTTGCCTGCGTCCATTGGCAGTGCAACTGGGTGTGGGGGGGGGTGACTGGCATCCACCTGGCCTCCTTGCAAAGGACTCTTCAGTGCTGGCCTTCACTTTTTAGCTTCTTTGCATCTGGATCTCATTGCACAACTTCGGTGTATGACTTGCGTGTATCAGGATCTTCCCGTAGAGAGAAAGAGAGCTTCATCCTCAATTCTCACAGAGACCCATGTTATTTGTGGAACGGCTCCTATTTTCCCCAAGATTCCTTTAAAAGGAGTACTAACGCTAGCCTCACCATGCATGCAGGTGGAGAGGAACTGCTGGATGGGGGGAGGCCGAGCAGCTTACCTGCCATCCGGGCTGTCAAGGTGACCAGGTGCAGCCAGATGCTCCCTTCCCACCATCCCATTTGACCATCCCAACTGAAAGGCTCCCTATCTCCTCCTCCTCATGCAGCCCCTTCAGGGAGGCCCTCGAGAAAGTTCCCCTCCTCTTAGTCTTCCTTTCACTGCAAACAGGCGCCTTGACTGTCCCATTCCATGAAGGGGGAGAGCCCTCCCCCACCCAGAAGGACAGGCAGCCTCCTCCCAGAAGGCAGGTGAGAAGAGCAGAAAATGCCACAAGACCAAAAGCAGCCAAGATAAGATTGGCAGGATCTGCTCAGGATGTAGTCAGAAAGCAAGATGGCAGCCATGACAACACAGATGAAGTTCTGCCTGCTTTTACCCAATACTCTTCTGTGGCAGCGATGAATCTACCGTTACAGTCGTCCCCTGGACTTTACGCCATGCCCTGTGGACATCCTCAAGAGGTCATCAAGGATCCAGTCATGGGTAGAATCCAGTTTTGGGTGAGGTTGTGTCATTACCTGTCTAGTTGCACCTCCGTTCTCTATTGTTGGGTTATTAAGATGTAGTTCTCATCTTCAATTAATTTATCTGGACAGCTTACATCACACTGTGCTTTGAAGTGGAGTCAGCTCATTAATACATTGTAATTTTTATGTTAAAATTCACAAACAATTTACCACCTTCTCTTAAAAGGGATACTGTGGTAGGTTGCCTGGATTAAACAAACAAGAAAGTCCACAAAAAAACAAGCATATTACGAAAACTGTAAGAATGAGGAAATCAATAACACAATTGAGAGATGTAACCATCCTGCCTGCAGATAATACAGTTCATTTAAATTGCCTGGGCAAATAGAAGACTCTCACGGAGGTCTCAAAGAGAGCGCAGAGCCATAATTTAATTCTAAATGTGCAGCTCCTGCACTTGACTTTGGTGGGGGGGGGGGTTATTTCAGGAGCATGGAAGACGAGGGTTGGGGGAGCAGATGACAGACGGTCCATCAGCTTGGCTGGAACCATCTTTGATTTATTGAGTGTCCTGCCAGTCCCTTCAAGATTCATCCTGCCATTGCCGTAAGTAAGAGCTGGGGCCGGACGGAGGGGCCATCATCCTCTCTCCTGACGGATCCCTGGCTGCCCGTGAAAGAGATTGGGGAAAGGTGTACATTGTGCCAGTGGTGTTTCTGTGACTCGGCCTTCATGGGGGCTCAGCTGCCCTCCTGCGATGGTGCATCACCTTGAAACAAAATGAAATGAAAATCAGTAGTAAAAATGTAATAGTTTAGGCAAAAACCTTCTGGCCAACTGCCCTCCAGGTAGTGCTAGCACTAACTTTTCAAGCTCTCCAGCTTAGGCCAGGCCCCCTCTGCCCTGACCCTCCTGCTGCTGGGGGCAGTGGAAAGGGCTCTGTGGGAGATGCCAGCCCCACTGCCAGGGGCAGAGCAGGACCTTCTCCTGCCTGGTTCTCGAGGGGCTGCATTTGCCCCCCACCCTCCCCCAGCATTTAGAAGATGGCAATAATGGCTCTCTCTCACCAGACTTTTCATGGTTAATTATTTTTAAATTTCACATTAACTTTGCTTTTCATGTCCTCACATAATTTGGAGTTACGTTTGATACTCCGTACTTTTGGTTAAGCCATAAATGTGTCGTTGTCTCCCCCTCTCTCTCTCTCCCACACACACACACACACACACACACCAAATTCCGACCTCACCCCACTTTTTCCAAAATGCCACCCTCACCCTCACCCTCCTTCAGTAAAAAAGTCGTCAGATGGGCATTGCAGAGAGGTTGTGCCTGGAAACCATTCCCCACCTCAATTGGCATCTGGGCATCTGCCAACAGCCATCCAGGGGTGGTGAGTGCCCCCCCCCATGCTCCTGCCTGCCAGGAGGCCATCCATCGCCCGCCCCGGAACCGGGAGCCAGGCCGTTTTCCACCGGACGCAAGGAGCTCTTTGAAAAGGTCAAGCGATTATGAAAGATTATTGTCATTCCCATAACATGCTGGCCATTAGAGGCTGTCACCCCTTTGCGAGAGGCTGTAATGAGAAAGAGGAACGGGGAGGGGGGAGGCCAAGCAAGGGGGAGGGAGGGAGGGAGACATAACATGGCATTACATTAATTCTGATGACAAAGATAATCAGAAGTTCAGGAAGCAGTTGCCAAATGAATCCATTATCATTACCGTGTCAGGGCACGCGGTCTCAGGCCTCCTCCTGGGGGCTTTGAGCGAGAAGCCGAGGGGGCTCCAGACCGGGAGAAGCAGCTGGCTGGCAGGAAGCCGGGTTGCCTGGAAGCCCATGTGCATCGGCTGAGACCCGGCTGGAGGGGGGGGTTCCTTTGATTAAGTCAGCCCCGTGGGGCACAGACTTTGGCAGGGGCGGGTCTTAACCTGGGGTCCAGAAATGCCTTGGGCCTCCAGGTAGATTTTTGGGGGTATAAACTTGGCTGGGAACAGTACTGACTCCTGGGCTGTCACTAACTTTCAACTGAAACCTAGCTTTTCACTCAGTTACAAAGGTAGACAGCCAAATAATTTATGGCCTCTGGACTCCAAAAATGTTGGTTAACTTCAATAAATTGGCTTTTAAATTGGGTTTTAAATGTTTTTTTTTAGATAAATTGGATGTTTTAATTTGTTTTTTGAGCCTAAATTATTTAATCTGTTTTTTAATAGTTTTTTAACTTTTGTATGTCTTTGTATTTTATTTTGGCTGTTCACCACCCTGAGTCCTTCGGGAGTAGGGCAGTATACAAATATGATAAAATAAAATAAATAAATAAATAAAATAAATTGCATTGTCTAAAACGATCACCCCTTAAAAAGGGGATATTGTCTAGTTATTGATTCAATGGATGAATAAAGAAGCCCTTATTACTGTGTTACATATGTGTTATTTTTAATATTTGTAACCTTGTATTTGAACATAATTGGTTTCCTTTGTAACACAATCTAGACCTATGAATTCCATGTGACATATTTAAACATATATTTCTGAGAAGGGGTTCATAGCTTTCCCAGGCTCTCAAAGGGGTCTGTGGTAGAGAAAGGTGAGAAAGGCGACCCTGTCCTGAGCTGGGGGCCTTCCAGGGCCTTCGTGCCTTTTGTTTGGGGCTCTTCCAGCAAAGCCCACAGAAGCTGCTGTGGCCAGATCCCCCACCAGCCATTTAGGCTGTCAGGTCCACTAGCCAGGAAGAAGCATCAAAGCTGGAGGTCAGGGACTTGTTCTTTCCTGGAGAGACGCTGGACATTAAACAGAAACCCAGAAGGAGACCAAGTCTCCAGGATATGGAAAACATGGACAGGGAGGGACTTCTCTGACTTCCCTCACATTGCTAGAACTCAGGGCCATCGCTGAAATTAACGGGCAACGATTTGGGGCATTTACAGAGCTAAACGTCCTTCAGTGCCAGGGAGTCTCGGGCAGAGGGACGACAATTCCAGTGATCTTAAATTTTTCATTTCATTTTTTCATTTTATTAAATTTGTATACCGCCCTACTCCCGAAGGACTCAGGGCGGTGAACAGCCATAATAAAACATATAGATACAAAATTTAAAATAGAAATAAAACTAGTTAAATAAATTTGGCTGAGATATTTTAAAACCCCAATAAATTAAAACGGGGATTCAGCCGTTCCAAGAAGGTCTAAATCACAAGTGGCAACACTCTGAGATCGGTACAAATTTTCTCTCACTTCTGGTTACCATATTTCAAATCCAGTTGCAGGGGTGGGTTCACTTTGGGAGGACTGGGAGCCAAAGGTGTTATGGAACATAGAAACCATGATTAAAGAAGCCCAGGTCTTATCCTGCCCTGAGATTCTTCTCATGTCCTCGATGTGGCTGAAGAACATAAGTAAATCACAGCTCATGCTTTGTCTTCCCTCTGGCCAACTCAAGGCCTTCAGAACGCACACAAGGGCAGCAGCTGTCATTGCTTCAGGCCCTGGAAGTTTCACATGGTCACTGCAACTCTTGGCAGCTCTTCAAGGCACAACTGCAACCAGCTGGGGCTGAAGTTCTGGGACAAAAGCTACAGCCCTGTTAGCTTCCTGCTGCCTTCTCCATCTTGGATGCCACACAAGAGGAGCAGGCAGAGGTCTCCGAGTGCCCATTCCCTCTTGCCACTCTGGCACTTGTCATATTAGAGAAGGACTTAAAGACCATCCAAGGCAGGGGAAGATGAATTATGTTTCATTTATATCAAAGAAGCAATCTCAGAGCCCATTTGTGATCAAATTTGCTGTCAGAGAAACTTTGCTTTATCTCATTACGTCTTCTATCTGCTGGCTTCTTGTCCTTGAGACTATTAAAGTTTAATGTCAAGTTGGAGATGAAATGGAGTCCTTGCAGCATTGACTTGTCAGGACCTCTCACCACCAACACTAATTCTGACAACTAATTAAAGTCGGTGTGGGGCCAGATAAAGGGGGAGGAAGGGAGAGAGTCTCCCTTTGCCCATGGCTTGTGGACGTAGTCACAGGGCTGGGCTTCAGATGAAAATTAGCATCACTTTCTGGAAAATGGAGTCCTCCCTCACAGTCCTTCTTCTCCTCACGTGGGGGAAGGCTGGAAACAAGGGCCTGCACAGAGTCTTGGGACCAAGCACAACTTCTGCACGAGGGGTTCAGCTCACTCAGAAACCATGCCGGATGGAGGTCTTTGCTGTTACGATAAAGACGGCAGGATGAATCACATTTGGGGAGCTTTGCAAAATTCTACTTTGGAACAACTTCTCCAGATCAGAGGTTTGGTTCTCAACCTCCATTCAAACAGTTTGCTAAGCTTGGTTAGAGTTAAGTCTGCTTCTCTGAGAGTGATGTGTGATGCATATCCAGCCTTTGGTTAGCTTAGGATTCCGTATATTTTATGTCAGTCCCAAAGAACCAAGAACAACACAGGGAGTTAGTTCTGAGCAGCTCCTTTATTGCTGCCCACCTACAGAAGGAATCTCACCCGCCTAAAGCAATTATCTGCAATTACAGATATACTCTGTGAATTGCTAAGGAGGGTCTGACCTTGCTCTCTTCCTGCCCAGCAGACATTGCAAGCTGTGCTGAGCCCCCCAGCCCCTCTGCAACTCCAGGCTACCTTCTATAAGAATGCTGGAGAGGGCTGCTTCTGGGTGCAGGTGTGGCCCAGGGGTGAAATGCTCCTGGTTCGGATCGGATCAGCCGATCCAGTAGCGATGGTGGTGGGTGGTTCGGAGAACCGGTAGCAAAAATCTCTTCCCCCCCCCAGCCCATGCCCATCCAATCGCCCGGTCGCCCGCTTGCTGCTTTTTTTAAAAAATGCTTTTAAAAGGTAAAAAAAAGACTCTGACGATCCCAGCCAAGCAGCACGATCGTCAGAGCCTCTTTTTTTTTACTTTTAAAAGCCTTTGATTGTAAAAAAAAATGCTTTTAAAAGTAAAAAAAAAGATTGTGCGCCACAGCTGATCACACACCCCCGCGCACTGTTCTACTTACCCCAGGCCTCCTTTTGGCATGCACTGATTGCACGCACCTTGCATTTGGTGCACGGTGCGCGCTGCACATGTGCGCCCTCAGCGTGTATGCGCAGGCCACAAACTGGTAGTAAACTGGTTCGGATTTTAGCACTGGTGTGGCCCTAAGCAATAGCTCAGACCCCTATGGCACAGAGGGCCCCTGAGCTTTGACTGGGGCTCTGGGGAAGAATCTCTCCTTCTTGCAGGGGTTAGTGAGGGCCCCTGAGAAGGAATGAACTGGAAGCCGAGTCTCACTGGCTTCCCATCCAACCCGCTTCAACTGGCTGTTATTGCTGGCAGTTTATCCACATTAACTGATCAGGCTCAGCATGATGGATTTGGCCTCCCCAGACAGCTGCTAATGAACAAGGAGGAAAGGACGAGGAGACCCCTGCCTGCCTTCCTAACTAAGTCAAAGGCCCAATGGGAGGAACAGCCAAAAGAGGTGATGAGGATTCGGCAGGAGCCCCCAGCGACCCCCCACTCTCAGCCAGCCTGTCCGGGAAGTAGGTTGGCGGGTGGGACTGGGTCTCCAAAGAAAAGGCATCCAGAGCCTGCCTGCTCAAGCCAAGCTCAGCCAGACCGATCCTGTCATTAAGAGGATTTCTTCAGAAACAAGAAGCCAAAACTAGCAGCAAAACAAGAACGGGCACCTGTGTCCCAAACTGGAGACTCCAATCTGAACCCCAAAGACCTCCAACAGCTGGCTCTTTCCTGCCATTGTTACCAGGGATGAGATCTAGGAAACCCGCCAAAAAGTCATTGCGGAGGCAGGAAACACAACTCCAAATGTTCGGCACCCCCCCCCACCCCTCTGAGCCTCAGATGCTCCTCAGAAATGTCAGGTGTGCCCCCTGCCCAGCGCCAGAGGGAGGGAGCCCCACGGCGGAGGCTTCTGTCCCAGCCTTTTTCCTCCTTTCATCAAAGGACTTTCTGAGGGCTGAGCAGGGAAGGGAGACTTTCTTTTCATTTTGCAAAATCTCATTCAGGGAAAAGGAAGAATCATAATAGCCCACAAAGCCATGCATTTGAAGAAAAGACACATTTTCTCTGCCTTACAAAGGCAGCTGGGTATGGCTTATCAACCAGCATCTCACCAGATAGCCGTTTCCAAACACGGACAAGGCTCTTTTGGCAGGGAATGAAAGCGGCGAGACCTCCAGTTAAGGTGGGGCAGGTGGGAAAAGCCCCCCCCCTCCAGAAAGGCCATGCGAGGGCCTTGCAGAAAGCTATTCTCCCCCCTTCAGGTCCAGAAAGTGGCAAGGAGGGGGGGAGCCATGGCTGCTATCTCTAAACCAGGCCAAGCCAGAGCTGCCCCCACCCGAGATCCCTCAGGAGCGAGCCCACCGTAAATAAAGATGCTCCCCTGCCCCAAAGCCCCCCCCCAAGGCTCTGCACTCCAGAGTTAAATCAAGGCCTTGCTGGAAGGTGGCACACAAGGAGGGGCTGTCAGAAGGGTAAGAGCCCTGTTCCTTCTAATAAACAGCTCCCATCTCGGCCGCCCCCAGAAGGCCCCGCTCCCACTCCCCTCCTTCCGTCCACCCTCTGTCCCTTTGGGCGAGACTAATCACATCTGCGCTTGAAAAGCTGCCAATGAAAAGAAACAGGCCGGCACCTCTGCACCTCCTTGATAAACATCCCTGGATCTCCTTCTTCCTAAAGAGGTGTCTATTTAACACAATTTCCATCTCAAACAGCTGCTTTGCATTTCCTTTTGGCTTTATTAAAACTGATTTTCTCTTTGCACTCTCCAAACTGATCTGATTACATTTCCATTTCTCCCTGAAGAAAGGCGGGAGGGGGAAGGGAGGGGGGAGGCTGGGGGGGGCAGGAAAACAGTCCGGCTCTTCTTTGTGCAGCCGAGATGGATTTCTGGAGGTGGGCTGGCTCTGGTCTGCTTCTTTATTTTATTTGTGTCCATTTGAATAGCGCTTCGGAGATGTCCCCAGGGAGCCAGCCTCTCTCTCCGGCTGCATCCTTGCCTCCATTTCCATGGGAACCGGGTGGGGAGGCTGGAGTCTCTTCCATGGGCATCCTGCAAGGCTGGGATGGTTTGCATGCACCGGGACTCTTTGGGCAAGGCCAAGATGCTTCAGGGCATGTGTGCATGGGCACCTGTATATATCCACATGGTTATTTCTTGAAGCACATGTCTTGCGCGCATTCTCCACCTTCTGGCATTGGGATTCTGTCCCCTTAACTGCTCCTGTGCTCAGAAAGGCCAAGGTTCTTCCAGCTGCAACCCCACATGTCCTAGGGTGGGCCATGGGTGCTGGACCCCTGCCCAGAGCCAGCCCGGAGGAGGCCAAGGCACCTGCCCAGCCTGTGCCACTTCGCTGGCCTTTGGGAGGGAGGTTGCAAGGAGCAGCTCTGGAATATCAGCGTTATTAAGATTGACTTGGCTCGCGTGTCATTTTGACAGGTCCAGAGCGACACTTAGTTTGGGGGGGGGGAGAGATTTGGTAATAATTACCATCTCTAATTACTGCTAAAACATCAATTGCTTGTGTTCAATTAGCAGCACAGATCCAGCCATGGCAAATTTTTGCAGCACAAAATCAGCTGAAAATTGATTTTGGAAGTCTTAATGTAGATCTGGGATTGCTAACCGGATAAGAAGGGAGCATGTGAAGAACCGGCCACGAGGAATTTGGAGCTGATGTAATTGCTCCGGTGGAAGATTAATAACCTGTGTACGACACTTACATCGTACACAAACAGTGGAAGTCACTCATGAGATACAAGGACAAAGGAAGGGAGAGGAGCAGTTAGCAAGGATGCTGCAATTAACAGGGAATTTAGGAAGTTACACCCTGACAGCTACAACGTTGCAACAGACTCACCACTGAGATGGGCAGCTTTACAAAGGTGGTAAAGAAACAAACTGAAGGCTGCTCAGCAGATCTCGTGATGCCAGAAGCATGAAAAAGTCCCAGAAACGGTGGCGCTCCCCTCTGTGGTGGATTCTTGCCACTGGGGACAAAGTGGGGGCGCCAAATTCATGGCTTCTTTCCCTTTACCACAGTTTAAGAATGTACTTTTTAAAGAGGTGGCCCAAACTCCAGGTTAACACCTGGATTGCGCTTTTAGGCTCCTCCATAGGCAACTCAGAGAAAAGAACCGGCATGCATTATATCACACCCAGCAGAGACGGCCTCACACCTTATTCAGGGAGCCTCCTTTTGCCCTTCTTCTCCTCACTTGGACTGGAAGGGGAAACTGGCTGGATCCTGGTCAGTTACGCTTGCTTAAAAAAATCAAAAATCACCATTTCACTGGTCAATCCTGAATGCATACCCAGCATTTCCACCATCCCTGTGTGCCCAGGTAGGGTTTGATACCCCAGTTGTCCAATGAGGGGGATATAGATGGCAGACAGGGGAGGTCCCTCGCCCAGGGCCACTTCTCAGATGTCTCCTGGGGGCCAGTGGCCAAGGGCTGCCACCTGTGGGCACCTCTGCACGGAACCGCTTGGAACTGCTCAGCTGGCACAAGTCGAAAAAATCCACCTTTGAAGCAGACATGACAATACGACTGCCAGATGACCGGTGGCAGGAGAGGGGCAGTGAGTGAGCAGGGCTACTCTGGTCAAACCCCAGTTCCTGAGGGGGGCAAAGCAAAGCGCTGCCCACCTGGCTCCATTTGAAAGCCAGCCCAGCCCTCTAGCCTAGTGACCATCAGCACTTCTTGTGGCGGTGAGTCCCTCAGGAAGGACTCCAAGGCTCAACAGTTGCAGCCAGAAAGCCATGGCGGGGCTGTGGAGCAGGGGTGGGTTCTACTTACCTTTACTACCGGTTCGCAAGGGGAGCGTGTGCGCAGAAGCTTCTGCACACGCGCAGATCACCCATGATGATGTCGTGGAGGGTGGGCAGAGTCTCCCACCAGTTTTACTACCGGTTCTATAGAACCGGACCGAACCGGGGGCAACCCACCACTGCTGTGGAGGTATCCCAGGCCGAGGGGTTTCCGCCTCTCCGAGGTCCTTCTGGACTGTCCTTGTTCCTCTCAGCTCCTCTTCTTGTCATCCAAGAGGGAGGGGTGTTATTTTTAATTCATCTGAGATTTTAAAAAGAGAAGAGACCGGGAGGAAGGAGGAAAATCTCCCTAGCAATGCCGCACAGCTGTCTTTGGCCAAAACAAGAAGCAAAATCAAGTCCTTTTTGCAGACAAGGACTAATTTGAGCACCGCTGGCCAGCTGCATTTGCATAATGAAACGCCAAAAGGATGTGTTGCTCATGTATTTTTAAAAGATTTGACTTTAATTTTGTTTAGCTTAAGAAGGGCACGTCACTCACTCTCCAGTGGTCATTTAGAAAGTTATTTCAATTGTGTTTCCAGAAAGCTGTTTTTAGGCCATAAGTGTCTCTTGCAATGGACCAGAATACTAATGAGCCTCCTCTGACATTTAGGCGTGGGGTCTCTCCCGAAAGTCCAGGCCTCGCTGGCCTCCTTCTTTTCAAACCACAGCTTCTGCTAGAAAAACATCTCAGCCTTTTTGCAATGCAGGCAATGGATTTTTAAGGTATTTCACAGCATCAAAATATTTTTGCAGAGGGGTCTTTTTTGCAGATCCTTTCCTGTTTTTCTTCGTGTGCGAGTTATTTTAAGTATGGAAGACAAGGTCCTTGTCCCCACCCCACCTCGCCCCCAGGGGACCGCTTCCAGCCAGCAGGAAACATGAGTCAGCAGTCTATGGGGATTCATGGTTGTCCCAAAGGTGCTTTTTGCAAGAGGCAACTGGACTTTCTGGGGGTTTTTTCTTTGAAGATATTTCGCTTCTCATCTCATTCTTCAGGTGGCTCCTTCCCTCCTTTTTGCATCAGAGCGAGCAGGTGAGGGTTGGAAAGAAGGAAGGCATGCCTGCCCATCCTCCAGGGCTTCCTTCTGCGCCAGCACCCGCCCACCTCCCCCAGGCTGTCTCTTCTCTAGACCCCATGAGGTCAGCAGGAGCCCCCTTCATGCCTGACCTCCATTCCCAGAGGCAGGTTGCAGGATCAGAGCCCGAGAAGGTCCCTTCCCACCCCCTTAAGCCAGGGGGATGGCTGGGCCAAGCCCAGGAAGAGGCTGACTGGTGCACTCCACCCCTGCTCTGTTTCCTGGATTGAACTTCTCCGGCCCAACGGACTGCGCCTCCTTCCAGAGGAGTTGGGGTCTCTACCGTGGGCAACCCCCGTTTCTCAGTCAGCATCTGCATCCAGTTGCTCCCATGCCTGGCGCTCAATAGCCAGGCAAATGCGGCAGTGCCCAAGCCAGGGGGACAGAGGCCCCTTCCTCACTCGCTAGCCCCAATTTTAGAGCTCGCTCATTAAGAAGGGAGCACGGAAAGAGAAATTTCGAGCGCTGCAGAAGCGGGAGAGGAGGGGGAGGGCTTGGGGCTAATTAGCCCATGCACAGCTGCTCATTAGAACTATTACAGTTGCAGTATTAATTTCCCTGCCTCTCATCTGCAATGCAGGTTTTCGTGCCTTCCCCACAGCCTGCTTTTATGTCAGGGGAGGGGCCATAAAGGCAGGCCTGGATGGGGGGGGTTTCTGCGGAGGGGGGGAGCTTCAGTCAGACTCCAGATGGTCACCAGGGTTGGGGAGGAATTTCGCCTCTGGCCCCGAAGCTGCACCACTTGCAAGAACATCCCATAGACAGGATGGGGTGCTGGGAAAAGATGAAGGAGCATGTGAAGAGTGCAGGGGTTAGAGACATTATAGCCGAGCAATCAGTGCTGCAGAGGAAGTGGGAAAAAATACATTTCAGTCCTGGAAACCTAGGAGCCAAACTGCAATACAGTCAAAATGGATTTCCAGTCCTTGTCAATGTATTGACTGGGTGTATTAATATGCCTCCCAGCTCCCCAGCCTGTTCATTCTCGATGCAGCCCTTGTCTTAACGGAGGCCCCTTATTTATTCCTCACGGAACGCAACCAATACTTCTCAAGCTATCCTTAGACTTGGACAGGTCCAACGCCTGGTATCTTTATGCTACCCTCAATATGGTTGACCTCCATACACGTTATTTCAAAATGTGAAGTGCAGAGAAGAGCAACCAGGATGATTTTAGGGGACTGGAGAATAAAACATACTTTGAACGGTTGCAAGAACTGGGCCTGGCTAGTCTAATGAAGAGAAGGACCCGGGGAGACCGGATAGCAGTCTTCCAATATCTCAAGGGTTGCCACAGAGAGGAGGAAGGGGGTCAAGCTATTCTCCTAAGCACCTGAAGGCAGGACAAGAAACAGTGGATGGAAACTAAGCAAGGAAAGAAACAACCTAGAATTAAGAAGAAATTTCCTGACAGTCAGAACAATTAACCAGTGGCATGACTTGCCTCCAGAATTTGTGAATTCTCCAACATTGGAAGTTTTTAAGAAGAGATTGGACAACTATGTCTCTGAAATGATATAGGGATTCTTGATTGAGCAGAGGATTGGACTAGAAGACCTCCAAGGTCCCTTCAAACATTATATATTATTATATTATATTATATTATATTATATTATATTATATTATATTATATTATATTATATTAATTACATTACATTACATTACATTATTATATACTATACTGTACTATACTATTATTATATTATATTGTTACATTACATTACATTACTATATTATATTTATTTCTATTCAATTCTTTTCTCAGTCAGTATAATAATACCAGGTGGTATTGTGGAGGACTGGGGCCAAGAGCAGAGCAGAAACCCTGATGCAGCCCCGGCTAAAATGCTTTGGGACCTGCTACTTCCAAGTTAGTGGAGCTCAGCTGAGGAATTAATTAACAGAGAATTTCCCTGTCACAGAGATTGGGGGGGGGGGCTGATGCGAATGCTGGTTTGGCACTGATTGTAAATGAAAAACAGAATTCCAGACTCAGCAATTAAGGAGCGGAAGCCTTTCTAAGCAAAGCATTAAGAGGCCCGGGTGGGGGTGGGGGTGGGGGTGGGGGTGGGGGTGGGGGTGGGGGTGAGGTGGGAGGGGTGAAGGCAGATCCCCTACTCTCCACCCCCCACCAGGCTGGAGAGAGGCTCCTTTGCTTGCAAAATCTTTGTTTGGGCTGAGCGGATGATAAACTTAACTTTTCCTTTTCCTTTATTCTAAATGAATGTTCATCTCACATTTGGTAAATGAGTACTGCTGACGCCAGTCAGCTCTCATTTATCTAATAATTCCATGCAAATATTTTGTTATATTTCAATGAAATGTGTCAAAATCTATTACCCCCGGAACAGCTGCAGCAAAGGAGGGAGAGGCTGGTTCCCAAGGGAGCCCACCCCCCTCTCCCCCTGTCTCAATGGGGCAGCAATGGGAGGTGGAGAGGAGCCGGGAAGCGGGGCTGACCCATCTCCCTTCTCCTGGGCAAGGGGACCGGCTGCTTCAGCAGACAGCAATGCCTTCGCTCTTGGGGGGGGGCAGAAGGGTCTCCTCCAACTCACCCAGCCCCCAACCACCCCTCTTCACAGCAGCAACTGTGCAGATCCCAGAGAAAGTCCCAGTTCTCCCTCCCTCCCTCCCTCTCTCTCTCTCTCTCTCTCTCTCTCTCTCTCTCTCTCTCTCTCTCGCCCCCCACCCCAAAGACCCCCTGATTTCCTCCTCCCAACAGGAGCCAAGATGCCTTCCAACAGTCTAGGCTGGTCTTCTGTGTGAAGCTCAGGCTTCTGAACCCCTTGCAGAGAGGCTCCAGCTGCCTCTTGGACACCCTCAGCCCCACCAGGCAAGTCCACATGCCCGGTGCCCTCCAACAGGATCCTGGCGTTGTGGGCACAGGGCAGAAGAAGCCCCAGCAACCATTGGCCGCCTCTTTGACTTGCAACTCTACATCCCAGTTGCTCTGGAGGCCACCCAGGCTCACCTGTGTCTCTTTTGCTCCCCTTTGGGGTTGTTGCTGTTTTCTATTCTTTCATTCCTTTTCTTTTCTTTCTTTTTTGGCTCTTCCTTGAGCAGACTCTTGCACTAAATTAAATAAGCCAAACTCCCTTTTTATTTCCTCTTTGACAGTAACGTATTGCAAGTGTGCCTGGTTTTGACATCCTAATATTCAGAGTCATATCCCCCAGGAAAAACACATCAGCTGTTATCCAAGACGGTGATTTGTTCCAGGACAAAATGGAGCCAGAAAATGCAGCTGACACTCTCCCTGGCGAACCCGCCTGGCCACACCAGCTCAAGGTGCCCGAAAAGGCACCAAAATGCCCTCGGCGGCCAGCTCCGTTGCCCTCATTAGGGCTGGGCATTGGGTTAAGCCCCCAATAGGAGCTCTGTGGCCCCTGAAACGCCCTCGGAGCTCCCCTCTTTGCTCTGGGGGAGGCCCCCCACCATCAAAGCTAGTCACCTGATTGTATCTGTGCCCCCCCCCATTCCAGCTTCCCCCCTTTTGCTGAGCATGCCTTTTGTAAGGGTCATCGCTCTTCTTGCACTAAGTCGGGAGCCAGGACTCTGCTGTGAGGGGGGAACGAAAATATGGAAGATGGTGTCCCACTGGATTTGAACAGGCTAATTTCACTGCCCAAATTGAAACTGCTGATCCATCAGATAATTTTAATTACTATGTTATAGTCTGAACAAAACCCCTCCCCTTGAGCCCCCCCCCTTAAAAAGATCTGGAGGCAACAGCCAGGGTCTTTGCCACCCCCCAAGCTGAGCTGAGAGCAACCCAGTGGGAGGGCCGGGCCCCTCGATAGAGCCCTCCAACCATCCACCCCAGGGAGCCTGAAGTTTCTGCTCAACTATGGGACATGGGTACCCCAAAGTCCTGCCTGGTCACTTCTCTCTGACCATGCCCAGCGAAGCCTTGTCAGTCACTCTCTTGGGCAATCCCCTTGTTCCACAGATTGGGCCCTAGGAAAATAATCCCTGTTAAATGAGTTCCGTCAACACCATATTGCAAAATTCTTTTAAAACTGCCATATTTTTCTATTCGTCTCTTGGAGAAGAAATCGGTTTTGTTTGGTTGGGCAATTCCTGTTTCCTCTCAGGCCACATATGGGGGGGAGGGGATGCAGGAGACCCCCTCCCCAAAGGAACCAGGATGGGCTCTGCTCTGCCATGGCTCTGGGAGTGTTTGCAAGAGGTGGGGGCTGCCAGAACTAGACGAGCCTCTCTGGTCCATGTCCGTGAAGCGGGAACAGGGCCCAGCTTCCTAGGCTATAGCCCAACAGTAAAGTTTTTCTTACAAGCCCTTTTTGGACCAGGCAGGTTCACAGCGTTGCTCCTGGCACATGGAGGTCTTGAAGGAGGGGAGAAGGGATCCAAGGCAACGGTGGGAATCAATGCCTTGCCCAGCACTCTTTGCTCTTCCTACGGTGCCAACAGGGGACAAAGCCAGGCATCTCCAGAGACCTTTGATGCCCTCCACATCTGACCACATCTGGTGTTCTCCTTCTGACTCAGTTGCAATCACTGCCCAACTGCAGTTTCTACCAGGCGGGCATCAGGACCGTGGCAGGAATGTTGCTGGCACTTAAGGATGTCCAAGAGGGATCAAGTAAATTCTTGGCTACAGAACCCACCCCTGATTCAAGCCACGGCAGGAGCAAATCAGGCACCAGACCTCAAGGCTGCCTGCAAAGAGCAAAGAGCAAAGTTGTACAAGCCCAACAGCTCTTTCTTGCTCAGCAGAGTTTTCAGCAATGTCCTTCTGGACAATCCTCCTGCTTTGTGAAGGGAAATCCAGAAGCAGATATCAAAAGGGGGAGAATGGTGTTGGCAATGGCTGCCGAAGGCTTAGTGATGCCTTTAAAATGCAGCAGGCATGGTAATCTAATAAACACAGCAACAAAGCATTTGTCACCCGGCTAATTTTATTAGAGTAGATCTCAAATGGCTAATTTCCTTTTACTAATGAGTAAATTAGCTGAGTCTCTAATCTGTTTTTAAGGCACTTACCCTAATGAAACATGAATGACAGCTAAATTCATTGTGAAATGTGGTGACACATGTTGTTAAGGTTGAAAAGAAACCTGGGCGTGTTGGAGAGGCAGGGAAATTTCACGCCACCGTCCACTACCCTGGAGCTGCGGCTGGATCCATCGGGGGCCTCCAGCTGCAGCCCAGAGTGGAGAAAGAATGTTGTCATCGCTGGGCCACGGATCCAAAGAGCGGATAAATGGCGATCGTTGCAAGAATATCTGAGCCTCCAGCAGCCTTCAATGCCAGAGCAAGAGCCAGGCCAGCCTGAGCCACCAGCCGCCTTCCCCACCCCCACCAGCTCCCCCCTTGAAACACGGGCCATGGGATGCTCCGAGTAGAAACAGACAAGAGCTTGTGCTTCCAAGCTCTTGTCTTCGGAGTGGCAAGAGATTGTAAGAATGCTTCCACGCAGGTGAAATCTAATCACCCACGGATGCAAATAAATCCAGTACTTTTGTTCACTGCTTACACTTGATTTTAGGATTATAAACTGAGCAACTTTCAGCCGAAGGAACTAAGTGTAGAATGAGCAGAGGACTTAAAATCTCCCACAAAGGCTGCTCAGGAGTTCATGCCCGGTTTGGGTCACTTGAGCGAGGTGTTCAATGGGCCTCATCCTGCTCCTCCCTGCACCTCCGGTTCTCTACTCCAGATTAAAACAAAGTTGCATTTGTCACTCTGTGGTTTGCAAAGAAAGGCACCTGTCAATTGTAAGAAAGCAAAGATGTGACATCACATGGAACTATATGTGAGGATGCCTTTTTTCCAACTGGTCTTGTTTATATATTGCTCGCCTTTGTGATTTCTGAAAATATTTTATTGGATGCCTAAGGTCTAGGTAGATTTTAAGCTATTCACAATGTTTAAACAAAAAGTTACAAAAACTAACTTTAAAAATATAAAGCCATTAACACTGAAGCATAGGAGGTTTTCAATTCTATGTGTACTAATGGAATCCGGAAGGATTTACTTGTGAGTAAACAGGCCTCGAATGGCAACAATTAGTTCTGCCCAGGAACAGACAGCATGCTAATTTATTATTTTATTATTTATACATATTAGTCACCTCCTAAAGTAAATTCTCTAGGCAACACAGCAGTGTGAGACCAATTAAAATATAATAAAAAGCACGATCAAAATCAGCATGGAAATTTCAAATGACAAGCCAGAAAAACATTGAATGCAACAGACCATTTCATGCCCTGAAAGCTAAAACTATCTCCAAGCCCCAAACCAGCCAACCGTAGAAACAACGCAGGTGAATCTTTCCAAATCCAAATATTATGCCACAAAGTTCTTTGCTGATTTCCTGGATACGGCCATAGTTCAGCATCTCTGTGATCTTTACAAATTCTACCAGTATAAAAATGAAGATGAAAAAGGAGGAACCGAACTTTTAAAAGTTTCTTCCCCACCTCACTGGGAACAAAGCTGCAGTCAGCCACTGCTCAGAGCAGCGTCCAAAAAGCCCTGCGCAGGGAAGCTCCCTGGGGTGAGGGCCGGACAATGGGTGCCCCCCTGACTCCTCCAGCCGTCTTCAGAGCCCAAATCCAAGCGCCTATTAGGGGGGCTACTGGGCATTTGGAAGCCCCTTGCAGGGCAGCCGGTAGGCTCCCCTCCCCCTCCCCCTCCCCCTCCCCCCCTTGCCTGCCCTGAGACATGGACTGGGACTGGGAGGCTGTCAGGGGAGGCAGGGTCTCCACTGAAGATGAGAGGAAAGAGAGAAGAAAGGAAACCACCAACCAACGTGTCAGGAACACAGCGCTGCATTCAGAGCTCATCCCGGCAGCCCTTGATCTGTGGTTAGTGGTTGGGGGGAGTGAGCAAAAGGCATTTTGCAAAAGCTGATAGACTGACAGTTGGGTTGGATTTCCCCTTTATCTGCTGCTTTTAAGGACTCAAGAAATAAATCCCACGTCCTTTAAAGCACACACACGCTCAGTCCCCGGAGGCGGCTTTGTTTCGGGTCTGACCTGGGCACGAGGAAGCAGGCGGCAGCCGTGCCAAGTTAGCCAGGTCTGGGCTGCTCAAACGGCCACTGAGAGAGCATGAAGGAAGGGATGGGGGGGCGACTGAGTGGAGGGGCAGTGGCCCCAAAGGCTGTGCCCTCTTGCAGAGCCCCCTTCCCAGAAGGGGGGCAGCTGAAAGAGAAAGGAACCTGCAAGTTCCCCTGGTGAAACTCACCAGAGCTAAGATGCTGCATGGACACCCTCTTCCCTGGAAGGAGGGGGGGCGTCCTTCCCCATAACAAGGGATTGACCCCACCGACTGTCGTCTTCCGTGCCTTCAGCCCTCCCGGAGCATGCATGCCCAGGGATAAAGAGGGAGGAGAGAAGCCGGAGTGCCTTGGCCCCCTTGCCTGCAGTCGGGGGGGGGGCAGGGTAGAGGTTGTGGCTGGATGGGAGGCCCTCACTCCAACTCGGGGTTTCTCAACTTTGGCAACTTTAAGATGTATGGACTTCAACTCCCAGAATTCCCCAACCAGGCGTCACTCTCACTTGTGGCAGCAAGTTCCACAGGTTAACTTTCTGCAGGAGGAAAAGCCACACCCCCAATTCCTCCAGAGTCCAGCCACATCAGGGGAACGTGGTGTTGTCCTTTTAGGGACAAGTGCAAAACCCCCACTTTCTCCCTGGCTTAGGGGGGCCAAGAGCCGAACCCTGGAAGGCAGTAGTTGAAGACCAAGTCCTACCTGTCCGTCCTTCGTTCATTCTCCCTGGAAATGGGGGGGGGGGGTCCGGCAGGGGGTTTATCCAACAGGCAGCTGCCTTTCTCCTGCCTGCCCAGCCAGTCCCAGTTGGACCCACCTTCTCCACCCGTCTGCCTGCACTGCCATTCAGTCCTAATTTAGCTCAGAAATTGCTCAGTGATATTGGGAACAACGAGGCCTGACTCTGCTAGCCGGGAACAAAATGTTTTTTTCGATGGAGGGGCTTCGGGTCCAGAGAGACGCACGGATCCTGCTTTAGCCTCCCAATGGGAAGCCTGGAGGGAGGCTGGGCAGGGCAGAGGCAAAAGGGAAGGGGGCAGATAGAGTTTCATCAGTGACTTGATGCTGTTCCCACTTAACGGCTCAGAGGTGGGAGGTGCATGTCCCAAACTTGACCGACGTCCCAGGACTGGGACCCTCCAAATGGCCTCCTCCTCCCCAGAGCCTCTGGTGAATGTGAGCGCCCAGGTGGACCTGCAGGGCCAGCTCAACAGCCTCTCCCACCTCCCTCCCCTGCCCAACGGGGGGGGGAAGACCCCCTCCCCACAGCAGCCCACCACCCCCTCCCAAGTCCTTCAGGAAAGCTCAGCTCCTTTGCCCCTTCTGAGAGCAGGAACCCAGCAAACGGCATGGAGGTGAGCATTAAAAGCTGCTCAGTAGGAAGAAGGCCGATTGGCATTCATGAATATTCTGTAGGAGGAAACGGATTAGTGTCGGCGACGTATCGGAGAGGATTTGCAAGGGAATTATTTACGGGGGCAACGCAGAAAGCGCACGTTTAGCTGGTATTCAACATTATCCAAACAAGGCACCAGGCTCTGTGCATTAAAGCAGTACTGCTGCTCTAAATTAAATTCATCAGCACCTTAATTAAGATCTATATTTAGCGCTTAATTAAAAGGAGGAAGGAACACTGTTGTATGAGGCCTGATATCATAGAGAGATAGATGGGGAGAGACGCAGAGGGGTCTGGAGTCTGCTACTCCAAGGGTACAAAAACCTGGGCTGCTCCAGGAAGCAGTTCCCATAATCCTGGCTCCGGAATATGGGACAGCAACCTGGGATCTTGCCGTTAGCCGGTGCGGCATTTTCAAAGCTTGGGCAGAGGCTAGCAGAGGGCCAGATAATGAGCGGGAGACGTACCAAATGGGGGAGGGGGGAGATGCTTTCATTTGGTGAAGACCAATTAAGTGGCTGCACCTGATAGATACTGGCTGAACTCGAGGACGCTATGCAGGTTTGATCCTGGTGAGAACATAGATGAGACAACACAGGGAAATCCCACACAAAATTGAAAGATATCCTGGAAGAAGGCAAGGGAAATCTTCTCTGCAAGGACTTTAGGAGACCCTCCCACAAGATCCTGATGATGCCACCTCCAGACAGTTTTGCCCAGATGGGTTGTGGCTCTGAGCATCCAGGATCTTGCTGGCAGCTGGTGCCGCCACCATCACTCTCTAGAGTGGGGAGCCCCCTTTTCGCCAGACTGGGTGCCTCTGGCTTCCCCCCTTCCCCACTCGTGCTGAGCAAATGGCCCCCTCAGGAGCCCCAAATGGCTCAACAGATGTGCTTCCTGGCCCTGCCAGCAAATTCTGATGATGAGGAAGATCCATCAATGTGACTTACTCCCTTCAGGTTGGACGTAGAAGTGGGATGGGGCCATCAATCATCCCCCATCTCTCACTCTCACTCTCGCTCTCTCTAACTGGGGTGTGGGAAGGTGGGAAGGGAACAAGCCAATGGAAGAGTTCTGCTCACCCTTGGAGGCAGATGGCCAGGCCACGCTCTGGCACTTGAGGAGGTCCCCCCCACCTCTCTCGTTTATGATGGGCAAAGGTGATCCTCTCTCCCCACCCACCCCCCTCCCTCGCCTGGGAGGAGCACTTCATGCTTGTAATATTTCCCTAGGGTGGGGGCCCTAAGCCTCTTCCCTTAGCAATTCGAGATTGAAGAAGGCTGACTCTGGAAGGGAAGCCGGGGGTCTTGGCCCAGCCTACATCCCAGAATTGTTCTGATAAAAGAAGCGAAGTCAAATCCAGTCCTTCTCCTCCAAGATGCTCTCATGTTGGAGAATGCTGTGGTTTTTATTGGTCTGGGCCCAGATGCTGGAGGCCTTGGGGCTGCCTCCCTTTGGAGGGGGCTGACTTAAGCAACTTTAGATGCTTTAGAGCAGCCACTGACTAAGAGGAGGGACCACACAACCATTGTAACCCCTACTGGGGCTCTTCAGGCAGAGAGAACCTCCATGCTTGAGGTTCTTGAAGGGCTGAACCACCTGGGGTTCCTAGAGGAAAGGCAGCCCCAAAATCTAACAAATTAATAAATAAAAAGAAACAAATGCCATAAAGCAATTCAACCATTTGGAAAGATCATCTTAAATGATAGGACGTCAATCTAAGAATTCCATAAACATGGCTTGGATTCCAATACCTCGTTCACCGGGACATCTGCAATCATGCCAGAGACCTTCTCCAAAGGACGAGAATGTTCTTCTACCTGAGCAGCTCAACTGGCCCCCACCCCCCTCCCCAGAATGACTGTAAAGCAAAGCCACAGGCTGGACCTCTTCATTAAGATTCAAGGCCAGATTTGGTTGCACGTCTTCTGAGAAGGCTTCCTGGCCCAGCCTGCCTCCTTCCCCCTGGAGCGAAGGCCAGAGCCTTGCTGGAGGAGACCCGCAGTGGGGCAGCCTGTGCTCAAAGGCCACGTTGGCTAATCTAGGAATTAAACAGCCCTGAGACAGAAAGAGGGAAATCAAATTAAACTCCAGCAGGAACGGTTTGGAAATAGTGTGTGTTGTTTTCTTCCATCTTAATTAGAAATCTTAGCAGCTTCTGGCAGTTCTGCAACCCATCGCTGGAAACAAAACTGACAAGGTAGAGAGACACCCCGCCTTTGCCCACCACAGCACAGCTAGCAGAGCCTGGGAAATGAGGCTTCTTCTAGAGGATCCCGCGAAACAGTTCTGAAGACTCCTTGACCTTGCAATCCAGGAGCCTTCTCCAACCAGCCCACCATCAGGGGCACTTGCGAAGCCTAGAAAACCAGGTGACGGGCATCAGCCCTTCCAGGCCAACACAACAGGGAAGGGGGCAAACACCCCCTCTGGGCCTAGGAGCTCCCGAAGACATCCGATCAGCCCTGGAGCCATAGGGCCTGGACGGCATATGTTTCTTGGCCTGATCCAGCCCCACATTCTCTTCTGATCCAGCCAAGGTCCCCATAATTTCTGGAAATAGGAATCAGAAGAATAGAAACCAACTAAAAATAGGACAACGTGGAAAGCGGGTTTAGGCTAGATAGCAACTGTTTGCCTGCACAAAGACTTCATTCTATGAGGAGGTGTTGAAGCCATCATGCAGCTTCTCCTGACCAGCAGTGGTGCTGCTATGCTCTGCAATTAATCTGGCTGGACCCAAGTGAGCAATGACCCAAATGACCAGCTGAACTGGGAACTCCAGTCTTCAGGGCCCAGTCAGCAGCCGGAGCCAAAGGATCCTCTAGACCCACCATCTCTCCCCTTCCCAGTTTCCTGACAGGACCTAACCAGGCCACGATCCGGCTGCTGGCACTCTTTCTCATAAAGAGCATTCTGAGGGGGGAAACCCCTAAAGCTTGGCTAATTTGGCTGCATAATTAAATGTTCCATAATTTGGACCAGCAATTTGTGGCTGAAAAGTTCCCTCTTGCAGGAGGCATCCCTGCGGGGAGATTTCTGCCAGAGAAATGAAATGGTCTTTGTGCCCATAAAAGGGATTCAGGCGGTGGGTTTCTCTCTAGGAGCAGAGAGGAGGAAGTGAGTCCCGCCCAGGCCTGAGGGGAGAACATGTGGCACAGAGTCCTTCTGCAAACACCATCACTTCTCCCATTATTAATGGGCAGCCGCATTCGTTAGCTCTTCATTAGTGTGGAGGATAAACAGAAAGCCATTTGCCCGGCACCAATTCCAGCTGGATCTAAGCAAATTTGGACAGGGGTAGTCAAACAGAGGCTTTGTTGTTGGGCTAATTGCAGCCATCATGTAAAGTTTAGCAGAAGCACAGGAGGAGCAGCTGGAAGAGGGGAAGGGGGGAGGCAGGGGGTCCTGAAGGCAGGCAGGCAGGCAGGCCTTGGGTTAGCCCCAGCATGGCCTGGAGGGCTGCTGTCCGTGGGTTCCGATGGTCCATGGGGTGCCAGGTGGACCTACAGGAGGGCCCTCCCGGGGCTCTGGCTCAGAAAACTGGGCTTTCCAAAGCTTCTCGGCAGAATCCCACCAAAGACACATAAGCAAAATTGAGCCACCCCAGAGGACCTGCACCCTTCTGGGCATCCGGATGCACTGGAAGGACAGAAAGCGGAGAAGGGAAAGAAGTTTGCCAGGGGGAAATAGAAGGAAAGGGTGGGGCTCTCAAGGGTCTCTAGGGGGGCCCCGGGGGGAATGCTGCAACTGTCATAAGTCACTTTCTTCAGTGCCATTGTAATTTTTAATAATTGTTAAATGAACGGCTGTAAGTCAAGGTCCCCCTGCCTGTCTTCCTCCTTCACAGAGCCCTCTGACCAGGACCCCTTTTCCCACCCTTCCAGGAAAGCCCATTTCTGCACACTGAAAGCAATCAGGACGCTTCTCTTTGTCCTCTTCAGCACCTCCAGCCTGAACGTCTCTCTTCTCTGCAGTCGCCTGTCAGGATCCAGCATTTGAGTTTTCTGCTCATCTCCCTTGGGAAGCATCGAGGCGCCTGGTCCTAGCCAAAGGGCAGAACATCCTAAACAGCAGCCCAGCAAGGCTCCCTCTGGCCCTGCAGCAAATGGCCCACTTGCTCCATCATGTGAAGAGCCTTTTTTGGCCTCCTGGATTTTCTAATAAAGCCACATCTTTACAGGTGAAGAGGCAAAGCAAATCGTGGTAACGGCCCTGGGCACTATCACACCAGCGGCCCCCATGCCGTGCGTGGCTGTTTCATCTCCTCTTGGGGCTCCAAACGGGCCCTTTGTCCTGCGCTCAGCTGCAGTGCAGAATCGGCCACCAAGCATCAAAACAGGAGGTGGGTTGGCGCTCATGAAAAGATGCTCAGGGGACGCCAAGTACCCTGATCTCCCAATTCTGTTTCATGTACGGCTGCTTGGAGAAAGGGTAGGAAAAGGTCCAGAATGAAGGCAGCTTCGGTCTGTTCTTGTTTTGGGGTTTTAAAGTAGCTGTTGACCCCCTACCTAGGCTTAAAAGAAAAGCGTACTTGTGGGGAGGGTCTGCCTACGAAAACCAGCTCCTTTCCAGCTGCTATAATGTGTATGGGAAGCCCTAAGAGGAGAGAAGCCCCTCCCAGAATACAGGAGTCATTGAGGGGAGCCCCACCCCAGCACCAGACCCCCGTTGTCTGGTTTGAAGAGGGGTGAAGGCTGTTGGGAGAGCCCCTTCCTTTCCCCCGTGGATATGAGTAATGGGCTGGGATGGCACAGCTCAAGATAAAACTGAATAATAACACGTCAAAAACTACACGTCCTGGACTTTTATTCCCCAGCCGAGTCTCCCTCTCACTCATCCATCACTGTAGAAGATGCAAGATTACAGCTCTCGGGGAAAAAAACTCCAGGAGATAAATGGGAGTATTTGCGGGCTTATTATATTACTTGGGAATGATATAATTTTGGGGCTCCCTTATTGAATCTGTTCCCACAGCCGCTCTGTGGGGCTCACCGGCTTCCCCACCCTCCCACCTCGAGAGAGTCAGGCGCTGCCGAGTAGACGCTCCCTTCGGAGGACTGGACGGGAGGGGCTCCAGCAGTCCACACTGCCTTTGGACATTGGTGAAATCCAAAAATTTTTACTCCCAGTTCTGTGGGCGTGGCTTGGTGGGCGTGGCAGGGGAAGGATACTGCAAAATCCTCATTCCCTCCCCACTCCTGGGGGAAGGATATAGAAAATCCCCATTCCCTCCCCACTCTGGGGCCAGCCAGAGGTGGTATTTGCAAGTTCTCTGAACTACTCAAAATTTCCGCTACCGGTTCTCCAGAACCTGTCAGAACCTGCTGGATTTCACCCCTGCCTTTGGAGTTATATAAAACCTCCACTTTCAGCAGCAGTATATCTTTGAAAACAAGATGGCTGAGTGCAGGTTACCATGCTTGGGGGTAGGCATTTTTGCCAAGAGCCTTCTGTGATCAAGATCCCGTTGGAGGCACATGAGAGCCAATGACCTCCTTGCTGTCTGGGTCACAGGCCAAGAGGCTTAGGAATTTCTTCCTCCCCCCCCTCCCCGCATGCCCACTTGGAAAGTAGGGTGGTAGAACTCCGTCTACACTTTGAAGCAAGAAGGCCAGGGGCTCAGTTCACTGCCCAGCCTCTTTCTCCATCACTGACACACCTGCACAGCTTTAGAATGGAAATAATTCTATTTTGCCTTCCAAGTCTTCCTCCAAAGCCACCAGGAAAAGATGCTTGGGTCAAGGAGTGCCCATGAACAAGTTGGCGCCCGCAGACCCCTTCCTTTCCTTGCCAGCCCCCCAGCCCTCTGGCCACCCACCGCTCTGGCAGGCAAAGGCCAGTGGGCAAGTAGACTGAGCCAACCTGGGGGGGAAGGCGAGCTGAGATGCATTGGATAAGCCCTGGGCTTTCAAAGGGGGTGGATGGGTGGGCTTAGCTCCCTCCTCACGCCCGGTGGCAAAAGTGGCTTGGCAGAATTGATTTCTGCCTGGAAAGGCAGGTACCAGATTAGCCTTAAAATCCATTGCTTCCAAGGATGGGTGCCTGACCTTAAGAGAATTTCTGCACTAACAGTCATCTGGCCATCGCTCAGTACAGCCACTGCTATTGATAGGCTGGGTGTCTCCAGGTGACAGTTGAGTAGCTCTATAAATCATCCGTCTGGAGGGTCCTCCGAGGCTTCTCTCTGCCACACACCAGACAAGCTTGCGCTGATTACAGGAAAGGCTCATACGCTGCCCTGGGGCACCAGATCGCTCAATCCCCGGCTTGCCTCCTGGAGAGTAAGCAGTTTGTCCAGCGCTTAATCTTGGTGGGATCATTATCCATCCATCTCTGCACTGCGCTATCCACAAATGAGACAGGGATGAGGCTCCAGATTGAGTTAAGGTTGTTGCACAGCATTGGGGCCCTGAGGCCTCTGGGCAGATGTGGTGGTAGCACTGTGCAGCACTCTGCTGAGTCCAGGTTTGGTGCTGCAGCTGGAAACAAGGGGGGGGTCTCTGGAGCAGGTAGCAGAAGATGTTTTCCAAGACGCTGCTTGTCCATGAAGGCCCCTAAATCCTCTAGGGCAGGGGTCCCCAACTCCTGGTCTGTTCACTGGCACTGGGTCACGGCATGCCAGCAACCGGGTGGCACAAACAAAGCCCCATCCGCAGGATGCAGGCAGCACGCGAAACCATCCCCCCCCCTCCAGTCCATGGAAAACCCTCTGCACAGAACCCGTCCCTGGTTAGAAGGGATTGGGGGGGGGGGCTTTGATTCCCTGCACTTTGGGTGCATGCACTGTCCAGGGTGCTGAAAGTAATATGACCCTAATGGACATGAGCCAAAGGCAGGCAGGCCTTCTGGAACTGGGTTTTGCTAGGGGAAGATGGGTGGGCTACTCAGCCCCCTCGAAAGGCCCAGAATCGTCATGGCCTGACCTGAGGCAGCATCGATCTCACAGCGGCAGAGTTTTCTGCTCCTCCTTTGAAGGCAACACGAGTCATGAGAGTCTGCTGAAGTCTAAAGCAGCCGCTGCTTCAAAGGAGCCCAGTTCTAACCGGTGAGATTTGCAACAGCCAAGTAGGTTACTAAGAACATTCTGCATTTCTGCAGACCCGTCGGGACCCCTTCCGCTTGCAACCATGGCTCTCCCCCCTCCAGGCAGGGGGATGGAAGATAGGAGCAGCCCCTTCGGAGAGGATTCCCTTGTTCTCTCTTTCATGGAGCATTGAGAAACATTTGTGAGCCTGGAGCTGCATCCCACCACAGCCTCCCTCCGTTCGCCCCATGGCAGGACTTTTCCATAACAGTAATTTAAGTTCTCATTTCCCTTCCCACCGAGTGTTGAAAATGAGGGAAGCAAAGCCGCCCCTTTCAGCTCAATCACAACCCACCCGTCTGCTTTCGGAAATGCTGGCAGAAACAGCACATGCCTTGGGTGTTGATTTTCTTGGGGAGCCACCCAGGGGCTCAGTGAGGAGGGAAGAAAGATGGGTGTTTGCTGAAGATAGAGAGAATCGGATCCAGGGGGAGGGGGTCCCTTCTGCTTACTCTAAATGCAGTCATCTTCTTCTGAGAAAAAGCAGGTGGTGGGATGCAGAAGATAAGTGGCCTCTTGGCGCTCCCCTGGGGTGCAGCACCTGCATTTCTCATGCCGATTCGGACGAGGGCTTGGCGGGCACCAGCAACCTGGATTTACGAAGCCCAAAATGCCTCCCTCCTGGTCATGATGCAGCCCTACCAATTCTGCACACAGCACAGACTCCTGAGACCAAGGCCTGCCCCTCGGGAGCTTCCCCTGGCCAGGATAGGATCCAAGCACCACAAAATGGCCACTTTGGCTTCATGTGCAAATGAATCCAGATATTTATTTATTTAATTTAATTTATAGAGCCGCTCATCTCACAAGCGGATGTCAACAAAACTAAAACAAGAAATATCTAAAATCATTGTCATTAACAGACATCAAAAACATTTTAAAATTATAAAAATACCTGAGGGAATGCTTTGCACTTCTTGGCCACCAAGGCTCGGAGTGGCCCTGGGCTTCCTGTGTCCTTGTGGGGGGGCCTGGATGGTTTTAGCTCATTTGACCCCTGGCTATTGTCTATTCTGCTCCATGCTGTTAACTCTGTTTTGGGCAAAAGGGCAGCTCCCAAAGC
Source organism: Pantherophis guttatus (assembly GCF_059756535.1). NCBI lineage: Eukaryota > Metazoa > Chordata > Lepidosauria > Squamata > Colubridae > Pantherophis > Pantherophis guttatus. The sequence goes on from NC_142071.1 coordinate 32,151,176, forward strand.
TTCATACACAAGTAAATCTCTGACATCTGGAGGAAACCTGGGATTCTGCCAATTTCGGCTTTCAGGTATTTTGCAACTTCCTCCTCCAAGGGAAGCAGCTGTTGTTTTTGAGCTGCCCATCTGCTGGAAGGCGCCTCACTGCAGCTGTTTGGCCCCGGCCTGCCCGCTTGTGGAAACCACCTGCAACAAGCAGGACACCTACACCCCAGCATGGCCGGGCACTCAACCGGCAGCCTGGCATGGACTACTGTCCCTGCTGCTTTGGCTCTTCCCAACAGGACCATGAAAATCCAAGCACTGTTATTATGTGGTACTTAATCACCGGTTTCCAGATCAACAACTCTTGGAGTTTGTCAGGCGCAGCTAGAGTCGCTCACACAGCCTAACAAGTTAGAGCAATGGTGGGGGGGGGAAGCAAATCATTCTGGGGTACACCTGTCTGTCCATCCTTCTGCCTGGAGCACACCCAAGGATGACTGGGCATCAGCTTCCGCTCCAGGAGCACCATTGCCATGGCAACCATAATGCCTCCTGCCTGTGGCACAAGGAAGTACCACCAGACTGGGCAGGAGAGGAACAGGGAACCCCCAGGTTGTGCCCAGAAGAACCGGCGCTTTTGGCCTCTGCAGTGCAAGCCTCGCCTTATTTCATGGAGGGCCCCCCCCTTAATGAAAGCGCTGCCCGATGATCTTTTTTCCATGAAACAAGTAACCTGGGCGAGGAATTCACTTACCTGTGCACTGAGCAAAAGCTACTGAGCGATTTGTCTCTCTCGGCAGGAGTTTTGCTCAGTTGAGCCAATTAGTATATCCAAGGGCCGAGACCATCGAAAAGAGAGACAGCTTCCAATTGTCTGCCTGTTTCTAGGCAGAGAGGCTGGGAGAGGTGGGTTCGTGGATGATGCCCATCACAAGCAGCCCTTCTGCAATTCCGTGCACTGTGGATTTTCTCTCTGACAAGCCTGCCGAAAAGTTGTCATGTCTCGGATGGGAGAAATTATCCGGCAAACACTGGTTCAAATTATCTTCAACCTGGATTGCTTCAGGTGCCAAGAAGGTGGAACAATGTGGGCCCAGCCCAGAGCCTCCAGTTGTTGGGAAGCAGCTGCTCCTTCGTGCATACCCAGGTCTCGGGGGCAATGTGGCTGCAGGATGGTGTTCCTCTCATTCAAGGGACTCTGGGCAGCTTACAAGACCAAAGCAAACCCCCCCAAAAGAAACCCCAGCACCCATTTTGTACGGCCCAGTCTTACTGCTTTTGGTTAGTAGGTTCTTTATGCTTTCCTTTTCCTGCTCCACACCCAGTTCAGTCACCCGTCCAGCCACATCTCCACCCGGGAGGTTTTGCCAGGCTCCACTTCAGTAACTGGGTGAAACCCCCAATCCCTGAAGAGCACCCATTTTTTGCAGGAAAGGGCTGGGCCTGCTTGTAGTCCCCCACCCACTGACCCAGGCTTGCTTCCAGCAGCTGGTATGTATTTGGGGAGGGCTATGCTCGGTTACCAGGCTCTGGCAGGGAGTCCGGTCGCCTTCCTTCTGAAGCAGCCTTTCCCTCTTTTTCTTGGAGGCGAAGTGGGGCAGCTAGCTGGAGGTCGATTTCTCTATGACACAGTTAATGGGGGTGGGGGAGGTTTGATCCTTCACAGGGCTGGCCAAATGCAACCCTGTTGGAGTTAGTTGACTCAGTCAATTGATCCTCTTTGTAGTGTTTCCACAACACACTAATCCCCCTCCACTCGGCTAAGATGCTGTTGGAGCAAGACCAACATATTGTTGGTGATCCACAACTTTGCCTTATTTTTTCCCCTGCTCTTTAAGCTCATCCAGTTTGGAAAGAGGCCCCGGGGTTCTGTCTCAGCAGCTCTGGGAAGATCTGGTATCTCCAAAGGCAAGGAGGGTCTTTCTCTCTCATTAGTCACCTTCTCTACTGGGTGGAGAGTCAGCAGCTGAGCAGAAAAAGGGCCCAAAGCCAAGGAAGCCGCAGGGGAGGCAGGACACTCTTCTGGCTGCGGAGGGCCCTTCTTTAGCAAGGGGCCCACTGGCCCCACCAGCCGCTCTCAGTACTCGGTGCAGGTTCGTTGTGGCCACTTCTGGCTCCCTGAGGTTCAGCAACCGTCCGCTGGGCCTTTCCCTGCTGGAGAACTCACCCCGTGGGGGATTTCCAAAAAGGAGCCTTGAGACAGGCCTTCACTCAACAGGAGAAGCCTAAGGTGCCCCCCCCCCACCTTTTTTTTAAAGGAGAGGCTAAACTCCTGACTGTTTTACAGGGTTGGCAAAATCCTACCACCAGACGGAGGCTGGGCAGAGTCGCTTGTGCTGCCCCTTCTGAGCTTCATGGCACCCCTTGTCAAAAGACGGGGTGCAATGTATGGCCTGGGAGAGGCTGCCAGGGCCCCACTTGTTTTCCCAGTGGAGCTCAGAGGGGGCAGTCAGAAAGGCTGCCCCCTGCTTGCGCCCTCTCCCTCCTTCCTGCCACCCTTCCAACCCGCCTTTCTTTCCCTGGCACTGAGCAATGCTGCACTGCCATCTTTTGACAGCCTGATAAATGTGCCTCAACAGTCAAGGGGCAGCAAACAGTGGTGAAGCCCCTTCCTCAAACGGGAATGCTTACTTTCGCCCATATTTTACACCTGCTTCCTCTGCACATGGGCAGATACTGCATTTGAAAGAAGGGGGTGCTGTTACTCAGGTACAGGGCAGCCCCCCCCCCCAACATGTCACTGGCAGAAGGGAGCTAGAGGTGGGAGCAGAGAGGGCAGGCTGGCTCTTGCCTTCCCATGCCTGTGCCAGCCTGTTGTCTTAGCTGAGATCAGCCTTGGACAGCGTCTAGGGCAGCCCTGCGGCCTCTCAACCCCGTGGATTAAGCCAAGCAAGGATTTGTGGACTTCACTGAATCAGGTGCACACAGCGGTGGATGGGGGTCTCTTGTGGCCTTCAGAGCAGTCTGAAGTTGTGTCTGTGATCTCTCAAGTGAAGGATCCCCTTCTGGAGGAGCCCAAATCTGCCTTCTTGGAACACCGTTTGGGGCCAAAACCAGCTAGTTAGTGGCAGTCAACAGGTGAGCTGTCCAGAGCTCTGGGTCACAAGACTTTAGTTATTTCCTCTGTAAATAAAAATGAATCTCGGTCTTGCGGGAAGACCAGCCTGTTGCCGAGACAGCCCCCCCAGCCCTCCCCAGGTTCAAAGTCCCTGCCACCCATTTTTGCTCACAGCAAGGAGTCTTACAGCCGGAGGCAATTCTTCCCCTCCCGAGGGGGGGAGGGGGAGGCTTAACAGACAGGCAGGTTATGTCTTTGGGTGGGGGAGCCCAGAGGCTGGGCACAATTGCCAGGCATCAGCCATTGCCCGGACCAAGGCAGCCTTCAAGGCGGGAAGGGAAAGAGGGGGCTGCATACTGGGAGATGGACACAAAAGACCATAGCAGCAGTGCACACTCACAGATGTTTCCACTAGTTATCCCTTTTCCCCCAACATATGCACGGGCACAAATGCACGCCCGCCCCCCCCCCCTGCTTCAACCCTACATTGTGCTTGGAAGTTCCTCTGGGCTCTTCTTGGGAAAGCAGTGTCGAGGGCTGGGCTAGGCTGGCCTGCAGAAGGTTCCCCCTCCAGAGCCTTTGTCTCCACTCTCCCAAGGGGCAGCCCCTCCTCATTTTAGGTGGGGGAGTGGCTGCCCTCCCTGCCCTGTCACTCCAGCAGGGAACACCCTGCCTGGGGTCCAGTGGAAAAACCAGGAGGAGTGGAGAGCTCCCTGGAAGAATAAGTGGGGAGAGGGGCTTCTGGAGTAACCTTGGAGACAGTGAGGAAACTGCAGCAGACGGAAGCATTGACAGTCACCGAAGGAAGCCAATTGGGAGCCGAAGGGAGACAGGCAAGAGAGAGGCAGACGCGCTGGTGATACCAAGGCCAGCAATCCTTAATGATCAGGAAGGGGGCAGAGAGGAAAGATGGGGCCGGCCAGGAATGGGAAGCAACATGGCAGGGGAAGAAGCCAAGGAGAGGCCGGGAAAGGAGTGGGAGAGGCGTCAGTGCAGGGACTGGATGGGACCCCAAAGGGCCAAGCACCGATTTCCCCTGGCACAACTCGCAGCTCTGTGCTCTGCACTTCATACCAGACTGCATATGTTTGGCAGCAAGTGGCAATCTTTGGCAAACTTATTGTATTTGTTGCTATCGGGGATAGAAGTGCTATGTACACCCTCCTGTGCTCCCGAATAGAAGGTTGGAAAGCTATCTAATTAACCGTTCAGTAAAAAGCAGGAGAGCTTGGTTAGGCTTCCTCCGGATGAGTGGTTCTCTCACCCCATCACCCCTCTTCCCAGTCTCCATTTACATCATCACCCCCATAAAAGCACCAGATCTATTGCTTGAAGCAAGCATCTTAGCAGCAGGGTCCCAAACTGGATCATCGCCTCACAAAAAAGCCATTAGAAATGGGTCCCTTCCCTGGTTTAAGAGCCCCTGATCTCTACTGACCATTATGAGAGGGTCTCCCAGGTCTTAGTTTCTATGCCAAAGCTCTTTGGGGCCCATGGCATATTGTGGCCAGCCACTGCTGCTAGATGGAGACGGGGCTGTGGAAGAAGGGGTGCCCTTTTGAACCCCCTGCCTGCCTTGGGGGACCTCGGCTCTAACCATCCATGCAGAAGCTACAGAGTCAAGGCAGGGTCTCCTGCTTCAGCAGAGGGTTGGACTAGAAGACCCCCAAGGTCCCTTCCAGCCCTAGGATCCTGTGGTTCTTAAGCTCTCAGGAAGCGGGAGAGGCTCCTTTCGTCTGCTGCTCTTCCCTTCTTTCTGTGTGCTGACCAGTCTGTCAAAAGGGGGGAGGGGCGTGTGAGGCAAGGACAGGAATCTCCCACCTCTGTGGGGAAACCTTCCAAGGACCTGCCACACTGCACCATCCCAGGAAGGGTGGAAGGAAGGCCCCGTCCGTCTCTCCTTCTCTGTTGGTTGGAATCCACGCAATTCCCTTAAAAGTTCATAACCTGGAGGTGATTACGAGAAGCATCAATTACCCCAACGATGTGAATTCCATGAATTTCCATCCTGATCCATTCATCCAGGTCTTCTCCAGGCTCCCTGGAGAAAGTTAGGACATTGTTTTGCACGCTATTGATTATACGATGTAAAACCCAAACTGTGGAGTCAGTGCTTATTCAGTGCTGCTCATTCAGCTATATTAACTTTCAGATCATTTATTTTTGTATGTCTTTCAACTCTGTTTGTTGCTATCACATAAATGCAGAGAATTACATTGTAGAGAATAATTGAATCAATAGACAGTCATGGTACTTTGGGTCTCCCAAACAGCTGGCAAGAGGTTGTGCTGAAGCTCGGAGAGGGATTTTTCTAACCTTTCCCATTATTAAAACACTTGTCTGGCTCCATATTAACTTCCAGCTCTGCGCGTTCATTATTGTTGTTCCAGCCGGCCTCGGAGGGAGAGCAGCCGGCCCTGCACTGCTCACTGGCGGCTCTCCTCACGTAGCTCTCTGCCGCAGAGCCACTTCGGTTGTGCCACGGAGTCTCTCCCCTCGGCACTGGGTTGCAATCAGGCCCCTTTTCCTCCAGCAAGAGGGCGGCCAGTGCAGTTGCCCGCCCCCTTCTGCCCATCAGGGCAACCAGCATTGTGCCCTGGCAAAACCTTTGACTGACAAGGGGCTTGTTTGCTGTGAGGATGGTTTTGTGGCACACAGGCCAGGGCATTTACAGATTTCCATCTGGACTGATTTTGTCCTGAGTGTTCAGAACGGTTTGGGCCGAACGTGTTGCTACTTCATCACTTCCAGGACTTTCTTCTGAACAGACTGGTTGGGGTGGCCCAAAGCTCCTTGCAAGGCTGCTCCCCATCCAAGCTTGTTAGGAGGAGCTGCTGTTGGCAAAGGGTTGTGATTGAGAGTCCCCCTGGCAGAAGGGCAATGGGCTCAGAGCCCGTCAGGTGCCCAGGTCACTTGCCAAGAACATCACGTTTTGCAGAGCAGGAGATCCACCACTTAAAAAACAAATTCAGGAAACACCTGGAGAAAGAGATCTCTTCCCTCTAGAATCTGGTCTGCTACCTGCTCAAAAGTCGGAAAGGGAGCCTTGCCAACCCCTAGAAACCAGGATGCGGCTGGATTTCATTTGCTGGGTGGAGGCCCAGGTTGTGAATGAAAGCCCCATGCGCAGTGGCAGAGAAAGCCCCCACCCTTCATGCACAGCTTCCGCCTAGCGATTAGCCCTCCTTTTCGTGCTTTTTTGGAAGCACGAAAGCTTCCAAAGAGCAGAAGCTTCTGGGGTGTCCCAAAGCCAGGAGTCTCTCCAGAAACAGATACGTGGTCGTTTCCATGTCTTTTCCCTGCTTTGCTTCTCTTCAGTCCACGGACATGGACCACAAGGTTTCAAGGAGAGAAACCATGCAGGAAAACAGTCCCAAAGACAAGGAAGCGCTTGAGGGGGCAGGAGCAGGATGAGGCTCCTGCTTCAGATTCCAGTGGTGGTGAAAAGAGGCTGTTTTTAATTTGGTTTACCCTCCTACCAGGATATTAGACAGCTAAATAGCTGTGTGTGCCTGTTTCCTTCAGATAACCGGTTCCAAGGAGGCCCCTAATTGTCCCCAGAGTCTCTCTGCTGCTGTACCACATAGGTCATTTACTGAAATGTACAGACAACTAAATAAAAATCCATTTTCCAAGTGAAAATTCTATTCTTATCAGAGTTCTGCAAGAGGGTTGCAAGCGGGCCGTGTTAATTGAAGCTTTGATGTTTGTTGAGGGGGCCTCTAATCAGCTCCACAAAAGCAGCCAAGCACCCAGAGCAGCAGCAGGGCCGGCTGGAAAACGCCCAGGAACTGGCTCCAAGCAAAGCTCGGAGCAGGAGGGGCAGGCAAGAAGGAAGGGGCCACCGGCTTCAGGATACAAGGAAAGAGGGCAGGCCGCCCCTGCCATGAACAGAACATGGCAGGCCATCAGCACAGGGGCAGGAGGCCAGAGCCCCGGGTGGAGCTGCTTAGCAGAATTGTCCCAGGAGTCATGGAAGGAAAGAAGGAAGGAAGGAAGGAAGGAAGGAAGGAAGGAAGGAAGGAAGGAAGGAAGGAAGGAAGGAAGGAAGGAAGGAAGGAAGGAAAGTCCCCTTTGCCTAAGTATATCCCATGAACTCGGTCACAAGGAAATGCACAGTAAGAACATTGTCCTGTAGTACAGATCAATAGACAAGTCATCACAAAAGAAGAAATAAACTCTAACCCCACACTGGGATGTTTTCCAAAGGCAATCTTGAATAGCACTGCACAACATCACAAGGGGTGAAGGGCCTGCTCCCTGCTTGGCTTCCATGTTGGTGGGGCTGGCGGAGGAGGAGGGAGGCCAGGCTGGGACCCAGGAGAGGCTTTCTCGCCACCTACCAGCGCAGCTCAGCGCAGCGCAGGTCCCCTGGGTGAGCCAGGGTGCTTAGCTGCCATAAAGCCCGCGCAGCACACACTGCCACAGCCAACAGCACCGGCTTTTTCCTTAACCACTTTGGCACGTCTTCAGCAATATCCTCCAGCAAATCAAGCGGTTCTCTTCTTGGGATGTTTTCAATCTGTTTTATGTTGATTTTAATTAAAGAATCTGAAACCGAACAAACAGTACGTAGCAGGTGGCTACACAAGTGTGAAATAAGCAAACTGTTTTATCTGCCACAAAAGTCCGCTTGTAAATTTCTTCAAATCAATCTGAGCCTTTGAAATGCTGGTGGATTAGGGCCGGGAAGCTCCGTGATTCGGCCTCTCCCACTTCTCCAGGACCCCCGGCCCCCTCCCCACGTTCTGCGATTCGGCTTCGTGTGATGCTTGTGTGCTGTGTTGGCCACAATGCCAGCTGCTGCCTTTGTGGGTGCTATGGCTTCTGCTGCAAGAGAGCGCATGAAGAAAAGAACAGCATCTCTTTTCTATGCTCAGCCTGAGTAGCCAGGATGACCAGTCAGCCACCAAAATCTTGCGACCATCTGCAGGTCCACCTCTCCTGGCCGCCTTCAAAAGCCGGGCTGGAGGCTGCAAAGGCCTCACCTTTCCCAGCATAACATCCACGCTCCGAATTAAATTAGTTGGCGGTGAGAGGGGTTCTCGACCTCTAACCCGCCTCTGCCCAAGAGGACAGCGATTGTCTGTCAGCTTTGCTGTTGCACGAATGTCCGGCCCCTCCGGCTCTCCCTGAAAGCTCCAGGCTGGGCAATTAGAAGAGCTGGTGGTGGCTGCTTTCACCTGCCCCCTCCTCCCCCCCACACCCCATGCTTCACAAGGTGAACGGCTGCTCTTCATTTCTTTCCGATCCTCAGACAAAACATTTCCACACATCACCAGAGGAGGAGGAAGGGGGCACCTGCTTTGGCCACAGCTGGCCAGAGAGATGCTCTTCCCCCGCCCCAAAAAAAGTCACCTGCTTCCCCCACATAATTTTCAACCATCCCTGCCAGACACTCAGCAATCTCACACTTCACACTGTGAGGGATCATCTTTGCACCTCTGAATGAAGTCTAAGCCCACGTTAATCATCCCTAAGGCCAAGACTGAGTCCCACGAGTTGCATGCCCTCTCTGGAGACCTTGAGAAACCAAATGACGGTGGCATGGACACCCTCCTCTCCAGGGGGGAGAGATCTCATGTCCTCTCATGAATGTTTGTGCTGGTGAGAAACACCAGCAAAATTCTCTGTCCACAGAAACACCCTTGTGCTTCATGCTGGGAGACTCCAGATCCCATCAGAACGGAGACCCAGAACCTCCATTTCTGTTTGTTGCACAAAACCCACCAACACCCATCCACCCCAAGTCCATCTTTTGAGTGGAGCAGAGCTGCCCATTTAAAAAGAGCAGAGGCCGAAATGCTTTGTATCGAGGGCTGGGCAGGGGTCCTGCATTGGGAAGTGCAGGATGCAGAAATGAAATTGGTGGGCAGATCAGTAAATTTGGGGCAAGGACTGGGCATTATCAGCAAAGCCTGATGGGGTTGGGGGGAGGAGGCTTCCCACAGCATCAATACTGTGCTTTGCTCGGACCCCAATTGCCTTTGCCAAAGGACGATAGCCGCTGAAGCTGGCCGGGTGCAAAGCAGCTTGTCTGGAGTTGGTGCAAAATTGGCCTCCCACTGAGCTTCATTTCAGAATCTGGGATGTCATTACAGGGAGGGGGGAGAGAACTCTTTGCTCACTGATCTGTGCACCAATTTTTATCCAAGCCTCCCATCTCGTTGCCTTGTCTGACCTGCCAGTGGAGAAGATTGGACCCTCTGCGTAGCCCGGACTCCCAGCAGAGGCCACACACCCCACCCGCCCCTGGCAGACATTTCTCCAGGCTTTGTAAGCTGACCCAGCGGTCATGGTTGAAGTGAGGGGCCTTGGTCTCCCTTGGGTCGTTGTCCTTGTCTTCATGGGAAGTCCAGTGAGAAGGGAACTGAGCTATGGATCAAGGACATCCTCCACTAAAAGAGGCAATTCTGTAATAAGCAAAGATGGAGGCCATCAGCCATCCCAAGACCCCGAATGACTCAGGGACGACTCCAAACAAGGCAATATTGGAAATGCCTTTCTGACCATGTGTTATTTGAAGCTTCTAAAGATCGGCCACAGACATGTTGTCCCTGATGGCTTCTGGCTGATGCCCACAAGACTCTTCTGGGTTGGCCCTGGGACTCCGTCCACTTCACACGGTCCAGGTGCCTCTCCCCCCCCTCATCACAGGCCTGCAGAGACTCTTGTTCTAACACCCCACTTCACCTCTCCTCCCTGGTGTCTTGGAACTCCAGGAAAATGCCCCCTGCCTGGGAAAGGCAGGAGAGCCCCAGTGCTGCCCCTGGCTTGGCCTGAGAAGCAGTGGTGAGGCAGCTCCATGGCAGCTGGGTGGGCCCAAATTCTGATAAGGGAGAATAATAACTTGTCAAGAGATATATATGATGTGCGTTTGCTTTCCAAACAGACTATATATTGGAATAATTCATCACCCTGCTTGGCACACAGGTACTGAGGAGGACAGAGAGCTGCCAAGAACAGGAGGTGATGGAGCAGGAAGAGACACGAGAGAATGAAAGCAAACCTTGGGGGGGGAAGGGGAGGAGTCCCTGGGCTGAGGAAGGAGCCTGGAGGAAGGGTCGTGGTTGCCACCCATGGAGCACAAGGCTTCAGAGCCAGCCCCAGGGAGGGTTTCTCAGCTGAGGCTCGCTTCTTCTGGAGGCCTGGAGGCTTCCTCAACTGGGCCGCTTGGCTCCATCACAGGATGGACCTCCATGAGAACAGCTGAAGCCAGCACTCCCCTCGGCTGGGGCATGTCTCTCAGGCCCCCTGCTGCTCTTCCGGCCAATCTATAGGTCCTTGGAGACGGGCCTGCATCCTTGCCCAGCCAGCCCAGCCTAGCCCTGCTGTTTCCATCCAGAGTTGGGCTGTGGAACTGCCACCCCAGCACTGGTTTCCACGGCAACTGGAGGTTTGGGGAGACCGGCTTCAGAGCAGAAGCAATTTGTGGAAATAAGTCACCAGCAGTGGAGTTTGCTCCGAACAGGAGAAGCTCTGTGTAGGAAGGCAGCAGGAAGTCACTGGCCTGTGAAAGGGACAAGAGTTTGATTCTGCCCCAGGGAGGGGGGGGAGTCATCTCTGCTTCAGGCCTTTCCATCTTCTCCCCTCCCAAAAGCCCCTGCTGCTACTGGGCGAGCAGCAAGGACCCTTCCCCAAACAGGGAGGTCAGTGGGGGGAACGGGAGGCTGCAGCTCAGCAGACACTCTCCCAGGGCCCTTGGAGCAGGAGGCCCCTTCCCATTGGGGGCCCCAACCTCTCCTGCCCACGCAGCATCCTGGGAAGGCCCAGCCTGGCCTGGGGGCTCTCCTGCAGCCAAAGGCAGGCAGGGGTTTCAAAAGACAAAGACGTTTTGCCTGACTCAATCCCACTGCTGAATGGAATTATTTCTATTCCCCATATTAACCTGGTCACAAATGAAACCAACTGAAGCAAAAATCATGCTTTCCTCTTTACTCCCAACCCCTATCTCGGAGGGGATGGGGGGGGTTCTGACAGAAAAGGGCCCAACCTCTTTGGAAATGAGACGGTAACATTTTCAAAGAAAAAGTTTCTAATTAAGAGCTCGGCTTTTAATCAACTAATCTATCCCATGAGATGGAATCTTTTTATAAACTGTCCAGAGGGGCAACAGGAGCACAAGGGTTGCTATGCGATGGTCACCCACCACCCTGGGCTCGGCAGTATGAACCTCGGTCCCTCTGCAAGCCCCCCCCCTCTGCCCCCCCGTGTCTTCAGGGCTGCCGATTCTTTGCAAAATAAAAAGACAAAATTGCTCTTCAGAGCCTCCATGCAAGAAAGCCGAGACAAGGGAACATGGTTGGAAGTGCTAGCTGTGGGGGGGGGACTGAAGGGGAGCCCTGGACCAGCCTCTCTCTTACCGGAGATGGAGAGCCCCCGTCCAGCTATGCCCATTTGGGATTCTGTCTTTCCTCCTCTCTCCCTTAATGCTGACCAACGAGATGTGCTGCCTGCATTGGAATCTGTGTAAATAGGCCGCCAAGAAGCAAACTGCCCATCAGCAATTACCTGGGTGCGTGTTAATTATTTTCTAAGAGCCAGATGGTGCAATCATAAAATGTCGGCTACACCGGTGAGTGTGCACAGAGTCCCACAAACTCAGCACCACCAAGACCTGGGCAGATTTTCTTTCCAGCAGTACAGGGATGTGAAACGGTTCTTTGCCAATGAATTGGGAATTATTCTGTTTGAAAAATAAACATCTTGGTAAATAAGAGTCAGTGCCTTTGGTGGGAGAAGAGCTTTGGATTCAGCATGTGGAGGGCAGCAGGTCAAGCACCAAGCCTCAGGGCTAGGCAGCCCTTCAGCCACTCTTTTCAAATAGCTTCCAGCTATCAATTAATGGGGTTTTGGAAGGGGGGGGCTGGGCCGGCGTGGGCCAAGACCAACAACTGCGTTGCAACAGAACAAACATCATTCTGGGTCTCCTAAGATGGTCTTAACTGGAAGCAGCTCTCAGGCAGAGCTCTTCCCAGCCCTCTTCCTAGACGACGTTCCCTGGAGAAGCCGAGCACGGCGTGTAAAACCTTCTGCACATCCCAGCTACAAAGATCCCTCTGCTCCGTGGCTCCTTGGAGGCTTGAGCCTAATGCTTTGTGAGAACATCCTACTTATTTAACTCAAATATTTATATCCTGCCAGGCAGTTTATGAAGTTCTACAGGACTATGCAATTAAATTGCCAAGTTTAAAATAGCAAGCATAAAATATATTCATTAGTATTTAGAGATAGTTAAAACGAAATGTTCTGGTATTAAAAACATGTTTCCTCTTGCTACTTAAATGCTGGAAAAAAGGAAGAAAAATGGAAGAAAAATTGGGAGACCTTGGGAGGTCCAGGATTTCTCTTGGCCATGGAAGCTCACTGACTTCTTTCAGTTCATCCAGTTCACTAAACTGAAAACTAACTGAATGGGCCAAATTCAAAGGATTGAACTGAACCAATTTGTTTAGGTCCTGTAGCTGCATCCACACCTTCTGAAACCGTAGTATTGCATGTGAATGCAGTTCCTGGATGGCTGTCATTACCACTCAACCAAAGGCTTATTGTTATGAGGACAGAACGGGGAGCAGCAGGATAGACTACCTTGAGCTCCTGAGGTCAAGGTGGGATAAAAACAGGAAGAGGCCCCCGTTTCTCCTGAGAAGCTGTTCCTCAACCTGATGGCCCTTCTGGGCCATTCTCTGGCAAGTCCGGCAGCCATTGATGGGCTCCTCTTCTCCATCGCTTCTGCCAACCCTTTGCATCCTCCCTGATGCCCACTGATCTTCACACACAATGGATCCCAGTGGTTGGCAGGACTGGGCTTCTCTCGCTAGGCCTTTGCAGCGTATTCCTCTTTCCCTTGCCACACACACACACACACACACACACACACACACACACACACACACACACAGGGAACGGCCAGGAACATAATGGGCTACAGGTCTTTCCTTTGCAAACCAAGAAGAGACGGAATGTATCGCAAATGGCAAAAAAACCAAAAGCAAAGCCCCAAACCAGGAAACCGAAGAGCTGGCGAGCCCTGATTGGAAGGCCTATCGCTGGGGCTTCAGCTTGAGAGGGAATAAACTGCCGGAGACAGAGGGAAGTGGAGGTGGCTGAAAGCGAGCACTTGCTCACAGCCACCTCCTGCTTTGGCTCCCTGCTGGGGGATCTTAGCAGCTCAATATGAAATTGCTTATGAATGGGTGCAATTGGGGGAAATGATGGCAAAGCTTGCCTGGAACTCAGCAGAGAAGCGGCCTGCCAACGGAGGCCACGCAGCGCTTCCTTTACAAGATGATTTGCCAACTGACAAGCAGCTCTCTCGCACCAATTTGGGGCTCTGATTTGCCAGCAACTTTTTAATCCTTGGGTTGTTGCTGGATAGATTAAAGTGTCTGCTTTGATCCAAGCGGCAGGATGGAAGCATAAACACAGCCATCACTTCTGTTTCAGCACCACGGACAGAGGCGGAGGCAGCTGAGCCCAGCAGGAGGGTCCCACCTGCCAACCGCCTCCCCCTCCTCCACCCAGACCTTTTTTTTTCCCAAGGGGGGTACTCACTGGGCTTGCCAGGGCAGTGGGCCTCTCCAGAAAAAAAGGGGGGGGAAATGCATTCCTGGGACTGCCTTTTCTTTGCCTCCAAGAAGGTAAAGGGGCTCTTCATTCTCAGGCATTGAGGCGCACTTAAGGGACCACCTGACGCTCCTCTAAGGTCCAGCCAGCCTTGGAGACCCTGTTTCGCTTCTTGAAAAAAAGAGATTGATAAAAGCAGCCACATTCTTGCTGTCCTTCTGCTCTGGTGGGCCTGTGGGCCCCACATCAGCTCCGCCATTGCGGAGAATTCCTGCCTCCCCCCCCCCCCGGTGACTCCTTCTGCCGAGCCCACAATCGCTTGTGTGCCACACAGATAACAGGGAGCAGCGGAGACGCCCACAAGGAAGCTTCATTTCCCCATTTAACAGGAGAGACTTTTGTTGCAGCATCCAAAGGTGTCATTGACCCCATCAGAGGACATCAAAAAGGACCAAAATCTCAAGCAGAGGCTGAAAGCAGCAGATCCGGGAGGGGGAGGGGGGGATGGAGGAGCAGCACAAACTAGAGAGCATCATTGTGATGCTGGTGAAGGCAGCCAAGAGGCCAAAGTGCTCCAGAGACACAACCGCCCTATGGGTTGATCCACAGGGTAGCAGGGCTACCTTTCCATGGCACGGGTGGGCTTCTGAGCATCCCCCCAAGGGAAGCGGCTGAGCGCAGCAAAACCCCCATGAAATTGGCCCCTAAGGAACCACCACAAAAACGGCCACATCAATCAGGCTGCCCACTTTCATTTTTCATTTTATTAGATTTATATACCGCTCTACTCCTGAAGGGCTCAGGGCGGTGAACAGACAGAAAGATAAAACACACAAATTACAAAATTTTAAAGACAATATAAAAACCCATTAAATAATTTGGCCCAAAACAATTTAAAAACACCCCAACTGTTTTAAAACCAATTTTAAAACTTACAATTAAAAGGGAAATTAGGCCAGGCCAGCCTGTTGAAATAAATAGGTCTTGAGGGCACAGCGGAAGGTGCGTAAATCCGGGATCCTCCGTATCTCCGGGGGGAGCCCATTCCAGATAGCAGGTGCCCCCAGAGAAGGCTCTCCCCCTGGGGGCCGCCAGTCGACACTGTTTGGCCAAGAGGCTCCTGCCCTGGGGCTCCGCTAGGCAGCAGCAGAGGGGAGCTGACTCTTCAGCACTGCACAAATGGCCAAAGGTTCATGAAACTGGAAAGTGCCCTCGTTGCCCTCGGCCACAAGAACTTCACCCAGCACAGGAAGCCTTTAGGCTGCCCAAGTCACTGTTGCTCTTTGACCCCCTGCAACCCCCCCCCCCTCGTTTCCCTTCCACTCAGGCCCTTTGACTGCACAGCCAACACAGCAACAACAACTTCGCAAGGTCACCACTCCCGCAACTTCGGAGACTGGGAAGGCCGCAGGCAAAGCCCCTTGAATTCGGGCAAGAAAGGGGGAACAGGAGCGGCAGGCAGGGATGAGGGATGGCTCAGAGGTTAAACAGGGCTGCACTGCAGGGCTGGGACCTCCGGAAGAAAACAATGACTGGCATTACTGGCAAAAAATTATCCCGATGATGGAAAACTATTGATGCACTTAGAGGTGAAACACGACCCTCCTGCCATCCTGAGGCCCTTAATTGCCTTTCCCTCAAGGGAGGATGACGAGTTCCCATCATTGCAGCCTATCAGCCTTAGAGGCGAGTTGCGCTTTGTTCCAGCAAATCCATTGACTGTGATTTTTCAGCCTGGTTCCCACATCTGGTCACATTTGGCAACTTCTCTGCTTCCCCAGAGGGGCCGGAGGAGTAAATTCCATTTCCAGCTGACTGGCAACTTCTCATCAGCAGTGCCAGGTGTTGGTCAGCTGTGGAAGAAAGGCCCGACTTTCTGCTCCACCCCAACCTGCTTCCTTCCACCTGTCTGGGATTCAGGGATTCCAGCTGCCTCCTCCGGGCTCTCCACTTTGCAGGGAATGTTCCTTGGTTCCCCTGCAGGGAGGGCTGCTCTCCCTTGACTGGCCATCAGGTGTCATTCTTGCTTCGTGAGCAGAGAGGACTAAAATGTCCGTAATGCTGCTTCAGACAAACCCTGTTGAAGAAGCCTGCTGAGGTCCAGCTCAGATTTCTTGCCTTTGCCACAGCTGGAGTTCCCCTGCCTAGAACGAAGCTGCTTGATGGAACTGGGGTAACAATCAAATTTCGGGGGCGGAGGGGGGGGACATGGCACAGGAAACACCAAAGAGCTGAAGTTGCACTAAGCAGAACAGATGTTTGAGCAGCTTCCAGACACACCCCAAATGCTCCTCAGGCTTTGCAGCAGAGTTCTGGAAGAGTGACCAGCCCAGCGGCTTCCATCCAGCCCGGTCCTTGATCCCAGAAGGCCTTACCTGCCTGCCAACCGAGAAAAAGCCGTAAAAAGCCACACAACTCTGCCAACTCACTGACGTGCCTTGGGAGGCACCGAACATGGACTGGCTGCGGCCTTGGATCTGCCCTTTGGGATGGGCACTACGGTCCACCCAGAGAGGGGCCTCCCTTCCTTCTCCACTCAGAGCCAGGACAGCTATAGGAAAAGAGCCGAAGCCTCTGGCTGACAACAGGTGAATTGAAACTTCACTGAGGGAGATGACGAAGCTAAGCGGAGCCTCTTCTTCACATCACAGGGCGAGGCAGTTCTGAAGGGGTCCCTCTAGGAAAGTGCAGAGAGTAATTAATCGAAGAGCTAATGAGAAATGTGTTTTCTTTCTCAGCCTAACCCCACTTCATATTCTTATTAGCCAAGGTTATTACAGTCATAATCAGGCCCGCTTGAAGTTCAGATTGGGTTTCTTTGCTCCAGTGCCACCAATTTAGAAAGCCATTAATAGAAAAGATAAACTTTGATAACAGAAATCAAGAGGCTTTGTGTTTATTTACTAGTCGTAGGACATGGACACTCTTCCTGGCAACCGACTCGCCTCAGCTGTCTCCTAACTGAGACTGACTCTCCTCTGGTCCAAACCCACCTTCCAATCCGGTGACCACGGAAGCACCGCAACGTCCAGGGGCAAAAGGGGCTACCAGTCGGTCCCTTGAGGAGCTGCCTCGGTGCCCTGGGAAGTGAAGGCATCTCTCCCTCTTAATTCGGATTATACTTAGCCAGCCTTGATCCAAAGCTATGAAAAGTTCCCAACATGGTGGCTACGAAGCCTGATGAACTGAGGGGGATGTCCAAGGAGGCAGGCAAGACCAAAATCAAAAGCCCAAGGGAGGAGGGGATGTCCACCAGCGACCAAAAGGATTTCACGATTCAGTTTCATGAATTTCATTCTGGAGAAGCAGGACTTTGCCAACTTCTTGCAGTCCATCTTTCAGTCAAGATGGCTGGAGGTCAAGAGTGGCGGGACACACCTCACTCTGCTTTGTTTGGCTGCAGGGCAACGCTGAGCTTCAGTGAGCCCCATCAGTCTTCACAGGCAAGCATCTCTAACGAGAAACAGACCGACTTAGAAAGTGGGCTTGCCAACCCTCTGGCTTCCAAGCGCGGGTTCTGGTCAGCTCCCCCTGGCCAGCCCAGCTTCATTTCTCCGGATGAGATCTTCACAGGGAGGGGAAGGAACATCCCTCTGCCCCCTTCCTCCGTTTCCCCCCGTCTGCTGGCTCTCAGATCCCCCATTGTCAATGCATCAATGCACCCTGTGCTGGCTTTGAAGCAATTATCCGGCTGTGGCAGAGCCTCGGAGCAGCTCTGTGTGCTGCAGACAGCACCGTCTCAGCACGCGTCTTATCTGTCCGGCGTTAGGCTAATGAGTTTTATTGAATCCCATTCTTCGCGTGTATGAAGGGGCCTCGAGCAAGAAGGATGTCAGCAGAGGCCTGAAGATGCTCACACCCACCCTCTCGCACCTTCCACGGATGTGGCCAGAGGGGCCTCTGCTGCCTGGGGAACAGCAGCAAATACGGGGCTAGAGTGGCCTTAAGGCATCCCTCCCTGAGAGAGGAGGTTCCTTGGCCCCCAGGCAAGAAGGAATTTTTCCCCCAAAGATGCCCAATTGTTCCTAAATGGATTGAGCGCATCTCTACACATGCTCTGCATTTCTCCCTTCTCCAAATGTAGATCATCCATCGCCCTTCCCTGCGACTCGTGTGCACGTACCTCTATCAACTGCAGTGAGCAGCAATATGGGCCACACCATCCACCCGCACCTCAAAAATTCACCCGGGAGGCCTAGAGGGGATTTTCTTCCCAAAAAGAGACGCAGCAGCTTTTCTGGTGCTCCAAGCCCATGTAGGCGCATCCTGGCTTTCTCCACCTGAGCAGGTGGGGGCTCCTTTCCTGCCCATCCACCGCAGGGGGAGGCTGACCCTGGCCACCACTGCTGCAGTAGAGACGAAGAGGGAGAAGCTGTGGGGGGGGGGCAGATTGCTCTGGAGGCCACAGGGCTGTGGTCAGAGGTCTTGGGGTGCTGTTACCATCCACAGTATGATCCCCACACATTTGCAGCAGCCTCTTTCCAGAGAGGCTGTAAGGAGCAGGTGGGTGCCAGAAGGGAAACGGTTCTGACCCTTTAGAAAGTTGTGTTGGGAGCAGAGATGCAGCTGCTGAAGGTGACCTCTTCCCTACTTGCCTTTCCCTGGAAAGTGTTGATTTCCACCCTGGCAGCTTTGTAATTTCATTATTTATCTCCCACTTAGCCTTTGACGGATCAGAGCCTCGGCTGAGGCAAAGAGAGCTGCAGCAGGCATGCAAAGAAGACTGATACATAATTAATTACTCTAAAACAGTTTCATTAGGAGATGTGTTACACGACAGTTTGTCTTCAAAATCTAAGCAAGGTAACCAAAGAAACCAAAGAAAGAGAAGTCAGCCTTGCAGAGCAGCTGGCACGAGAGAAGGGAGCAGGAGACCGGGGAGTGGAGGACACTCTCTGGCCAGCCAGAAGGAAGAGTGTCCGATCATCAGCCTGCCTGCCTGCCTGCCTGCCTGCTCGGAGCTAGAACAGAATTAATGGCAGAGGGAAGAAATGCGAGCCAAACCATTCTATTTCCCAGATGGTACACAGCTAAAAGGTCTTAATGAACCGAAATGGGGATTTATTTAGCTTAACACTTGTTCAGGGTAAATGGTGGAAAGCATGATTGAAGATGAAATCATCACAAAGAATCAACAGGGTTTTTCGGTCTCACGGACTGACAGCGTCAGCAAGGAGGTGGGTAGGGAATCTACGAGGACTGCCCACCAACCTTCCAAAGTGAAGAAGCAAAGTCTCCAGGGCAAAATTGGATGAGAATCTTTATGGAGCAGGACGCGGGATTGACAGACGGAGAACTGAGAACAGAGAGCAGTGGGAGAAAGCACTGGGTGTCCCTCAGGCACCAGTGGCTGGGACTGGCTTGTTTGGAAGCGACTTGGAATTAAGGGGAACTACGAGGCAGTCAAGCTGGTTGGTGACCCCACGGAATGTTGGATGTCTGTAGAGCACACATTCATTCACTCACACACAATTGGGGAGGGGGGGGGCGCTTTGGGATGAGCAAATGCTTGTCAGTCCACACAAAGGTCAAGAAACCCCATCCTTCTTTTCTATTTTTCCAGCATCCCAACTGGGAATGGCCCATTTAGAAAGGAAAGGAGGGCGATGTACCTACCACAACCAGATGAAACATGGCCAGGTCACTAAGGAAGCAACTCTTATGGCAGAAGAAGACTCCGCCTGAAGGGTGTCCAGCTGGAGGACTTGCCTGGGAAGAAAAGGGCCTTCCCTTCTTCTGCTGTTGGAAGCTGCTGGAGGGACAGCCATGGGAGGCCTTTTGGGGCAGCTGGTGATGGACCATTTCTCCATCTCCTAAGCCTTCCTAGATTCCTTGGCTCTGAGCAGGCCAGGAGGGTCTTGTGGAAGGAGCGATACAGAGCCGGGAAAGAGACTGACAGGGGAGAGACAGGCCGGCAAAGGGCAGCCGCTGTTTGGATGCGGCACCTATTCAAGGTGGTGCCAAAAGGCCCTGGAGGGTCGGTTTGCCTTTTGTGTCTCATCTCAAATGTAACTCTGTGGATCTTCCTCCACCCCACCTCTCCCTCCTTTGCCTGCGATGTTTTTAATTCTGAGAAGAGATGGCCAGGAGAAGGAACATCCATTCTGCATTAACAAGGTTATTAGCACTTAATTATCAGAGGGGCCTGTAATTGAAAAGGCAGCACTCCATCAATGCCCCCCTCCCTCCATTCTCTAAGCTCCTTGAGGCCATCTGGGGGCTTTTTTCCCCTTTCCTTTCTTCCCATTATTCACAGGATGCGATACTTATAAATATTAAAGCCTCTTGTTTAAAGGGATTGCAGGGAGCACCCTCCCCTCTGGGCTGGAGGTGCCCCCCCCCACCTAAGAATCTTTCTTAATGAGGGTCTGCTGCGTGTCACCAAAACTCACTGAGGGGGGGCTCTGAAGAGTGCAGGGGGAGAGGGGCTGGCGCTTTGGGCTGGGCTGCTCCCTAACAGCATCGGAAGAGGAAACGGGAGGGGCTACAACATAGAGTAAGTACCAGGTCTAACTAAGCACTTTTGTTCTCTCCGGAGCTTTCCAAGATCCCTTGTGGGAGGAGGGAGTGTAGAGAAAGAGGGAAACGGTGGAAGGAAGGAAAGGGGAGGAGATGGAATTGCTTTCCTAGTGGCCAGCAAAAGGCAGCCATTGGGGTTCAGCATAAACGAGCTTTTTTCCTGCCCGGACGTTTCCCACAGAGAAATCGCTCTCTGGCAGGTGGAGCAAGGAAGGCGATTCGGAAGAGCTGAGCAACGAGAGCTCCCTTTGTAACAATAAAGTCAGCCTTGCAGGAGCAAAAAAGTTTTACAACAAACCGCCCCACGTAAAGCAGAGAGGCCTTCTGCTGCTGGAGGGACGTCCCACCACCCCAGAGGGAGCAAGCAGGGCACTCTTGAGCTGGAGGAACTTCAAAGGTGAACCTGGGCCACGACTGAGGTTTGCTGCCCCCTGATGGCCGTTCCATGAACGGCAGCCCTCTGGGACCACGACTGAGCTGGTCACTAACAGCCGGCTAAGATCTCCTGAGGCCTGTGCCCGACTGGCCCCAGGGGCTTCCTCCTTCCTCTCCGCCCTTCCTAAGCAGCCTTGGCCCACCAGATGAGTAATAGTTACCCAACAGCTCAGAAAAGAGGGAGGTCCCCTGCGCCAAACTCTGAGCTGCCTTTTATACAAGGGGACGGTGGTCGATTTCCCTGGGGCGCTTCAGCTCTTAGCGGAGAGGGCACCCGGTCATCAGGCTCCGATGCCTGGCGCAAAGCAGAGGAGCAGCAACTCCCTCCCGTTATCTTCCCACCCGGGGTGAGAGCCGGTCATGGCCAGGCAGGCGGGGGAACCAGCCCTGGCCCAACTCTGCATCCACCTCCTGCTCCACCTGTCCAGCATGTTTCTGAGGAAGAATGGGGGCTACTGAGCACACCGAAAGCTAAGCCCTTAATCCTAACTAAACACATTACCAAGGAGCTCATCAACAAAAATCTCATTATTATGTGCGAGCCCAGGCTTAATTGCTTGTCCCCGACATGCACGATGTACCACGTAAGCTTATTACCCAGTTTAAGCTTATTATCACCACCATCGTCCAGCTTCCTGTCAAAAATATAAAACAGTCAAACAATGGAATGGGGGGGATGGGGGGAGGAATTAACAGCAGAACAGCCAGGCAAGGGATCTCCCTTTGCAAAAGGACTGACTCTGCAGGATGACACCCCCAGGCCCGGAAGATGAGGAGGTGGCGTGGTCCCTTCTCATTGAGGTGCCACAAGCCCCAGGGCTAACCGTCCCCCTTCCCTCCTCCCACATTTTCCAAGGTTTCAGCTGGGAGGGGCCAAGGACCCCCTTCTGGGGCTTCCCACTTCCACTTCCCACTGCCAGCCCTTCCTTGAATTTCCAGGTAAGTGGGCGCAAGGTGTGCCATCGCCCTTCCTGCCTCGCTGCCTGCCACTTTTTCTCCAGTCCCTAATTAAACTGTGCTAACGAGGCAAGCAGGATGGCAAAGCCGGCTGCACCAGACCCCGCCCACGCTGGCGCTCTGCAGACAAATCGTACCCAAAGGATGTTTACAATAATGCGTAATTCGTCCAATTATTACCCATTTTTCTATCTGCCTCATTTGCCTCGTGATTAGCTTGCTCAGGTTGGCAATGACAGGGCAGGACAAAAGCTAAGCTAAGATTTCCACACCTCCCACTCCGGTGGCTGATCCCGGGGGACCCATGTTCCTGGGCCATTCCCCAAATGGATGCCCTTGCCTCAGCAGCAGCTGGAGACAAGCCCCCACCCAGCAAAGGACCTTTCTCTCCCCTCCTTGCTCTGGAGCCCCCACCACACTCCCAGCAGCCATTGATGGGAGACCGCCCCCCAAATGCATAGCCATGGGGCACAGGGACAATGCCCCCCCCAGTTCAATGGCTCAGCCCCCACCCCTTCCAGGCTCTTCGGAAAAACACTCTGAAACAAGAACGTTGCTGCTCCAGACCCAGCTCACTCCCTGCCTGACAGTGGCAAACTTTGCCCAAAAACAGCTGCCCGCAAAAGGCCCCTCACACAACAACAAGAACAGACCAACTGTAACTTGTCAAATGTTGACTGGGAAGTTCTCTCTAGTCTGTTCATCTACAAACAAAGAAAAGCTGCTTCCATTCCCACAGAAAGGAAGAGGTGCCCTAAACAGACAAATCAACAGAGCCCATTTCTTTCATTTCCTTCTAGAGACACGGAAGTAAGAAGTTTCAAAAACAAACACAGGGGCAGCAGCATTAGGAAAAAAGAAACCTGTTATTTACAAACTGTACACTTAAATTGCAGCAAGTACTGAAAATCTGTGAAGAGCCCCGCAGCTCTGCAGAACCCGCTTTCTCCGTAAACGTCATTTGCGCTTCTCTGCAGCTTGCAGGGATTCCCCAGAACAGCCTCCCGGATTTACGCTGCAGAAGCAGTGAGAATGGAGACGCTGCAAGTTGATTTTCCAAGCAAGCTTTCTGGATTGGCCAAAAAGGAGATGGCAGCCAAATCTCACTATGCCAGCAAGTCCTTTAAGGAGAACTCGTTGAAGAAACGGACCCCCTGCTCCAGGGATGCCATGGAAGTTCCCAAGAGACCGGAAGGGTGAGGATGCTTTACACCAGGAAAGCCCCACAACCAAACTATTCAGTGGGAGCAACGTGTCCAGGGAGACGGAGAGCACGGAGACAAGAGCCATATCTTCTCTGTGCCTCTCCCTCCCCAAAATACCTGGCCATTGGGACAAGAGGTGACGACCAGCTGCAGCATCCTCCGCCTGCCCTGTGAGTTCTGCCTTTCAGCTGCCTTCCTGACATCCCAGGGGTCTCCGTTCCAACAGCTTCAAACACCCTCCGCATCCCGGGGCTTCTATGCAGCTGCGCTGGGCACAGCGACTCTCCTGCAGATTCTAGGTGGTGAACTCTGGTAGGAGGAGGATTAAAAATCTTTGTCCTGGTTTGGGCCGGATGCTCACATGTCCTCCACACTCCACTTGTATGCGAGTTCCTGTGTCGCTTTTTTACTTGCTATTCTGGCAAAGCGCTTCTTCTCAAAACCGTTGGACCTGCAGAAGCAAAAGGTAACAGCTGCCAGACGGGACCTCTGGGTGATGCATAGTTATGGGGGAAACTAGATGGCTTGCATGGCAGCCTCAGTGCCTTCCAGGTACCAAATTAGTACGGGGAGGGGGGGGAATGCAACTCCCATCCAGAGCCCCCCCCCCCCCAAATCTGCATAGAAAACCTGCTGCCTCTTAGGTTCCTGGAGAAAAGATAAAAGGAATACAAGGCTGTATTGTGGAGTCCCTGCTGTTCTGTGAGCTTGGAGATGTGCTTGCAGACATTTTATTACCCAACTAGATAACATCACCAGGGCCGGTGAGTGAAGGATTTGCTCCCTGTTTATGTACAGCAACATACCCAATCAGTGCTTCCAGGGTTAGGATTAAGGTTAGGGCAAGGCTGTACCTTAAGGGGGGGAAAAAAACTGTAGCCATGAGTCAACACTGCAAGCAGAGGCCTGGGCCCTACCTCCTGCCCTTTGGGAGGCAGAACTGAGGGGCCCTCATTCTGTCAGAAAGAGCGACTTACCTGTCTACTCCATCCCAGCGGTAGCCTGGCCAGATGTTAAACCTGTTCAGTGGGGGAGCTGGCCCATTATACTTTGGCTTTTCTGGAAGAAAGGGAAGGAAACAAACAATGGAAGCTCTTTTTCTTTTCCCTTAAAGAAATCAGGCACATTAACAACACAGACCCAAGATACAGAGAAGCATTAGAGATGCTTTACTGATGATATTAGATGCCTGGGCAAAAGGCAGACAACATCACTGTGGCAAGCTAGAAAAATCAACCAGGGAGCAAAAAAAGGTGATTACATTACCAAATGACTTTTTCTGCATCTGCCTCTTTTAGATGTCTACCACCCATTCCCTTGAAAGCGGAATGCAACAAATTGGGGCGATTTCCCACTGTTACACCCAGACCCTCTTCCCTAAACCCTTTCGGTCACTATTTCTACGCTGGCTGCTCCTTTTGATGGTTTCTCCCCCCAGCTGCCAGCCTGAGGCTGCGAGTGCTGACCTTTGGTGCCTTGCCCCTCCTTGGCCGCCTTCTTCTTCCTCATGAAGTCGGCCATGGGGTCTCCTTCTCGCTCCTGCTCCCGCAGCATCTGATCCAAGTCCTGGTCATCGATGTACCTCGCCAGGGGCTTCTGCATTTCCTTCACTGCATCTTCCACGTTTTGCTGCTGCTGCCGGCTCTGTGCCAGGCTGGGAAAGACACGGGTTGCATATCATGAGGCGGTAGGAGACAATGCCACCACTCTCAAAACCAGTGCACAAAATAGCTGTGGGCTGCAGCTTAGCAAGAGAGCACGCCAACATGCAGGAAGCCTCAAGTTCCACTTCAGGCCTTCTGCCAAAAGACAGTTAAGCGGCAGGTCCTTGCAAAAACCTCACTTTGAGATTCCGGGACTTGCTAGCCTGCTGGAAGCCAACACTAGCCCTTTGCCCAGGGCTCCCACACTGAAGCACAGAAACTGCCAGCTCACCCTTTCCCCCACTTGGCATACTGCTCGTCCCGCTCAGACTTCTCTTCTGCTCTTTTGCGCTGCTCCAGCCGCTCCTGTTTCAGGTCCCTCTTACGGCCCATCTCATCCCGGAAAACTGTCTTCGCGTGCCGAGATTCATCTGAAGGGAAATGGATACATCAGAGGATTCAAAAGCAGCCACGCAGGTAAGGATGCTTCCGGGTGGAGGTCTGTTGTCCTCTTTTTCTTCCACTACAGATTCTTGCAGGAACAGCAAAACCATGGCAGGGAAGAGAAGAGGGATAGAAACGAATAGCAACACTTGATCCCCCACAGAATCTCAAGAAAGAAGCCGCAGGGTTTAATAATGCAAACACAATGTGGAAGTCTCTATAATCAGGCCACCTACTGCCCTGAACATCCAACAAACTGGCCACCTGGACCAGATTCTGCCTGGAAAAAGCTGGACAGAAGCCCAGAAGCTTGTGCTATGGATGCGTCATGCAATTTCAGGATCTGTAGAAATTCTCACCCTCCAGATGTTTGCTATTGTTGCTGCTGCCAGCCTTCTTACGTTCCTGCTGCTCCTTTCTCAACAGATCAGCTGATACCAAGCCAGCTTTGCCCCCTGACAGCATCTGAGGAACACACAAGGTGGAATCAGCGTGAGTGGCATGTTCCATAAATCATTCATTCACGGAACAGCCTATTGCCTCCTGGCTGCCTCAGCTGGAGCAAGGCTTTCTCTCCCCAACTGGGCACCGCAGCACATCTCAGGTCCTTGCTGGAAGCCAAAGCCTCACCCTCTGGCTGCTCCCATTGGACTCCATGGCCTGATGACGTGGCAAGATAGTAGAGGGACTCCTGGACTTGTGGCCTTTCTTTTTTGCTTCTGCTCCTCTTCGGGGAGGAGATAAGTCCGAATCTGAAGATTTGTGCCGATTCCTTCTCGGAGGGGAGAGATCAGAAGGAGAATTTGGTCGCCGTGCGCCTGGTCGGCCAGTGGCCCGTGGTGGCGAAAGGTCCGAATCTGAGGTGGCTTGAGCTCGCCTCGTCGGAGAAGAACCAGAACTGGATTCTGAATCATGTCTCTGCCGCTTCCTTGGTGATGCTGCTGTTGGCTGGGGCTTCAGGGTGCCTGGAAAATCCATGAAGAAAAAGAGACATTTTCAGAATGCATCACCAAGGATAGCTGATGGTTGCCAAGATATCACTTAGGAGTTTGGACAACTGACACCTCAAATTACGGGAGGTACTTTAGCACAGGGTTACTCACTTCTGGATGGCAGCCCCTTCTGAGGCAGCAGCAAGTCTCCCTCCGCACGAGATGCTTTCTTGCAAGGCAGCGACAGATCAGCACCAGCCGCCGCCTTATACTTCTGGCTGGCGGAGCGTTCATCTGAGAACAGTTCACACTGGCTTCCACTCGAGCCTTTCACACGATTTGTGCCTCCTGATGAAGGCTCTCTTTTAGGAGACAGATCAGGCTGGGCATGATGGGCCCTCCTAGGCGGGGACTGGTCCAACAAATGCTTTTTTTCATTTGTTCTGGAGGTTTCTGAACTGAGTATAAGGTAACAAAAGCAACAATCTAAGTTTCTAACAAATATACCAACTTTCAATCAGCATTGTATTGCAAGATACAGTTTTATATATTCTTGATCCTTGCCTGGGTACTAAACAAGAATCTTAGGAAAAATTCTCCTGATCCAAGAACTGTCTGGTTTATTCAGCAATCTGGCAGTAGCATATAACATCAAGCAACACAAGTTTTTCTTCCTAAGCCAAAATCCCAACAACCACAAAATTAGAAGTGGAAGGGGCCACTGAGTTCCGAGAACTCAAAACTTGCCCAGTGTAGAGATCCAAATTAAAGTATTATTAATAGCTTTAGACGGTCCAACCTCTGCCTGAATGTTGCTTGACATCCCCTACTAAACACCACCCAAAGAAATCCTGAAAACAACTACAAATAATACAATCAAGTAAATTTAAAATAAATTAAATAAAGCACTGGAAACAGAAAGCTCATTCCCAGTTGGCTTTGGATTTTTGTTTTGGAAACTTCACTAAATCAATGGATTGGATAGTGTGGAAATTCAGCAGTTGTGTCTTTAAAAAAGTGCCACTACCACTTACTCCACCCACAAACTGTCTGAAGTAACTGCTTCTACACGAAATGAAAAGTCTCCAATCAGCAGTAAATGCAATTAATGTGGTAAAGCTTTACCCCAAAATATTGTAAAACTCTCCAAGACAAACAAGTATGTCAATCCTGAGCTACAAATATTCTCCTTGATTAATACAAGCAATAGACATAGCTGGAAAGATTAGGCTGTTAGCTACTCAGCTAAGGTTCCCACATCTCACCTGCTTATTGATGCGGTTGTCGTAGAATGTCCAAATAACTGTGACTCTTCATTCTGATCTTTAAAAAGAAATGTAAAGCCTTCTTAACACACAAGGCATCCCTAACATCCACAATTGTCTCTCTTCATATGACTGTTTCCCAAAATGTAGAAATTACAACTTGTAGAATTCCTAAACAGCAAGCAAAGCCGTGGTGATCTGGAGGGCACCAAATTTGTTTCTGAAGAAAGCTTATTTCCCGAATGAACAGACATTTCATTTTTTTTAATGGTTTTTTCAAAGGAAAATAAAATGTGGAACTTAGACAATATCTTCCCACTTTTAGGTCTTCTAAATACCCCACAGAAGAAAAATCCTATTTTCAACAAACTGCATCTTATCAGAGAAGCAAACAAGACACTGTGTTAAATTCCTCATACAAGACTAGGTATGGCGAATTGATTCTACAAGTGCACAATTTTCTTTCTTCTGATGTAAAAGCACTAAACATTCAGTAGTACTTATCATTCTATTCCACAGCTTTCTTTCCAAACCATTCCGGCTTCCACCTTTTAAAGTCTTTTCAGGCAGCGCAACCCGAACCCTCTTTGCTCAAAGCCTGGATTAGGTAGCAGATGCATGCAGTAAATCCAGCTCAAGTATCTCACGCACAATGAAACCGTTCTCTCAGAGAAGCTCCAAACTGCTAACCTCCTAATAACTTCCATTTGTTACTTGCTCGGAAAGTTTCCATCCATTTAACTTCATCTGGCCGCTCATCAATAAATTCAGCCACCTAGAAACAACAGACAAGACAGAGCGGATTTTTTTTCTGCACGGCTCAAAGTCCTCCTACCAAGCAACCACTTAAACTAATAAAGGAGCCTGGTGGCGCAGCAGACTAAACTACTGTTAAAAGTAGCATTTAGCTGCCAGCTGCATGCAATTACTGCGAGTTCAAATCTCACCAGGCTCAAGGTTGACTCAGCCTTCCATCCTTTCAAGGTAGGTAAAATGAGGACCCGGATTGTGGGGGCAATAAACTGACTTTGTATAAAAAAGAACACCGCTGGGGGGGTCCGAAAGCCCTACTAAGCAGGTATATACAAAAGTATGAAGGCTATTGCTTAATGCATTGTAAGCCGCCCTGAGTCTCCGGAGAAGGGCAGCATATAAATCAAACTAAATAATAATAATAATAATAATAATAATAATAATAATAATAATAATAATAATAATAAAATTGCCCTGAGGATCGGCCCCAGCACAAGGAAGACAAAACCTGGGATGCCGGTGATGGAGCCAGATTGGATCCTGCAACCAGTTAAACCGTTTCCACGGGTCCTGCTTTCTCTGACCGCTTCGGTTTTGCATCTGGCGATGGGCCGCAAGTCAGAGTTATAACCGTCTGCAGGCAACCAGCAAGGAGAGGCCAGGCGAGGCCCCCGCCGCCCCCCCCCCCACTCACCACGGGCAGGTCGCTCTCGTCCCCCTCCTCTTCCTCCTCCTGGCCCTCATCGGCAGGCCTGCTCTTCCAGCTCACGTCGTCGTCGTCCACGATGCGCATCCTGCGGGCGGCGGGAAAAGAGCCCCTTCGGCACCGGCTCGGCATCGCTCCCACACGCGCCACGCCCGGAGGGAGGGAGGGGAAGCCCCGGGACGCCTGGCCTTCCAAGGCCCCTGGCCCGATCCTCCCCGAAGGGCGGCCGTTCCGCAGACGGGGGAATCCCGCCGGGGCTCCCTCCAAGCGGACCCAGCCGCCCCTCCGGGAATGCGGCCAAGCGGCCCAGGCTCCCTCCGGGCTTCTCGCCTCTTCGCGGCGCCCACGAGCCCCACTAAGGGACGCCAAGCAGCGGCTGGCCCAGGCCCAGCAAGACCGAATTCACTCACCGGCCCTCCGCCGCCGCCGCCGCCTTCTTCCGCCGCCGCTTCTTGCCCGCCTCGGCATCGCCGCCCTCCAGGTAGCGCCGCCTCAGGTACTCGGCCTTCGAGAGGCTGGAGGCCGCCGCCATCTTCTCCGGAGACCCGGAAGCGGAAGCGGGGCGGCCATCGAGGCGGAGCTTCAGAGAAAACGGCCCCTCTCTGTGGTCGCCTCCGGAGCACAATGTCTCCCTCTGGCGGCGCCCGTGGCTGCCAGCGCCCCACTCCAGCGCATCCTGGGAGGCGGCTCTTTCGTTTTACTGGGTTAACTTGATTGTTGCGAGTTGCCCAGAATGAAGGACAGGCGTAATTATGACCGCCGCTGCCAGTGAGTTGGCAAGATGCCCCCTGCAACGGATCTCACTCTGCCTCTCAAGGTGCCAGCAGACCCCAAAAAGCAGCTCCGATTGCCCCTCCCCAGGCGCTGCTTTCCTAGCCCCTCTCGGTTCCTCTTTCCCTGCTCTGAAGCTCCTACCACCCTTATGGCCAATGCCAACAGCACCTCGCCTTCTTAAACTGGGAGCAAAAAATAAAGCCAGACCTGCAGCAAAGCCCCAGGAATCTGTAACCCTCCCACTCTGTTGGCCACCGAAGCCTGAGCCGTTTTAGCCATCCAAACACCTGTTGCTTGACTTGAAATTGGATGCAGCCGCTCCTTTCATCTGTGCCACGAACTAGAGTCAGCGTAGGGGTTCACCCACATCCTCCAAGTGGCTCGGGAAAGGCAACTTGGAGGATGATTCGCTATGGGAGCCCCACAAGTGGAGTTATGCTCTGCATCTAGAGGTCTACCCAGCCCTAAGCACCTCGGTTGTGTTTAGAAAACAAGCGAAATCCCCCACTTGTTCCGGGGCCTTGGATTCTGAAGGATTAGAGATGAGCATCAGAGGTGTTTTTCCTTATTGATCTGTCGCTTTCCTCAGTTAATTTTCATTATTCCAGTTTTAACTTTGCTAAGGGCCCAGTCTCTTCAGAAGGGCCAAGCCGAGACACTGCCAACCTCTCATATGGTGGGGCTCCCAGTTGCTACAACCCCTGAATCCATTACTCGCACCAGCAGAATACAGGAGAGTTGTAGGCAATTATCAACATGGCTCTTGGTAGTACAAGGGCAGCTTGCAAACTCTTGAGAGAGAAGGGTCATGTAATTCCCTCCCTTGGGCTGAAGAGGAAAATGGCAAGAAGGCAGAGGTCACCGCTTCTTCACCCAGGAACCCCCAACAGAACCCTTCCGCTTCACTTTAAGACAAGGACACCGACTTCCCTGCTTCAGTTTTAATAGTTGAGTCCAGCCATCCTGCCTTCCATGTGTGAGGCAGAGTCAATCTTGACATGACAACAAGCTGCTGCTTGCCAAAGAAAAGTGAGTCGACAAAAGCTTGAAACCCAACAGTCTATTACTCTCCACATGGTGTCCAGCATGTCATCTTGACTACTGAGGGGAAGAAACATCTGCCTCGTAGCCCTCTGTTTTCATGTCATTCAGGCCCAGCTCCTCGTTCTGTTCAAACCGCCGTTCGTATCGCTCCACACACAACTCCGGGTCTTCTTCAGGAGCATAGAGATTCTGGAAGTGCAAAGACAAGACTATGAGGCAGCAGCCTGCGTGCAATAAATCCCTGGGGTTTGCAGTCTTTTGCCCAAATCCAGTAGGATTCCTTTTAGGAACAGGTCTGGGGTTTATAAAAAGCCAAAATCAAACATGCTAAGAATCATCTACACCATTATTAAAAAATATGCACAACAGGGTAACATAAAGAGTGTCCTTCAGCCTCTTCATGCACCAAGGTCAGCCTTCTCCATACCCAACACTGGCCAAAGTCCGGCTGGCATATCCAAAGGCGGCCAGAACAATGCCACACACAACCCAACAGTTCAACAATGAAGGCCAAACAATTTCACCCGAGAAAGGTAGACTTTAGAGTAGCCTCCTACATCCTGCCCACAGGGACATTCCGTATCAGAGGGTGCCTGGAAGCCCCGAGGCCAGGTATAAACCTATGTTTGCCCTTCACTGAGCCATGACAGGCAACATGAAACAGCTGCATTTTCAAACAAAATACCCAATGCCTCTTTTAAAACCTGATGGACCGTTCCCTCTTCCTTCCATGTTGTTTGCATTGATTTGCCTTACCTGAAGGTAACTGTTTCCTGCAGGATCATCCAGAACAAGGTGTACCTTCATCTGCCCATCTACAATCTGGCAGAAAAAGAAAAGCTCTCCATCTGACCACAGAAAGCATCGCCCGCGAAATGCAAGGCTTGCCATCCCTCCCGCAATGGGCCTGCAGGGGGCTGACGTTGGTAGCACGAGGGGCATGCAAAGGCAGCCTACCTGCTGGAACTTCCTCCCAAAGGCGCACAGTTTTGCTGCTTTGTCGGGGCAAGAGCCGTCCCCCAGGGTGAAAGGATTCTTCTCCACCTGCAGGAGAGACGGCTCAGGTTAGGCCCAAGGCAGAGGCAATGCCCCGCTCTCCCAGGCCACCTGAAGGCATCACCTCTCTGATCAGCAGGCCCAGCCGCCCTGAGACTCCCCCAGAGAGATCCAGCAGCCACTTCTCTGCCTTCTGCCCAGATGGCTCGAGTCAAAAGGCAGGAGCAGCTCACCCAGGGCCGAGGCTTTCACGTCCACCACTATTTCAGCTGATCTCCAGTTCCTTCATTGGAAGAAATGTGGCAATACAGGACAGACCTCCGATAATCGCTCAGATTCACTCACCAGAGCCTGGATGTCCTTCAGCAACCCTTCTAGAGTGGTGAATTTTCCACCCAGAGCTCCCATTCCTAACTCAAACTCCAGCTCTGGAATCTCTATCATGCAAGTTTCTGACTGCAAAAAAAAAGAGAACGTCATTTATTTCCTGGAGAGGCTGGCTGTAGGCCTTTACAAAGAGTGTCAATGTCAGAACTGATGGAAAAGAGCGTCACCTTTAGAACGTCCCTGGTCATGTCTGCAGGGCCCGTCACATGAAGGGTTATCTTGGTACCCAAAGGCTCGATGCCTCCCCCGGATTTCACCTAAGGCAATGGAGAGGAGGGTCTCAAGTGGTAACACGGAGCAGAGCCCTGGATGACCCACCTTCCAGAACGAAAAGACTCACCTCGTTTGTTCTGTGCCCACAGGCATCGCAGTTTGTAGCCATGATGACGACTTCCTTGAAATGGGGAATCTCTGAGGAGAAGCAGTAAAGAAAAACTCCACCATGCAGACTCATCAGCCTCTTGCGCCCCCCCCCCCCACGCGTTGCCTTGGAAGCAGAGGAGGAGCCCAGTCGGCTCCTTCTGCCCTCCAAAAGCCAGTGCCCGCACCAGGGCCATGCATATTTTGGCCGTCCATCACAGGACTGATGCAGACAAGCAGTGTCCCCCACAGGCTCAAAGGATACGCACCAGCTTCATGTTTGTGCTGGCGGGAGCGTTGCATTCAGGACAGTTGGTGTTGAACTGCAGAACCTGGTAGAAGAGAAGCCAGCCTGAGGCACCTCTGCCCGGAGGGCTCCTCTGCTCCTGACTGGACAGGCACCAGTCCAAAGGGGAACTCTGCCACCCAAGTGCCAGCCTCTTCACCACCCACTCACCTCGTTCCTCAGATCCTCTGCAGAGTCAGCTGAATCCTCCTCCAAGCCCTCTTCCTGGGGTGGAACAGAGGGGTCCGTAAGCGTTTGGCATGCAGACCCTCAGGGCTTGCAACAGAGCTCAGAGGCCACAGGAATGGCATGGGGCTGCACCCAGGCAAGACCTTTCCAAGC